>NC_134689.1:40258371-40564799 GCF_050947455.1 Rhinoderma darwinii | reverse complement strand
CTCTCAGAATTTGGCGACAGAAAATAAATTTTATTTTTCAGTTAGTTTTTTCCAAAATATACATATATCAATTTGGTATTGTCATGGAGGAACCAATTTTTTTTTTTTCATTTTCTACTCCACATATATATTTTTTCCGTTTCCTAGTACATTATATGGTACAATAAATGGTGCCATGGAAAACTACAACCCGTCCTGCAAAAATCAAGCCATCATAGGACTATATTGACTAAAAATTAAAAAAGTTATGGCTTTTTAAAGGTAGGGAGGAAAAAAATCTAATTAAAAATCCAACAAAATGGCTGAGGTGGGAAGGGGTTAACCATTCTTCTTGGCAATATAGTGCGTCCCTACACATTCTGACACTCAAGCCTACAGAAACGTGAATGTAGCTCTGGACTGTAATGCTGGCTATTTCCATACATATTTTCTGTTCCTGGTAGTTGCTCGGCTTGTGCTAAAGCTTCTGCTGTAACCTGTATTCACTGTCATGTGCCTGGATCCTTTCCCAGCTCTATCTCACTATGGGAAAAGATGAATTATCTTGTTGAAAGCCTATTCACACATGCATGAAGTTAATCCTGATATCCCTATGGAATTTTAAAGAACTTAAAGTTCAATAAAAAATACATATTCCCAGTTTCTCCCTACACTGTGTCATCTCCGTCACATAACAGTTGAGTTGTAGGACTCCATTATTAGATGAGATTTACAGTAGAACAAAATTAACAACTTATTGTAGGAAATGACAAAAGCCGACAAGTGTTGGTAATAAAGATATGCTCGTATTAAAGGAGTTGTAAAGACGCTAAAAATTGATGGCCATCAATAGCTGATCGGTCGCGGTCCGACTCTTGGGACCACTGCCGATCAGCTGTTTTGAAGGGGCCACAGTGCTTGTATGAGCGCTGCTTCCCCTTCATTTCTTCTTGCTCACTGTGAATCGTCGACACGGAAGTAGCGGCGATTCACAGGTATTGAAGCCTTCTCTCCAATTTAAAGAGGCTCTGTCACCAGATTCTCAAATCCCTATCTACTATTGCATGTGATCGGCGCTGCAATGTAGATAACAGTAACGTTTGTTTTTTTTTTTTAAACGTTCATTTTTGGCCAAGTTATGAGCTATTTTATATATATGCAAATGAGCTTTGAAATGGACAATTGGGCGTTTTTTTTCGTTATGTCCAACTGGGCGTGTATTGTGTTTTTAACTGGGCGTGTTTACGTGTATGACACTGACCAATCAATGACCAGTCAGCGTCATACACTCATCTCCATTGATTTACACAGCAGCGATGTGCAGCCACATAAACAGAGATTAACGTTAATCAAGTGTCCTGATAATGAATACACATGAAATCCAGCCTGGACGTCATTTGTATTAATTATCAGGACACTTCTGAATCTTTTCTGTGAGATTCCCGCAGCCACGCGTAATCTCGCGAGATTACGGAGGTAAACGAGATTTCGTTTCCCTTGCTGGAAATCTCAAAGAAAAGAGTCAGACGTGTCAGGATTCTGAGTACACATGACGTCCAGGCTGGATGATCATGTGTATTCATTATCAGGACACTTGATTAACGTTAATCGCTGTTTATGTGGCTGCACATCACTGCTGTGTAAATCAATGGAGATGAGTGTATGATGCTGACTGGTCACTGATTGGTCAGCGTCATACACGTAAACACGCCCAGTTCAAAACACAATACACGCCCAGTTGGACATAACGAAAACAAACGCCCAATTGTCCATTTCAAAGCTCATTTGCATATATATAAAATAGCTCATAGCTTGGCCAAAAATGAATAATTATTATTATTTTTTCTAAATTGCATTATATGTAATATCCAACTGGAATGCTTAACTCTTTCCCTTTATGGGTTTAGCTATACACCTGTGTAGGAAAAATAAATTAACATGTAATTGACACATTTCCAGTTGTGGGGAAAAAAAATGGTGTCATGGAGATAACAGCCAAAAGGTTCCGCAATAGAGAAGTCATACTGTAATAATGGGAACAGAGAACACAAAGCCTTTCTAATGTGCAATTGGAGAACATGTAGGTGTTTTCCTTTAAGAATGGTAATTGTCATAATCACACACTCAGGACTGATGGAAAAACAGATTATTGGGTTTACTGGACTATTGTAACATTTTAGATTAATCATAAATAAAAGAATTCTGCAGAGAACGAACATTTTTTCACTATTTGCAATAGACAAAATCCATCTGTTATTTATAAATGTTGAACATTAATAAACAATGGACTGCAGTTCTTGTTTTTAGAGATGTTGGCACAGGGATAATGTTCTTTAAAAGTTTAACCCCTTACTGACACAGCAAATGTAGTTTTTTTCATTTTCGTTTTTTCCTCCCCTTCCAAAGGCCATAACACTTTTTTTTTTTATGAGGGCTTGTTTGCAGCAGGACAAGTTGTACTTTTTCATAGCACCATTTAATGTACCACATAATGTACTGGAAAACGGAAAAAAAATAATTTGTTGGGTGAAATGGGCAAAAAACAGCAAATGCTTTTGTTTTTACGGCATCCATCATAGTTTTTTTTAGAAGTCCCTCCAGGGGACTTGAACCAGCAATCGTTGGATCGCTTATATGATTTTGTGTATCTTACAGTCTCCTACGAAGCCCTGCCGAAGGGCTTCATAGGAGTACAAAGATGGCAGACCTGTGTGGCCTTCATTAAGTCCCCAGGCTGCCATGACGACCATCGGCACCCTGCGGTCGCGTCATGGGGGGCCAATGGTACATCGGTAGGGGACGCCCCCCCATTCTAACGCTTTAGATGCGGCGGTCGCAATTACATGCGACACCTAAGGGGTAAAAAGGGCAGAATCAAAGTGATATTTGATTTTACCCTCTGCAGTTAGCAGTCAGCTGTATTACACAGCCGTTATAAGCATGGATCGAGTGTAGCCCGTGAGCCTACCCCATACTTCCCATATTTTGTTGCAGAAATTTCTGAGACTAAAATAATTTCCATTCATCTGGGGTTATTTCTGCAGCAGGAGAATGAATTTTTGCAACAAATTTCTGCAACAAAATCTGCTATATGTGACTATACCCTAAGGCCGGGTTCCCATGGGACGGATACGCTGCGTAATAACTACGCAGCATATCCGACCTGGAACCCGCAGCACATTCTGTGCAAAAACCGCACCACATTCTGGTGCGTTTTTTCGTATGGAATTTCCACTGCGGAAAGCAGCGGTAAAATATTCTCATACTTACGTGATCTGTTGTTATGGCGACGCGTCCCTCCTGTGCACTCTGGTCCGGCCACCTTGGATGACGCTGCAGCCCGTGTGACTGCTGCAGCCTGTGATTGGCTGCAGCGGCGGTCACATGTGATGTAACGTCATCCCAGGAGGCTGGCCTTCTGACATCATCCAGGCCGGCCTCCTGGGATGACGTATCATCCCATGTGACCGCCACTACAGCCTGTGATTGGCTGCAGCAGTCACATGGGATGCAACGTCATCCCAGGAGGCCGGACTGCAGGAAGAAGGAGGGGGTTATTTTTTTGCCGTAGTTGCAATTTTTGCGGCGTAGTCGCACTTGGCTTTCGGTTGCAGGTTTTGCATCCCCATTGTATTCAATGGGAAAAACTGAAAATTGAAAATCAACAAAAACGCAGCATAAATTGACATGTTGCGGAATTAAATTCTGCACCACAGGACAATTTATTAACGTTTACGCTGCGGTTTTTATTCTGCAGCGTGGGCATGAGATTTTCTAAATCTCATCAAACATCCTATTACACAGAGATTTATGCTGCTGTATGAACCGACGAACCGGTTTAGCTGTCATGTGCCTGACTGTGAAATGGAGGTAATAAAAAATAAAAACGAAGTTAAAAGTAGTGGTTCTACAAAATTAATAGATCTGTTTTCTTTTTTTTCATACTGCAGAGACACATTTTTCTTATTTGGAAAAAAATAAAATCATTTATCACCGAATACTAGCCTGCTCTTATATCATATATGTAGTCACAAGAAGATGTTAAAGAAATGTGTCATGATGACATACACTACCGTTCAAAAGTTTGGGGTCACCCAGACAATTTTGTGTTTTCCATGAAAACTCACACTTATATTTATTAAATGAGTTGCAAAATGACTAGAAAATATAGTCAAGACATTGACAAGGTTAGAAATAATGATTTTTATTTCAAATAATAATTTTCTCCTTCAAACTTTGCTTTCGTCAAAGAATGCTCCATTTGCAGCAATTACAGCATTGCAGACCTTTGGCATTCTAGCTGTTAACCCCTTCGCCCTCAGCGACGTAATATTCCGTCACACTAACGAATACGTTCGCGCTCAGCGACGGAATATTACGTGTTATGTCTCGTACAGCAGCTGCCGCAGCTCCTACAGCGGGGACCGATCGCTGTGTCCCCGCTGATTAACCCCTTAAAAGCCGTGTTCAATAGCGATCATGACTTTTTCGGGGGTTAAGCTACAATCGCCGGCCTGCTACACGATAGCGACCGGCGATTGTAACTATGGCAACCGGACACCAAACAATGGAGTCCGGCTATGCCATCGACGGAAGCCTAGTGGGTCCTGACAAAGTCAGGACCCACTATGCTTGCTGTCAGTGAGTAGCTGACAGCTCTAATACACATACACTACGCATGTAGTGCAGTGTATTAGAATAGCGATCAGGGCCTCCTGCCCTCAAGTCCCCTAGTGGGACAAAGTAATAAAGTTAAAAAAAAGTTGAAAAAAGATGAGTAAAAATAAGAAAATAAAAGTTTTAAAAGTAATTCAAGTAAAAATCCCCCCTTTTTCCCTTATCAGTCCTTTATTATTACTAAAAATATATAAACAAACAAATAAACTATACATAATTGGTATCGCCGCGTCTGTAACGACCTGAACGACAAAATTATTTTGTTATTTATCCCACCCGGTGAACGCCGTAAAAGAAAATAATAATAAACCGTACCACAATCACAATTGTTTGGTCACTTCACCTCCCAAAAAATGGAATAAAAAGAGATCAAAAAGTCGCATGTACCGAAAAATGGTGCTGATCGAAACTATAGTTCGTTACGCAAAAAATAAGTGCTCGCACGGCTTTCTTGATGGAAAAATAAAAAAGTTCTGGCTCTTAGAATAAGGTAACACAAAAAGTAAATGATATTTTACAAAAAGTATTTTATTGTGCAAACGGCATAAGACATAAAAAAAACCTATAAACATCTGGTATCGCCGTAATCGTATCGCCCCGAAGAATAAAGTGAATATGTCATTTATAGCGCACGGTGAACGCTGTAAAAAAAATAGAATAAAAAAACAATAGTAGAATTGCTGTTGTTTAGTCACCACGCCACTTAAAAATAGAATAAAAACTGATCAAAAAGTCACATGCACCCCATGAAAACTGCAATGAATTCCTCAAGGCGTCTAGTTTCCAAAATGGGGTCACTTTTGGGGGTTTTCAACTGTTTTGGCACCACAAGACCTCTTCAAACCGGACATGGTGCGTAATAAAAAAGAAGGGCTCAAAATCCACTAGGTCCTCCTTTGCTTCGGAGGCCGGTGCTTCAGTCCATTACCGCACTAGGGCCACATGTGGGATATTTATCAAAACTGCAGAATCTGGGCAATAAGTATTGAGTTGCGTTTCTCTGATAAAACCTTTTGTGTTATAAAAAAAATGGTATAAAGAGGAATTTCTGACAAAAAAAATAATGTAAATGACACCTCTACTTTGCTCTAAATTCCCGTGAAACACCTAAAGGGTTCATAAACTTTCTAAATGCTGTTGTGAATACTTTGAAGGGTCCAGTTTCTAAAATGGGGTGTTTGATAGGGTTTTCTAACATATAGGCCCCTCAAAGCAACTTCAGAACTGAACTGGAACCTAAAAAAATAAATAAATGAGGCAATACTTCGCTTCTTACATTATACTGATAATGAGCAGTGCCCACCCCGAGATGACCCCAGTTTTGACCGTTTGTATAAATGGAAACCCCTATTAGACCGTTTCAGTGCCCGGTTTTCCCAAGCATACACCCCCGAGAAGTGTATTTCTATTGATGAGTCCTTGGTACATTTGAAAGGGAGGCTTCAATTCCGCCACTACCTGCCGAGTAAGAGGGCAAGGTATAGTGTGAAGATGTATGAGCTGTGCGAGAGGGCATCAGGGTGTACCTACAGATTTAGGACACCAGTATTCCTCCCCCAGAATGCCCCCCCTTACTGGGAGTTAATGCAAAAATTGTGTGGGATTTGGTGCACCCACTGCTGGACCAGGGTTACCACCTCTACCTGGATAATTTTTATACCATCGTCCCACTCTTCAACTGCCTCGCTCCCAGAAGTCCTGCGGCATGCGGCACTGCTAGAAGAAATCTGACAGGCCTCCCTAAGACTCTGCTTGGGCAAACACTCAGAAGGGGTGAGAGCAGGGCACAATCTAGCAGCAACATATTGTGTGTCAAGTACAAGGACAAGAGAGATATCCCACCAGTACCCATGTACCTGTACGAGGTACCAGTATAGAGACCCTCAAACCAGACTGCATCCTGGACTACAATAGGTACATGGGAGGGGTGGACTTGTCAGATCAAGTCCTGAAGCCCTACAGATCAAGTCCTGAAGCTGGCCATGCACATCATACCGATGGCTTTGTACAATGTGTACGTGCTACGTCGATGTACAGACCAGAGGGGAACTTTCCTGGAATTTCGAGAGGTAATTATCAAGAACCTAATCTTTAGGGACCAAGAAGGGGGGGGCACCCAGTACTTCTGGAAGCGAGGCCACACGCATCATAGAAGGGCAACACTTTCTAGGAGAAGTTCCCCAAACTGGCAAGAAGGGAAAAAGTCAGAAGAGGTGCAAAGTCTGCTATAAGAGGGGGATAGGGGAGGACACAATATATCAATGTGACACGTGTCCCGAAAAACCAGAGCTCTGTATGAAAGAGTGTTTTAAAATACATCGCGTGGTTTATAATTGACCCCAATTTTACTTACCCTGATGTACTCCGCACAGCTTATCCCCCCTCGTCTTTCCCCTCTGGGCCCTGATATGTGCCCAGGCAGCTGATAACAGCCACATATAGGGTATTGCCGTACCCAGGAGAACCCACATTACAGTTTATGGGGTGTATGTCTCCGGTCAAAATGCTCACTACACCTCTAGATGAATGCGTAATGGTGAACGATTAAGGGTGTAGTTTTTAAAATGGGGTCACTTCTTGCGGGTTTCAACTGTACTGGTACCTCAGGGGCTTCTGCATACATGACTTTGCACCAGAAAATCCTCAGTAGGCCAAATGGTGGTCCTTTCGTTCTGAGCCCTCCCATGGGCCCAAACGGCAGTTTATCGCCACAAGTGGGGTATTGCTGCACTCATGGCAAATTGCGCAGCAGAATGGGGTATTTTATTTCTCGTGAAAATAAGACATTTTCAGCCAAAACTACATATTTTTCGAAAAAATTCATTTTGTTTTCATTCCCAGCCCAATTCAAATAAGTTCTATGAAAAAACTAAAACTATGGTGTGAAAATGGTCACACCACCCATAAATGAATTCCTTGAGGGGTGTAGTTTGCAAAATGGGGTCACTTCTGGTGGGTTTCCATTGCTTTGATACCTCTGGGGCTCTGCAAATGCGACATGGCACCCGAAAACCAATCCAGCAAAATCTGGACTCCAAAGAACAAATAGCGCTCCTTTTTCTTCTAAGCCCTCCCATGGGCCCAAACGGCAGTTTATCACCACAAATGGGGTATTGCCGCACTCAGGACAAAATGGGCAACAAAATGCAGTATTTTATTTCTTGTGAAAATAAGAATTTTTGCGCTAAAACGACATATTATTGGAAACAATATTTTGTTTTTTAATTCCCAGCCGAATTCAAATAAGTTCTGTGAAGAAACTATGGGGTCTAAATGGTCACATTACTCATAAATTAATTCCTTGAGGGGTGTTGTTTCCAAAATGGGTTCACTTCTGGAGGGTTTCCATTGCTTTGATACCTCTGGGGCTCTGCAAATGCGACATGGCACCCGAAAACCAATACAGCAAAATCTGGACTCCAGCAAACACATAGCGCTCCTTTCATTCTGAGCCCTACCATGGGCCCAAACGGCAGTTTATCGCCACAAATGGGGTATTGCTGCACTCAGGAGAAATTGGGCAACAAAATTGTGTATTTTGTTCCCTGTTAAAATAAGAAATTTTGATAAAAAATGACATCTTATTGGAAAAAATTAATTTTTTTTCATTTCACAGCCCAATTCAAATAGGTGCTGTGAAAAAACTGTGGGGTCAAAATTGTAACAACAACCATATTTGAATTCCTTGAGGGGTGTAGTTTCCAAAATGGGGTCACTTCTGGTGGGTTTCCATTGCTTTGATACCTCTGGGGCTCTGCAAATGCAACATGGCACCCGAAAACCAATCCAGCAAAATCTGGACTCCAACAAACACATAGCGCTCCTTTCTTTCTGAGCCCTCCCATGGGCCCAAACAGCAGTTTATCACCACAAATGGGGTATTGCCGCACTAAGGACAAATTGGGCAACAAAATGGGGTATTTTGTTCCCTGTGAAAATAAGACATTTTGATCACAAATGAAATTTTATTGGAAAAAATTACATTTTTTTCATTTCACAGCCCAATTCAAATACGTGCTGTGAAAAAACTGTGCGGTCAAAATGGTAACAACAACCATAAATGAATTCCTTGAGGGGTGTAGTTTCCAAAATGGGCTCACTATTGGGGGATTCCTACTGTTTTGGCACCTCAACACCTCTTCAAACCTGGCATGCTGCCTAAAATATATTCTAATAAAAAAAGAGGCCTCAAAATGCACTAGGTGCTTCTTTGCTTCTGAGGCCTGTGTTTTAGTCCACGATCGCACTAGAGCCACATGTGGGACATTTCTAAAAACTGCAGAATCAGAAACCTTCTGTGTTACAGAAATTTTTTTAATACTATTGAAATTCAGCAAGAAAAATTTAATTTGCAAATTTCACCTCTACTTTGCTTTAATTTCTGTGAAATGCCTGAAGGGTTAAATAAACTTTCTAAATGCTGTTTTGAATACTTTGAGGGGTCTAGTTTTTAAAATGGGGTGTTTTATGGGGGTGTCTAATACATAGGCCCCTTAAAGCCACTTCAGAACTGAAGAGGTACCTTAAAAAAAAGGCTTTTGAAATTTTCTTAAAAATATGAGAAATTGTTGTTTATGTTCTAAGCCTTGTAACGTCCAAGAAAAATAAAAAATTTTTCAAAAAACAATGCTAATCTAAAGTAGACATATTGGAAATGTGAACTAGTAACTATTTTGGGTGGTATAACCGTCTGTTTTACAAGCAGATGCATTTAAATTCTGAAAAATGATATTTTTTCAAAATGTTCTCTAAATTTTGCAATTTTTCACCGATAAACACTGAATATATCGACCAAATTTTACCACGAACATGAAGCCCAATGTGTCACGAGAAAACTATCTCAGAATCGCTTTGATAGGTTTAAGCATTCCGACGTTATTACCACATGAAGTGAAATATGTCAGATTTGAAAAATGGGCTCTGAGCCTTAAGGCCAAAACTAGGCTGCGTCTTTAAGGGGTTAATTTGCTCATGTAATCTGGAAAAATTTCACCCCATGCTTCCAGAAGGCCCTCCCACAAGTTGGATTGGCTTGATGGACACTTCTTGCGTACCATACGGTCAAGCTGCTCCCACAACAGCTCTATGGGGTTGAGATCTGGTGACTGCGCTGGTCACTCCATTACAGATAGAATACCAGCTGCCTGCTTCTTCCCTAAATAGTTCTTGCATAATTTGGAAGTGTGCTTTGGGTCATTGTCCTGTTGTAGGATGAAATTGGCTCCAATCAAGCGCTGTCCACAGGGTATGGCATAGCGTTGCAAAATGAAGTGATAGCCCTCCTTATTCAAAATCCCTTTTACCTTGTACAAATCTCCCACTTTACCAGCACCAAAGCAACCCCAGACCATCACATTACCTCCACCATGCTTGACAGATGGTGTCAGGCACTCTTCCAGCATCTTTTCAGTTGTTCTGCGTCTCACAAATGTTCTTCTGTGTGATCCAAACACCTCAAACTTCGATTCGTCTGTCTATAACACTTTTTTCCAATCTTCCTCTGTCCAATGTCTGTGTGCTTTTGCCCATATTAATCTTTTCCTTTTATTAGCCAGTCTCAGATATGGCTTTTTCTTTGCCACTCTGCCCTGAAGGCCAGCATCCCAGAGTCGCCTCTTCACTGTAGACGTTGACACTGGCGTTTTGCGGGTACTATTTAATGAAGCTGCCAGTTGAGGACCTGTGAGGCGTCTATTTCTCAAACTAGAGACTCTAATGTACTTGTCTTGTTGCTCAGTTGTGCAGCCGGGCCTGCCACTTCTCTTCCTACTCTGGTAAGAGCCTGTTTGTGCTGTCCTCTGAAAGGAGTAGTACACACCGTTGTAGGAAATCTTCAGTTTCTTGGCAATTTCTCGCATGGAATAGCCTTAATTTCTAATAACAAGAATAGACTGTCGAGTTTCACATGAAAGCTCTCTTTTTCTAGCCATTTTGAGAGTTTATTCGAACCTACAAATGTAATGCTCAAGATTCTCAACTAGCTCAAAGGAAGGTCAGTTTTATAGCTCCTCTAAACAGCAAAACTGTTTACAGCGGTGCTAACATAATTGCACAAGGGTTTTCAAGTGTTTTCTAATCATCCATTAGCCTTCTAACACAGTTAGCAAACACAATGTACCATTAGAACACTGGAGTGATGGTTGCTGGAAATGGGCCTCTATACACCTATGTAGATATTGCATTAAAAACCTGACGTTTGCAGCTAGAATAGTCATTTAGCACACAACCATGTTACGTCCGTAATGTACGGAACGTATTTCGGCCGGAAGACCCGATCCCGAACACAGTGCAGGGAGCCGGGCTCCTAGCATCATAGTGATGTACGATGCTAGGAGTCCCTGCCTCGCTGCAGGACAACTGTCCCGTACTGTAATCATGATTACAGTACGGGACAGTAGTTCCACGCAGAGGCAGGGACTCCTAGCGTCGTACATCACTATGATGCTAGGAGCCCGGCTCCCTGCACTGTGTTCGGTCCGGGTCTTCCGGCCGAAATACGTTCCGTACATTACGGACGTAACATGGTCGTGTGAACCCAGCCTGACCCTAAACTTTTGAACGGTAGTGTTATCTCTTTAATTTAGATATTACGCCCTTTGAGCCCTTCCCCCGAACCCTCATTCCGGATACCTATTCGCTATGCACTCCGCTATGCACTCTATAGATCAATTAGTGGTGTCCCTCGGCCTGATTGACCAAAAGGCACCACTTTGGTGCACCAAGTGTCACCATTTTTTTTTTTACTAAATCAAATTATTAACTGAAACATACTCTGTTTTTCTAATCTGTTTCTATTTTCTGATTCTTAATTTATTTTATTTTCATGATTACAGGGTAGAATCTCCAGAGAATGACTTTACAGGAAATTTCTAATTAGCTTCTATGGGAGAGTGTTGTGGGCATGCTCTGTGACATGTGCAGAGGTCACTTTTCAGGGGGGCGGACCTGATTCTGGTTATCTGCCTCCAGCTTTCTAATAGTGTTGACTTTCATTGTTATCCTGCCCTTTGATGACAATGAGATGACTCCTGACCCTGCATCTAGTAAACACAACACAATCTAAGATGTTGTCCTTTCAAAACAGAAAGTATTAGGCTGTGTTCACATGGCGCTAAAAAACCCGATGTGTAAACGTGTCAAAAACGCTAGCGTTTTTGTAAAGCGCTTTTTAAAATGCAGGGGTTTTTGGCGCTTTTTTGGCACGTAATTAGGACTCCCATTGAATATAGGAATTAGGCGCATTTTCGTATGTTTTACGCGCCAAAAATTGGCCTGACACTTCTTTTTTACACAACGCGTTTTTTAAACACGCGCGCCTAAAAGAAACGCGTTGTATGCACTACAATTCAATTGACATCAATGGGAAGCTTAAAGCATGCATTTTTGTCAAGTTTCTGCGCATAAAACGTATCAAAAATGCGTGTAATACATACTGTGTGAACAAGGCCTTAGGCCTTTCATATACAGCAGGAGGCGGTCAACAAACAGCTGTCTCTTTCAACCCTCATAAACATGGCCAAGGCGAGTGTACATGTTTATTTCAATATACAAAGATACACCACAGGCACCTCTGGTAGTAGCTTATCTCCTGGGGAAAAAAGGATCAGGAATGTTGAAACCCCATACACAAAATCATTACGGGCAATGATAGCCTGATGCAGCTTTAAAGAGGCTCTGTCACCAGATTATATTATGTCTCCTACATAATCTGATTGGCGCTGTCATGTAGATAACAACTGTGGTTTTTATTTTGAAAAACTATAATTTTTTACGAAGTTATGAACAATTTAACTTTTATGCTAATTAGTTTCTTAATAGACAACTGTGCGTGTTTTTACTTTTTACCAACTGGGTGTTGTACAGAGGAGTGTATGACGCTGACTAATCAGTGACCCATCAGTGTCATACACTTCTCATTGTTCCAGCCCATTGTTACACTGTGAGGGTATGTTCACACGGCCTATTTACGGACGTAATTCGGGCGTTTTTGCCCCGAATTACGTCCGAAAATAGCGCCTCAATAGCGCTGACAAACATCTGCCCATTGAAAGCAATGGGCTGACGTTTGTCTGTTCACACGAGGCGTATATTTACGTGCCGCTGTCAAATGACGGCGCGTAAATAGACGCCCGCGTCAAAGAAGTGACCTGTCACTTCTTTGGGCGTAATTGGAGCCGTTATTCATTGACTCCAATGAATAGCAGCGCCAATTACGTCCGTAATGGACGCGACGTTCAAGCGCCTGCACATGCCGTTACGGCTGAAATTACGGGGATGTTTTCAGGCTGAAACATCCCCGTAATTTCAGCCGTTACGGACGCCCTCGTGTGAACATACCCTGATTGTGCAATGAAAGAAGCTGGGCGGGAACGATGAGAAGTGTATGACGCTGATTGGTCACTGATTGGTCAGCCTCATACACTCCTCTGTACAACGCCCACTTGGTAAAAAGTAAAAACACGCCCAGTTGTCTGTTAAGAAACTAATTAGCATCAAAGTAAAATTGTTCATAACTTTGTCAAAAATTATAGTTTAAAAACAAACCAAAACACTCTTATCTACATTACAGCGCCGATCAGATTATGTAGGAGATAGGACCCTTATAATCTGGTGACAGAGCCTCTTTAATGTGAACTATATGTGATCTAAGTTCGGTTCAGTAAAACCAAGGGGGTCCTGGGGTTGCGCCCGTTATGCTGACCCTTAAATGCAGCTGTTCTGTAGCCGTGTAGAACAGGGTTTAAAGAGCAATTTCATTGAGAATTTCTCTAAAATAATGATATTCACTTTACCTATAATAAAAGTGAGTGAATATGATTTTCATTATCAGTTCAAGGCAATACATTGTATACCAACTAAATGAAACACTGGGCATTGAGTCCAAGCTCAAGTGGTTATACCAGGAAGGGGCAAATACAGCAGAGTGCCCCTGTGCAAAACAGTAAATAGGCCCCTTGCTCACTAATAACGTATTATAGAGCAACCCCTTACGTCACTCTAACTACCCACTACTAAATGTTAGATATGGAATACATTATCTCAGGCCCTTACATGGAAATCAATAGACTCTATGAAGATGCTAGCTGTTTTTTAAGTGGCAATGGACTCCCTTACCTAACTGAGCCCTTGTGCAGCTGCACATACAGTATGTCCGCCCCGGAGTTAGGCCTTATTCACACGTTTTGCGCGCGTTGCAGTTCCGTGTGTCATCAGTGAATGGTGCGTGGCTGCGTGATTTTCACGCATATGCCATCCTTATGACACGCGGTTTTGATGTTTAGAAAAAGAAACAAAGGAAGTGCTTTTATTATTTCCTTCATTTCTTTATCTACTGTTGCGCAAATCACGTGCGACACACGGAAGTGCTTCCGTGTGCCGTGCGCGATTTTCACGCACCCATTGACTTCAATGGGTGCGTGATGCGCGAAAAACAGCCAAGTATATGACATGTCGTGAGTTTTACACAGCGGACATACGCTGCGTGAAAATCACGGACTGTCTGAACGGCCCCATTGACTAACATACGTGTGATTTTCGTGTGAATAAGGCCTAATACTGAGAAAGATCAAAGACACATTGATTTGATGTGAAGCATTTTGCTCTGATATCTTGCGTCACTGTCTTAGCTGCAAGGTCATTCTGTCCATTATGTAATCCTCTTACGAATTACCTAGGAACCTCCGCTACATCGATAAAAAGATGAATTGCCTATTTGTTCCGTATGTAAAGTGCTTGTTTTATCATCTGTAGTAAAAGTATTCGCTTACAGCATAAAACAACGGTCTAGTGTGAACAACTAGTAAAAGAATTAACGGTATTGTGGAAATTTAACACGATCTGAACGTCGAGGATTTCTCCTGGCTGCATCCAGGGGCATTCACTTTTTATTACCTGGACTTTATTTACATTGTAGTTCATTTATTACAAATCTTTTTTCCATCTTTGAATTTATAGCATGGATGAAATGTTAGAAAATAGATGCAAAGTGCTTTATGGAAACAATAAAAACCTGACTTGTTAAGGTAAAGTAATTAACACATGACAAAGGACATTATTGTTTATTGTCCACCCAGTAGATCGCTATTAGCGGGGTGTATAAATGGTATATTGAGGTGCGCTGTAATAAGGCTACCGTGATGTTACGATGTACTGACGTCAAGTATTGAAGACCTACATGTAATTATTAGTTTAAATTATGGTGAATTTGCTTAAACTGGATAAGAATTTTTGGACAAAGGCGTTTGACAGTTTCGGTTATAGACGCCTAATGTGTAAGTTATGGTCTTTTGGAATGTGTAAAATAAAGTCTGTTGGTTTAGAAAGTATAGTTTGTAATTGGATTGAGAATTGGCTCAAGGACCGTATCCAGAGAGTTGTGGTCAATGATTCCTACTCTAATTGGTCCCTTATTATGAGTGGTGTACCCCAGGTTTCAGTGCTGGGACCACTATTATTCAACTTATATATTAATGATATAGAGGATGGGATTAATAGCACTATTTCTATTTTTGTAGATGACACCAAGTTATGTAATGTAATTCTGTCTATGGAAGATGTTTTTTAATTGCAAGATGAGTGTTTGGGCATCTACACAAATGAGATTAAAAGAGATTCAACATGGATAAATTTAAAGTTATGCATCTGGGTACTAATAATCTACAAACATTATATGTATTTGGAGAAGTAAAACTGGGAAAGTAATGCCTCATGCACACGACAGTCCCGTCAGTGATTAGTGGAAAGATAGGACATGTCCTATCTTTTAATGGATTGGAGAATCGGGTCAGTATTCATTGACCCGATTCACCTGCTAAAGTGAATGGGTCCGTGCCACACAGATGCTGTGAAAAACAGCCCGAGTGGCACTTGGTCGTGTGCAAATGCACTGAGGCTACATTCACGCGACAGTAAAAAAATAAATCACCATTAAAAACTGGTCAACTGCCAGTTTTTCATGGCCATTTGGCATTAGTGTGTCTCCAAATTTTCATTAATTTCCAGTCCGTCTGTCTGTTTTTAATGGCCGTTTGTCATCCGTTTGCCATCCGTTATAAATCGGATGGATTTCATTTGTCAGGTTTTTTTGTCCCCTGAAAACACCACAGCGTCCATGTAGATAGTGCTGCAATGTCCCTGTGGATAGTGCCACAGTGCACACTGTTGATAATGCCCACATAAGGCCAGTGCCCACATAGTACCACAGTGCCCACATAGTGCCACAGTGCCCACTGTAGATAGTGCCACAGTGCTCCCATATAAAGTGCCAGTGCCCACATAGTGCCACAGTGGCCAATATAGCTAGTGCCACAGTGCCCACATAGTACCACAGGGCCCACATATAAAGTGACATAGTGCCCAAATATAAAGTACCAGTGTCCATATGGTGCCACAGTGGACACTATAGATAGTGCCACATAGTACCACAGTGCCCACATATAAAGTGACACAGTGCCCACATATAAAGTGTCAGTGCCCACGTAGTGCCACAGTCACCGCTATAGATAGTGCCACAGTGCCCACATAGTACCACAGTACCCACATAAAGTGACATAGTGCCCACCTACAAAGTGCCAGAGCCCACATAGTGCCACAGTGCCCAAGTAGATAGTGCCACAGTGTCCCCTGTAGATAGTGCCAGACCCCCATATAGTGCCACAGTTCGCATGTAGATAGCACCACACCGCCCTGTAGCAGCACCCCACTGTAGATAGCACCAACCCCCCTGTAGATAGCACCAACCCCCCCTGTAGATAGCACCCCCTGTAGATAGCAACCCCCTGTAGATAGCACCACCCTTGTAGACAGCACCACCCAGAGCGGGGTCTGGCCGGGGATTCTGCTCCTATAGGGAGATACAGTGCCGCTATCTACAGGGGGGTGCTATCTATGGGGGGAGGTGCTATCTACCAAGGGGGGTGCTATCAATGGGGGGGTGTTGGTGCTATATACAGGGGGTGCTATCTACATGGATGGACAGTGACGTCAAGGGCTTTCCCAAAACAGGAGTCCTCGGCCAGAGCTCTTGCCATGCTATGGCCAGGGACTCTATTGTTGAAAGCCCTGACTTCACTGTCCATATATGGACAAATGTCAAGGGCTTCCCCAGACTCAGCACTTAAATTAGCCCTGTGTCTGGGGAGTCCTTGGCCACGATCAGTTTTTACCAGCCATTACAAGGATTGATTCCTGAAAAACGGCCGGTAAAAACTGATCCATTGAGTTCTATGGGAGCCGTGTCGCTGTGAAAACGGCCAAAAATAAGACATGTCCTATGTTTTGAAGGCCAGTATTCACGGGCCGTTAAAAAAAATGGCCGTCTGAATACACCCTTAGAACTTCATTGTTCTGAAAACGGTGGGAATGTAGTCTAACTCTAGAAGAAGGATCTGGGTGTACTTGTATTTAAGTATAGGCTAAAGACCTGCATGCAATGTCAATCAGCAGCTTCAAAGGCCAGCAGGACAGTGTTGTATAGTAAAAGAGGCATGGACTCACGGGACAGGGATGTAATATTACCACTTTACAAAGCATTAGTGAGGCCTCATCTAGAATATGCAGTCCAGTTCTGGGCTCCAGTTCATAGAAAGGATGCCCTGAAGTTGGAAAAAATACAAAGAAGAGCTAATAAGGGGCTTGGAGAATCTAAGTTATGAGGAAAGATTCACAGAAATAAATTATGTTTTAAATGTAGTCTTGACAAGAGACGTTTTAGGGCTTGTCCACGCGTAACGGATTTGCTGCAGAATATTTCTGCAGCATCTATGCATCAATTAGCAGACAATGCACTGCACAAAATCCACGGCATTTCATATGTTTTCTACTGCGGAAAATAGTGCCGATTTTTGCTCCGGTTTTTTTATGTGGTTTTTTTTCAAGGGCTGTGTGATCGGGATATTTCACCATGTTTCAGCAGCAAATTACTCAGTACATCAGAAAAACACAGGAAATCAGACCTCTTTTCGCATCAATAGTTGACATGCTACGGTACTAAAATTACGCACCACAGGTGCATCAATAGTTGACATGCTACGGTACTAAAATTACGCACCACAGGTGAATTCCTGGGCTGGGCAGCGTGTGGATGACATTTGTTAAATCACACCTACTTTGCTGCTACTGTAGTTTCCGTCCAAAATTCCGGACGGAAAATACGCAGCAATTCCGTTACTTGTGGACAATACATAATGGGGGAAAAGACATGTCAGTATAAGTATACAAATGGCTGATGCAAAAAATATAGTTAAAAGCTGTGTCATGTAAAATTTACTCAAAAAACAAATCAGTTGCTCGCTTCCAAAAAGGGCAATATGATTTCTTGGAAAAAAAAAATGACATCAAAGCTTATTATTTAGGTTCATGAATGTATTTGAATTTGGGCTAGTTATTTGGGTTATTATTATTTATTTGGGTTCAGGAATTATTTTTTTCCCTGTGTGTAGAGTGTATTTATGCTGACCCTCCGTGGGATCTTTCCTAATTTATCTTTTTGTATTCTTTCGTTATCTCTACTCAATTCCACCCTGAACCATTGCCTATTATTCCTTCATTCTGTCCCTTCTTCAAATTTATTTAATTCAGTATTTTTCCTTTTGATTTACATTATATAAAGTAACTTAATTTAACTTCAATATGGGAGTTGTTATGTGTTTGTTAATCCACGCCATAATTTGTGAATTGTAGCTATACATTTTAGACTACATTAACTGAGATGTAATCAGTTAATTCAGGTGTTTTATTCAGTCCCATTGCCGTAGGTGTTTCAAATTTGCACCTAGTTGTGCAGCCTGCCTTTACAAACATTTGTGAAAGAATGGGTAACTGAATTTGGGCGTGGTACTGTAATAGGATGCCACCATTGCAACAAGTCAGTTCAACAAATGTTTTCCTCCTTGATGTTTCACAATCAACTGTGAGTAGTATTATTGCAAAGTGGAAGTGTTTAGGAACCACAGCAACTCAGCCATAAAAGACCACGTAAAATTACAGAGTGGCTTTCCGATTACTGAGGCGTATAGTGCACAAAAGTTACCAACGCTCTGCAGTTTCGATAACTGCAGAATGGCACTAACGTCTGCAGAAAAACTAGGGCTTCATGGCATCGGTTTCCATAGCTGAGCAACTGCATGCAAGCCTTACATCACCAAACCAATCACAATGCCAGGCGTCGGATGGAGTGGTGTAAAGCATGCCGCCACCGGACTCTGGAGCAGTGGAAACGTGTTCTGTGGAGTGATTAATCACCCTTGTCTATCTGGCAATCTAATGGATGAGTCTAGGTTTGGCGAATGCCAGGAAAACATTACCTACCTGACTGCATTGTGCCAACAGTAAAGTTTAGTGTAGGAGTAATAATGCCATGGTTTTGCTTTACAGGGGTTTTCAGGGGTCCCTTAGTTCCAGTGAGGGGAAATCTTAATACTTCAGCATAACAAGACATTTTGGACAGTTGTCTGCTTCCATCTTTGTGGGAACAGCATGGTGTGTGGAAGAACTTGACTGGCCTGCACAGAGCCTTGACTTGAACATCAACGAACACCTTTGGGATGAATTAGAACAGAGTTTGTGAGCCAGGCCTTTCTGTCCAATATCAGTGTCTGACCTCACAAATGCTCTTCTGAATGGGCAAAAGATCCCATAGACACACTTCAAAATATTGTAGAAAGTCTCCCCAGAAGAGTGGAAGCTGTTTTGGCTGCAAAGGGGGTAACCAACTCCATAAAAATGCCTATGGATATACAATGGGATGTCGTGAAAGCTCCTCTACGTGTCATTTATAGGTGTCCCAATATTTTTGTCCATATAGTGTATATTCAATTTAAATTGTCCAAGAATTTCTAAATCTCTATGGTCAATGAAATATTTTCAGAGTAAATGGTCCTTCTGCTTGCACAGTAAGACTATCATAGCTCACAATGTATTTTATGACAATCACATAAAACCAAAATGTTGAATCTTGTTACCTTATCCCTAGCGCTATATTCTCAGCAGCAATAGCGTTTGAAATAGGACGTATCTTTGGCCAAAACGTCACATCTTTGTTTGCGCTTTTCTGAATAAACAAATACTGCATTTAAATCTACTGGGTGTACTCAAGTTTAACTTGTTGAATCTTTGACAGTCAGTTCAAAAATTCACACTGAAGCACAAAACTGCGTGCAATATAAGTAGAGATGCTTACCGAGAACTATAAATTCTCTATGAATTCAAACACCAAATTGAATATATCCATTGGAGACACCAGAATTACAGCTCTTTATTGCTTAATTAGTAGCCATCATGTGTGGTCTTATTACTTTGAATTATTGATTAAAACAATATTTAATTTCCTGTTTACAATTTTTCTAAAGACCTATCATAAAACTTTGATGGGACTTGGATACATAGTTAACATGGAGTTCCAAGTTTGACTAAGCTGTAAATTTGGTTTAATTGTTAGGTGCCTGGTGGCATATAATTCTAAACATTTATTCGGAGAGATCATTACTAGAAGAAAATGTCTTTGCACTGATTCAACAGATTAATTTACATCCCAAATTGATTGTAAAATATTGTAATAAAGCCGGAAAGCATTGCATGTATTTTGCTCTACAGACGTTAAGACTATGGGACTCTTTATAGTGGTGATAATAGGACTGAGTGAGAATCCCCATTTTCACAGTAATCTTCTACAATATATCTTAGCCACAGCTGAATAATGATTCCTGTAATTACATATTCGAGGTAATTAGTGCCTATCCCGCTTATTGGGCCTGTCACTTATTAACTTTAACTAAAATAAATAACCAAAAAAGAACATAAAGTGGACTTGCATTAAACCAGTATCGTTGCATAATTGACACAAATGACACCATTAATCTCACAAAGAAAAAAACGTGACTAAGAAGGTTTTTCCACAGCAGTTATACTAGACCAGAAGATTTACTTTAATGGTAACCGTTAAGATATTGTACTACTGATTAAAATTGGGTAATTTCAGCCATGTTCTTATCTTTCTCCATAATCACAGCTCTAATTTAGTAGTCCTGAGATTAAGAGCACAGTTAATGAATTGGTGGAACCCCCAAGTGTCCTAGCATATCATTTCGGAAGAATCGTCTTCCTCTGGGTTGGGATTTATACATGGGTTCATATATTACCTAAGTTATTTTTATATTTGGGTTTAATCTAAAAAGGCTAATTCCAAGTTAGGCCTTATTCAGATGGGCATATTTTTACCCATCTCTAACGATATGTATGTGATGTAACACCTTACAGTTACAATATAGATTATAGGATAATCAGATTTTGAACTATGCACCCAGGAACCATGAATAGTATTAGGCTAAGTTCACACTAGCGTTGTCTGCTGTTTAGGTCTCTTCTGTCAGAGGAAGAGGTGACCGAAAATCCAAATGTAAAGCATTGTGTCATGTCGGGGTAGGGAAACAGACAAGTGAGCCCTAATCTACCCGCCACTCAGTCCCTGCCTACTTGCAACGACCCGCCCTAGGCGACGGGGTACAACTGGGCGACGGTCCCTACACTCAATAGGTGCACGACAGACAAACAGACAAGGGTACAAAGAAGCCAGGGAAATGGGGAAGTTGCCCACGGGGACACCGTGAGCAACAGCGACGTGAACGAGCCAAGTCAAACCAGGAGATGAGCGAGGTACAAAAGCGCAGAGCAGAAGAGTGGTCAGTAAAGCCAAGGTCAATCACAAGCAGAGGATCAGTAGTTCAAGAAGCTGCAGCAGGGCCAGGAAACCAACAAAGAAGAAATTATTATACCTGGAGGCAAAACACAAGCAGGATCTTCCTCCGAAGGAGGGCTGTCCATGAAGCTACGCGACAGTGCATCAGCCTTAATATTTTTAGACCCAGCCCTATAGGTGACCAAAAAGTTGAATCTGGTAAAAAATAACGCCCATCGAGCTTGTCTCGGGTTTAGCCTCCGGGCAGATTCTAGGAAAACCAGATTCTTGTGGTCGGTAAGGACCGTTACCTGGTGCCTAGCCCCCTCCAGGAAGTGGCGCCACTCTTCAAATGGCGAAAACCTCCTGGAGAAGTAGGCACAGGGGCTGAGATGGGTGAGGGACCTGGTACCCCGGGACAAGACAGACCCCACTCCCACCTCGGACGCGTCAACCTCCACGATAAATGGCTCCATTTGGTTGGGCTGAACCAGCACTGGGGCCGAGATAAAGCACTTCTTAAGGACCTCAAAAGCCTGGACAGCCTCAGGAGGCCAGTGGAGGAGATCAGCACCTTTGCGAGTGAGATCCGTAAGAGGCTTAGCGATGACCGAGAATTTAGCAATAAATCTCCTGTAATAATTAGCGAACCCCAGGAAGCACTGTAACGCCTTCAGGGAGGCAGGTTGGACCCATTCCGCCACAGCCTGGACCTTGGCGGGGTCCATGCGGAATTCATGAGGAGTGAGGATTTGACCCAAAAACGGTATCTCCTGCACCCCAAACACACATTTGTCGGTCTTAGCAAACAGTTTGTTTTCGCGAAGGGCCTGGAGCACCTTCCTGACATGCTCAATGTGGGAGGACTAGTCCTTGGAAAACACAAGTATGTCATCAAGGTACACTACAAGAAATACCCCCAGGTAGTCTCTTAAAACCTCATTTATGAAATTCTGGAAGACCGCGGGAGCATTACACAACCCAAAGGGCATGACGAGGTATTCTAAATGACCTTCGGGCGTGTTAAACGCAGTCTTCCACTCATCCCCCTCTTTGATACGGATAAGGTTATAAGCCCCCCGTAGATCAAACTTAGAGAACCATTGGGTCCCCTGAACCTGATTGAAGAGATCAGGAATCAAAGGAAGGGGATACTGGTTCCTTACAGTGACCTTATTCAAGTTTCGGTAGTCAATGCATGGCCTAAGACCACCATCCTTCTTCCCTACGAAGAAGAAGCCAGCACCTACCGGAGAAGATTAGGACTCACTTGTCTGTTTCCCTACCCCGACATGACATAGAAGCAGGTGCAGACTGATTACCTATGGGCGTCGACACAGAAGTTGTGTCTGGCAGATCCTTTACACATTGCTTCCGTTTAAATTATTTAATTTCAATGGTAATTCTTTTGTTTCAGTTGGATTTAATTTGCCTCCGTTCTGCTAGGTTTACGGTTTTTTTCCATGGAAGCAAAAGTGTTGTCTGCAGCACTTTTGCTTCCGTGAGAAAAACGGAAACCTAGCTATATGTGCCTATGTTTGGCAACCCAGTGGTTGTGATAAGTATTGCAGTCTATCAAGGGTTTCAATATTCTATTGAATATTTTTAATTAGAAATTGGAGTCCTTTTCCAAATTCAAGCACAGGTAACGGTGGAAACATCTGTATTTTTAGTACTTTACCAAGCTTCTGAACCATTCTCAGAATCAACGGTCATATGATGCAGTACCCGATCCTCTATAAACATTTTATTTTATGTTTATTCAAGACTATATTTTGTATAGTCTAAAACATAGTTAAATAGTTGATAAGGTTGAAAAAAGACACACGTCCATCCAATCCAACCTATAATCCTACCATGTTGATCCAGGGGAAGGCAAAACCCCCATGAGGTTGATGCCAATTGCCTCATTTGGGGAAAAATTCCTCCCTGACTCCAAATATGGCAATCAGAACAAATCCTGGCATCAAAGTCCCATCTCCAGAATCTAGTACTCATAACCTGTAATATTATATTTTTCAAGAAAGGCTTCAAGGCCCTTCTTAAACCTGTTCAAAGAATCAACCATCACAACATCCTGTGGCAGAGAGTTCCATAATTTTACTGCTCTCACAGTAAAGAATCCCCATCTGTCACGTTGGTGAAACCTTTTTTGCTCTAGACGTAGAGGATGCCCCCTTGTCCTGGTTACAGGCCTAGGTGTAAAAAGATCATTAGAGAGCTCTATGTACTGTCTAACTATATGTTTGTACATTGTAATTAGATCGCCACTAAGCCATCTTTTTTCTAAACTGAATTGCCCCAAGTTTGATAACCTTTCTTGGTACTGCAATCCGCCCATTCCCTTAATTACCTTTGTTGCCCTTCTTTGCACCCGTTCTAGTTCAGACCTGTCCTTCTTAGAAACAGGTGCCAAAAATTTTACACAATATTCCATGTGTGGTCTGACTAGTGATCAATCCCACGGTGGAAAGCTAACCATAAGCCAAAAACAAGAGGACCTCCATTAATTGGAACTTCAATATTCTGCATATGAAAAGTAATTATCTGAAAGCAGACTATCCCTTTAACTGCAAAGAACCCGCAACTCATGTAACAACTGCTGCTCTGAATGTCACATAACTTTCACATGGCAGCAGAGAGGTCTTCTAAACTTGATAGAATTTAAGGATTATGGGGAATGCATTTATATAATTACAATATATCATGGGTGGAAAATATTAATATTATCTTCCATGTACAGTTAAACACCTTACCTAAATATATAATCTAATTTGTGATCATATGTTCTATCAGGACTTCTTAACACATGGCATGAATGCAAAATGTTGTATTCTACAATACATTCTTAACAGATCACGTAAACTGTATAATAATGTAATTAGTAAGTGATAATTCGTCCCTATGTATGAAATCATGATTCATTCACACCGGAAAATGAACTGCATTTTATAAAAGCAGGGTCTAATTTACTTTCATGAAAATGACTTCTAACATTCAGAACAGGTCTGGGCAAATCTTAGGAGCAGGAAAAACATTAGTAGATGTAAAAAACAATGCATTAAAACATGGTGCAGATCCTCCATTTACAAAGAATGAGCAAAGACCAATGTTTATTAAAGTGAGGTTTTTTTAATTTCTTAATGTCAAACAATTATAACTGATGGTATATATTCCAATCTGATGGCTTTTATGTACACTGATAGAAAGAATATAATGAATAATTCCATTCACTTACATCCAGTAGAGATATTCAAAACAAAGCAAAGCGTCATATGTGAGAGGTACTAGGTTTGAATGTAAACAGTAGTGGTTTAATTCAATGACAGTAAGCAGAGTTCTGATAACAGTGAGGAATTGAAATACAAATTATATGGGGAAGTTGTATAACATTTTGCGAATTAATAACATAAAAAAGACTACTAATAAATTTAATTCCTTTAAAGAAATTAATGACCAGAATAATTCATCAGAGTTAGATCACTAATATATTTTTAAACTAAAACTAAAGGACTCTCCTATAGATGTTGTTGCTTACAGCCATCTTTGGCAAGAAGCATTGTACATGGGTTACCATTACATTTTACGACATGAATCTGCTGTATGTGATCTTTGTTTCCTGAAAAATTCCATATGGAAAATGATGTTACATGAACGCATGCATACTCCCACGCTCAACACATACATGTGCACATTTATTTTTGCATGCTCACCACATACATGAACATGTTTATACCTGAATGCCCGCCACATACATAGACACACTTACAGTATACTCGCACACGCACCACATATATGGACAGGCTCATACAA
The DNA here is from genome assembly GCF_050947455.1 of Rhinoderma darwinii. Taxonomy (NCBI): domain Eukaryota; kingdom Metazoa; phylum Chordata; class Amphibia; order Anura; family Rhinodermatidae; genus Rhinoderma; species Rhinoderma darwinii. The sequence continues at coordinate 40,539,658 of NC_134689.1, read as the reverse complement.
TCGGTTCCAGCACACAGCAAAGTCCATAAAGACATGGTTGGGTGAGTTTGATGTGGAAGAACTTGACTGACCCACACAGAGCCCTGACCTCAACTCCATCGAACACCCTTGGTATGAAATAGAATGGACATTGCGAGCCAGACCTTTTCATCCAACATCAATATCTGACCTCACAAAGGCTTTCTGGATAAATGGGCAAAAATCCCACAGACACACTCCAAATTCTTGTAGAAATCCTTCGCAGAAGAGTGGAAGCTGTTTTAGCTGCAAAGGGTGGGCCAACTCCATATTAATGCCTGTGGATTTAGAATGGGATGTCATAAAAGCTTCTGTAGGTGTAAAGTGTAGGTGTCCCAATACTTTAGCCCATATAGGGTACATTCACACACACATACACACACACACACACACACACACACATACACGCACATGCACGCACACACACACACACACACACGCACATACACATATACATTAATATCCTCATATTTTACGGTAAATGTCACCAGGAGCAGGCAGTGGCAGGGAATGCAGCAGGCAGATGCACGTGACCCATTGCAAACAATTTAACAGGGGCCACACACAGCCAGCACCTGTGCCATGCAACTAGGAGTTCAAAATGAGAGGTCCATGGGCAAGGCAATGGAGGGGCACAACATCTAATATCATCATGTGACATGCCGGGAGAGGCGCAGTGCAGATTTGGATCTATCATCAAATAGATTTACTCTATCATTAAAGCAACATTGGTACATTTGATTGCTAAAAAGCTGTTTTTATAGACCTTGGTTTATAAATAGTATCCAGACCATCATTTTTATATAGTGTGAAAAACTAACTTTGGAGATAAATACTCTGAAGTCAATTTCCTATGGGGGAAAAAAAATTCCACCTGAAGTAAATGATCAGAAATAGGTCAAAATAATTCATTTCATTTCTCATTTTATAGAGTCTAGAAAGGATATATTAAGAGATCTATCATTATATACTGAATAAAGAATTCAGCTTTTTTGAGTACATAACGTTTAAATAACTGGTATTTAATTCCAGGAGCTTCTAGGAGCCGGTGCTGATAGGCGTCAAGTAAGATTTTTCAAGGGAATGTTAACAAAGATTTAATTGAAAATAATTACTGGAAGAAATGTTCTTCTAGGGATTCAAAGAACCTCTGTTTTGATGGGACATTTTAGGAAATACATTTTGCAATTGAATAATATTAATTCCTTAGAGCAGAAAAATAAGGTTTCTCAACCAGCAAGATTGTGTCTAGTACACAAAGGAGAATGGAACTAGTTACATAGAAAAGCATCACCATAAGTATTCAATTTGGTTCTTTTATCACAAAACTTATATGTGATTATGAGGTCCAATGTCGAAAACAAAAATAAAAAATGTGCTTTTTCATACTTCAATTACATAAAATCTAACTTCGATAAGCTCCAACAATGTGGTCTGATTTTTATCTAACGCACAAATATAGACACGCATAATATAGCTAATCTAATAAAACACAGACAGTTATACAGTTCATGTCTTTTACTGAGCATGTTGACTAAACATCAACAGTACAGGAAGAAAAAGTAAATGAACCTGTGTTACTGACTTTTTCAAGAGCTAATTTATAAAAGGTGGTTAAATTAAGTAGATGAGATTGGAAGTGTGGGTTTCACAGGTGCTTTGCCCAATAAATAAAGGCACACAGCCTGGTTACTGACAAATCTGTTCTTCCCAAGAAAGATTGGTTAGTGTGAACAATTCCTCGAGGCAAACAACTTTTAGAAGACCTCAGAGGACGTGTCATAGAAATGCATGAAGCTGGAAATGGCTGTAAAAGCATTGATAAAGACCTGGGTGTACGATAATCCACGGTTAGACAAATTGTCTACAAATGGCGAAAGCTCAGGAATGTGCTACTACTTAGGAGTGGGCATTCTGTTAAGTTCACACCAAGAGCAATCCTGAAAGAGGTGAGCAAGAACCCAAGGGTAAAAGCAAAGAATCTACTAAAGACTGTACAAACTGCAAAAATCTCTGTTGTTGTGTCCACTATTAGAAAACCAATGAATAAGAATGATGTTCAAGTAAGGACAACACGGAGGAAGCCACCGCTGAACGAAAATAAACATCGCGGCCTATATTAAGTTTGCCCGAGACCACTTGGATTTTCTTGGGAAAATGCTGGAACTTTTTTGAATAAATATGCAACACTTTGTATGGAGAAAATGAACACTGCATGCCAACAACAATGTCTCATCCCAACTGTGAAGCATGGTGGAGGGAGTATCATGGTTTGGGGCTGCTTTAAAGACCTCCGAGTCTGGACGCCTTGTGATCAATGAGGAAACAATTCAAAGATTTATCCAAACATTTTACAGGAGAATGTAAGGCAGCAGTCCATAACCTCAAGATGAAGAGACATTGGGTGATACAAACAGACAATGACCCAAAGCACACGAGTAATTCAACTAAAGAATGGTGGAAAAAAGAGAAGATTTGTGTTTTGGAATGTCCAAGTCCGAGTCCTGACCTTAACCTTGTTGAGATGCTGTGGCTTGACCTACGAGGAGCTGTGCATGCTAGGCAGCCCAGAAATATTGATGAACTTAAACACATTTTCAGGAAGGAATAGTCCGATATTGCTATTCAATGTTGTGCAAAACTTATTTGCAGCTACAGGAAACGTTTGGTGGAGGGGATTGCTGCTAAAGGGGATCTACAGGTTATTAAATTTAAGGGTTCACTTACTTTTTCTCCCTGCACTGTGGATGTTTACTTAATGTGCTCAATACATAAACATTATCACTGTTTGCATGGTATTAGTTTAGTTACATTGTGTTTGTCTATAATTGTGACTTAGATAACAATCAGGCTACAGAAAACAAGGTAAATTCACTTACTTTACTTGCAACCATCTATCTATCTATCTATCTATCTATCTATCTATCTATCTATCTATCTATCTATCTATCTATCTATCTATCTATCTATCTATCTATCTATCTATCTATCTATCTATCTATCTATCTATCTATCTATTAACAAAGAATTTGTACTTGTTGAACACTGATATAGCTATTGATATTAATGGCAACAAGGGCACTACTATTTTGGACATTTCTTAGAGTGCAATAGGAAGTAACAAGTGGGTAATAAGTCAGACTTACTCTTTTATCTTTGTCTTAAATGGGTTGCATGAAATCAGAAAAAAAAAAGAGTCTACATTTTACTATAGGCAGTGGTTGTCTTGTACATGGGCTGGGTTTGATATTTCACCTCAGTTCCATTCACTTGTATTGGATGAGATATAACAAGACCTTTTATTCTAATCTCCTACATCTCCTTTTATGTAGATACCCATCACTGAGTAATGAAGTGAAAACAGTTAGGGAGCAGCTAGGTGAATTTTTATGGGCCAACAGATGGGGCATACTGTTCCAGTCATAGTGGTGGCCCCTATTGCAACTAAACGCTCTATTAAGAGTCCACAGACTTCATCCTTTTTCATAGAATAAGAAGAGGGCTCTTTGTCTTCAAAGACATCACTGTGTTAGGAAACAAAAGGGCAACTAATCACAGGATCGCGCAGGCTCATTTATCCTGTAAAGAATAGAAAGGGGCTTATTGTTATTTATACTGCAATAGAAAGTGTCATAAAAGGAGGGAGATCTCATTTTTTCTGGTGGGCCCAAGAAGCCCGAGTCCGATACTGTATTGCTCTAGAGGGTGAGGGAGCCCACTCCGGTGCAGACATTGCATAATATAAATCTTTTATACAGTACATGAAGCCCCTGTGGTTTATGTGTTGTTTAGATAGACTTGTTGGGAATAATATCCTCCTAAACACCAGCATCTCATACATGTTGAGAATATTTAAAATCATACTTCAAGGATGTGATGGAACTTGAGTGCATTTCACAACAATAAAGCAAACAATTCCGTTTTATTCAAAAATGTTTTCCTTTATTTAAATCTCTCAATCACATACATGGAAGTTATTCAACTTTATTCAAGTAAATTATCCCTTATTCTGAAATATTTAAGTTCACCATCACTGGACTCTTCTTTCCTACTCAGGCAATGATCTTTTGATCAAACTATGCAGGTGTCTACATTCCAGCTGTGTGAGGTTTCCCAGTACAAGAATGGCAGACAAAGAATATGGGACCGTGTACTGTAGTGTTTTACAGAATGGCTCCACTTGTATCAGGTACCAAGCAACTTAAGAAACATGTCCTCTTTTTTTATAGCAACCATCAATTTACTTTACCATCACTGTGAAAACCCCCTAGATTTAGAAAATCAAAGATTTAGGGTAAGTTCACAAGTAGCACAAATACTGCGGATTTTCTGCAACGGATTTCATTGCGAAAAATCAGCAGCATAATACAGTAGCATCAGAGTGGATGAGATTTGAACAATTCCCATATTGAGACGATGCGTAAATGAGAAGCGGGAAAAAATGCTCAGAAATTAACCTGTGGTGCGGTTTTTTAATCCGCATGTCAATTTTATTTGAGTAATCACTTATTTTTTGCTGCGACTTGTCCCCATTAAATTCAATAAGGAGTTAAAACCCGCAACAAATAGCAGATGTTGCGATTTTTGTGACGAAAAAGCTGCGCTTCCGCTGCAAAAATCCAAACTCAGAAAAAAAAATAATCTTATACTTACCCAGAATTTTGTGCTTCTATGTCCAGGCTCCTGGGATGACATTTTATTCCATGTGACCTGGGATGAAACGTCATCCCAGGAGGTAGGCCTGCAAGACATCAGAGGGACGCGTCGCCATGGTTATGCAAGTATGAAACTTTATTTTTCTATGTGCAGTTTTCTGCAGCAGACATTCCGGCTGAAAAATTGCACCACAATTTGGTGCGTTTTTTTGCCCAAGGAATTCCTTGCGGTGCCCAGGGCAAATATGCTGTGTGCTTTTACGCAGCGTATCCACCCTGTGTGACCATAGTCTAAAAGTGACTATAGCAATAAAGAGCAGGTAGGTAAAACCTCTAAACCTCCTCTAAAAAACACTGGCCCCTATTCATTCCCCTATGTGCATTTTGTCACACATAGTAAATCTACACATAATAAATGAAGCAGAGAAGTTGTAAGAGATTACAAAAAATAACCCATTCAAGTGGCTTGAGCTGAGCTGCAATACCAAACACAGCCCATAGGGGAAAAAAAAGCAGACTTTTTTTAGACTCTCATACAACTCCTTTAAAGATTAAAATTATTAATTTATTAATAATTAATATTGAAAGTAACACTTTACTATCATCACTTACTTTACACTTTTTGCCTTGCTTTACAGCTAAATATATTTCGAAGCCTTGCATTGTTAACTTCTTTCCAGTTTCCTCTGGGTTTAAAATAGCTCTCTAGTTTAGTTGCCAAATCACGGGAGCTAAAAATAAAATTAAATGGTGAATAAAATGGGATTGATCTCAGAGCACTGTTGGAAATGAGCAAGTATGACATAAAGAAGAAGTAATTATATCATTGATGAATGTGATCTGTGCCACAAAATGCCCCTGTATTTATATTAATTCATTAACGAGGATGTCACATTTTTTTGACTGTATATATAACTGGAGATTGCAGTTTGGCTGAGGCTCTTGGCATGATCAGTACTTCTGCAAAATCAAACTAACTTCAGAAAATGTGATGAAGAGATTACAAGTGCAGCCCATGTCAATGTGTCCTGAGGAGATCGGCTTGTTGGCAGCACATATATTGCATGACTTACCTGTTTAAAGGGCTTGTCTGCTTTGGACAATTTAACTTGTTAGGAAGGTTCCGGGACAAGTGTCCCTTAAAAGTCTCTCCCTGCTGGCACCTCGAGTGATCTCATAGCTGTTAAAGTTTCCTGCAGCGCCACCACAGATGAAATAAGGCATTACAAAGTGCCCAATTAATTAAATGGGTTCTCAGTGTAATGCAGGACAGGACAAGTCTTCCAGATCAGGCGACACTGTTTGTACTGGCTCTCCACTCTGGCCAAAAGATGAGGATCCCAGGCATATTATTCCCCCCTCTACTAACTCAGAATTCCATAAAGGGGTTTATGAAAATGTATTTTTCCACACTGGACAACCCCTTTAAGTGATATAAAAACTAAGGACAATTTTCCAAGGGCAGAATACAGCGCGTTTTAATACGTTTTAGCATCTACATTGTAGCCACAATACTCGGACCCCCTGCAGGTCTACCATGATCATACAGTCTATAATCCAGGAGGTGAAATTGCATACACTCCATGCAATTCCTACGGGGCACAGCTATAGTTACACAATTTTGTAGGGAAATTTATACCGTCCCCTATATCACTTTTACTTTCAACAGCTTAATTTCTAGTACTGATTAGCAGTTGACTGAACCCCCCCCACACAACGTTGTTGCACCCAGCAGAGTAGACGCACAGATAGACGGTCGTGGCTCTAGTAATTCTACAGCATGCAGCTAACATCAAAGCGCACACCACGTCTCCTGAAACGGCCACCACAGTTGGTCAAGGTCAGTACCTGGTCATTGAGTAAGGAGGGGGAAGCTGATGCAAAGTAGCCAGGCGCATAGAGGTTGGAGGGGAGCAAAGAAGCTACGACTAACGTCACTGCTCACATGACCATGAAAAACTCTTGGCCTTTTGACCATAAAATGTTTAATATAAGATGTAACCATTATAAATACGGTAGGTTGTCTGTTTCATGACAACCCTCTTCAAAATGCCCTTTATGGAGACAAAATGATCCCCATCTTAGATCCAATTCTCTATTAGTCAAAGTTGAAAAAGCTGTATACATAAAGAGGAGTCATAGTAGACAATTTCCTAAAGCTAGACTGGTCTGGATTGGCTCCCCCTACAATGATCATAAATCGTCTAGTTCTGAGTACAGCCGGTGGTTCATGAAAGACACAAACTCCCAATATTGCTTTGGAAAATAATTGTTATTTGATGAATTTTGTATTTTATACAAGTTTATAATTATATCTTTGTACATATTGATGTATCTTTGAACAATGGTTATGAATCTGCATGATATCTTGTGCAACTATTGGTAGGAGGTTATTGAGGTGAGCTAGTTCTAACTTTAGTAAACAAAACCCTTTAAAATTTAAATAAATATTACCTGATTGAAAAGTTGTTTTTCTCATGGTTGTGAAGGACTGCAAAATCATTTATTGCAAACAGCTTTTTTCCTGTGAAATACTTTCCCCCATCCCTTGAGTTCTGCTTCTAGGAGGGAAATCTGAAATCTAAGTTGTGGGTGCCCAAACAGAAACAAAACTCAAAATAGTGATTTCTTCTGCGTAACAAGCCGTAATAGCCATAAATGATTATGATGACACTAGAGTCCCCCCGGCTTTGGCCACCTGTACCGTGTACAGTCAAGAAAAAAAAAACTATATCCCACATAAGGACTCATGTTGTATATGTTACATCTACAAGTCTTCATACTAGTCCAAAAACAAATGTGTTCAGGGCCCCTCTGCATAACCACTTATTTTGCCTTATTCTTACTCAAATAATCTAAAAGTGCCAAAACATCTGTATTCACAGTATGTCTACAGGCATCTCTAGCCTAACAGCCTCCCAATAAATACTCCAAAAGGGAAGTCACACACTACAGAGGGTTTCTTATTGATTCAAGTATATATTTTTTATGAAGGTAAAACACCTACAATATGTTGTCAGTTTAATAAAAAAATATATCCAATGCTTCGATAAAATCTAGAAGAATGGGAGGAGTCAAACTAATTTGGAAACTAATGATTATTGTAAGTTATATGATACAGATTTCCTGGTGATTTGAAGAGACTGCTAGCATCGCTACTTGGGTGTCAGGTAAAGAAGTTTACACATTCCCATATTCTGGATCATACTGTTAGCACAATAGAGAAAGTCAATAACGCTTCGTATGCTCATGAGAAGTCAAGAGTCCGCTGGGTGTTCATCAACCAGGGAAGTTTCCTGGGCTTGCCACTGTAATCCCTCCCCAACCCCTCACTTCTACACTTGATTGACAACTCTAGCGGTCTCAGGCATTATATGACATCCTATCGGCTAGACACATCAATAAAAAGCACAGAGGGTTTATAGCTGAGAGCCCAGTCCACTTCCCTGGTTGATAAACACCCAGCGGACACTTTACTTCTCATTAGTATCACACAATAAAACTTGATTTTCTCTGTTATGAAAGCAGTATGATCGTCAATTTGGAAATGTTAAAACTTGTTTCCCTGTCACCTAAGTAGCGATGTTAGCACTTTGAGGGGGTCAAAACTGCTGATAGACTCCCTTTAAAGTAGTTTTGTGCCTTTTTCTGCCAGCTGGAGATATTGTTTCACTCTAAAAGCTTCTTTAAAAAATCATCTGTGTCAATGACAGCTAAATTGTCTTTTTCATGAAGGAATAAATAAATAAAGATGTATCTGCACTTCCTTTGTTTAAAAGATCAAACTGCATTATTTAATTATACCACATGGCTCATTCAACTCCTGTCTTTAAATTGCCACTTACAGCATTGACAGTCTAGGTGACTCCATGTTACTGAAGGGTTCAATATTTGTTTAATGGGGAAGAATAATGCAACAAATATATGCAAAACAATCTGTTTTATATCCACTAAAGGGTTTTTGAGTTTGGACAACTCACTGGAGATCAGTACTAGAAATATTCAAGATAGGTATTTTCTTTGCAGGACTCATATGAGTTATTGAATGACAACAGTAGCACAGCAAGCTAAGCTGTTTCCGTAATGCCCAAGTTCCGAAACAACACTGTTTATTGCGTTACGTTATTTCTCTAACTGTCATTCACTTCTATAGGAGTTATGGAATCAGCAAAGCACAGCTAACGCGGCTGTTTCCGAAATCCCAGCCACCTTTCTAGTGATTCCCTGTCTGGAAGTCGTGGCCAGTGGCTGCCTTTCCTGACAGGAGTGGGGTTGGTATTGACAATTCAGAATTCAGTAGCCAAAATATATTCTAATATATTTTTTATCCAAACAGACCAAAAAGTCTGTCCTGTTTAATTTTTTTGTTATATGTTTTTATAGCAGTTGGAGCTAATTTTTTCTGATACCGAGCTCAAATTCCCCTACATATACATTAAAATAACAGATTAAAATAATTAGAATACAGACTGCCTGCAGTCACCACTAGAGGAAGCTTAGGAGCTGACTGCATACTGTTTCATTATTTACTTCATTGTATCATATACAATAATTAGTTAGCTCCCTCTAGTGGTGGCAGCCTGACTTATCAATCATCTCAAATAAGGAGACATTCATTTAAAGTCAGCCGACAACAATTTTCTCCTATCATAACCCAGTATGTCTCTCACAAATAAGTATATACATTGAGGAACAAAGGTTAATTCAAGTTTGTATGTAATTATTGATTAATATGTTTACGCCTAAATCTCCTATGTTTTGTAAGGTTAGACAAGTCCAGCTTTCAATTATTTCTATGCCATTAAAAGACGAGTAAAAATATCATGAAATAAAATAATATTACAATATATTGCATACTCAAGCCCACCAGCAGTAATTATGAAATAACTGTAAAACTCTCAGGAATCCTGTGCTTGCCTCCATATTCCTTCCTTAATTCAATGTTAATGTTATAATGTATTTGTTTTTAAAAAAGAAAATTATATATATATATTATACATGACATATAGTACCAGCAGTGATAAGTAGAAAGACCACAAGTCCTCCACTACATATAATCCTACTTATGGTGTAAATAAAAGTTTATTTCAATGCTTTAGGCTACTTTTAGGCTATACAGATCAATTCTTCAACATCTAGCCTCATTTGTAAGCCAGAGTAAACGACTGAGATGCTTTGATCCCTTTTGAAGATAGATGAGAGACTTGTTCAGGATATTAAGGCTCATTGCAGATTTTGTTCAGGAGATCCGCTCTCCCGTATGTCTTTTTTTGATCAACAGAAGGTTCGATCTCAGCACCAAGGAGAGAGAAACATCCCCTATGGAATGTTAATGAATGTTTCCCTTCTCCTTTGTTCCAAGAACTGATCCTCCTTCTGAGGACGTGCAAGGGGCCCAAATTTGGAACCTGTTAAATGTATGTAAAATTGTCCAAGGTTGTGACAGGTTCTCAAAATCCCATTTAAGATGGATTTCTCATATATAACAGACTTGTATGAGAGAACCTATGAGAATAAAAAAGAAAGTTGACACAGTGTTGATAATTTATTAACTTTTTAACGCCTTTCTGGCATAGAAAAGTCGCAAACGGCACACAAGTCGCAATTTGAGGCTCTTGGCACTTTTCTAAACGGGGCGGAGCTTAGCGGTTGAGGCCATAGCCACCGGCTGCCTAAGAGGCGTGGGCGTCTCTTAATAAATTAGCCACATTTTACCCCAGTGCTCTTCATATTAAGACTAGTGTATGAAATTTCCCCCAGTATGTCTACTGCTCCTGGTTTTGTGAAAATCCACATTATATTGCTGTTTTGTGCTAGAATCAAGTGAGAGATTATCAGTGTTTCTGGATTTTTTCATGCCAAAATAAAGGTATCTTAGACCCAATTGGTCCATGCCAGCCTTTTTGTCTAGTTGTGGGGTAAAGGTTTTACTTATTACCATTATAAATTACTCATTTAGTTCCGGTCTTTATTAGAGGTGATGTTACTGACTATTCCAGCGGACATCACCCTACAAGCCAGTAATGGGCACCTTTATCTCTCATAAATTGCAGATGACTTAAAATGTTATAAGCAGTGTTAGGTAATAATTAGTTAATACATTGCTATGCAAGTTGCCATTTGAGCGAAAAATTTAATAACATTTATATCTGTTCTACTAAGCAGATTAGTTTAATTCATCAACAGATTTTCACAGTCAAAACCGAATTTATTCAAAGAGGTTTATTAATGTAGCAGATAATGTTTTTTTTATAGAACAAATGTTTTCAGTGAAATTACAGCATGACTGAGAGGAGCACAGCTTCAGTTTAATGCAATGTGATGGTGTGGGCAATATGTACATTTCTATGCAAAAAAAGCAAGCATGAAATTAAATCTGTTTTTCAAACGTTACCTATAAGGATTGAAAAAAAAACAACAAAAAAAAACCCAAAAACTTTAAGGGGTCAAATACTCTATTAAGTAAAGTAAAACGAGGGGAAAGTTTCTATTGAGAACCCAAAATTTCTCTCCTGTTCATTCCAGTGCTTTTTTTTTTTTTCTAGTGGTGCCACTGAAGGAGAATTGAACACTTGTTGCCAGGTTTTCCTGCAGATTTCACCTGGTTGTTGGGGGTCACCATGCTTATTTTCATATGTATGATACAGCTGACACCCGCTGATGGCGCGGGCTCAGCTTCTGAACCGGTGCCATCCCCGTGCAGTACATTTGGCGCTGTGGGGGAACAACCTCCCTCCTGCACCCTAAATTTACTCTATCTATCTGTTTTTTGAGCACATACAGTTTGTGTCATACATTTCTATTTCTATTACTACACTGCCAATAACAAGCATTTTTATGGTGAAATGGATGTTTTGGGACATTATCTAATTACCGACCGACAGAAGAAACTTCTTTAGAAATCTTACAGTTCCCGCATTACATACTGTGATTTCTTACATTACTTACTAGAAATAATGTAAGCATAAACCCACTTGGATCATCCCTTTCTACTGTTTAAGTTTGTGATTGTACAGTAAAAAGTTAAATGCGTAGCGAATTTTAAACACCACGCCATACTGCGATGCATGTTTTATTTCTGTGGATTTCAAAGAACACATGACATTGTGAAAGGACATTTAAGCATGTCTGGCTTCATTTCAATCCCGAATAACATATCCCTGGGGATGTGGTGATATACATTCATAATGTTATGTTAGCTGCATTCGGAACACCTCAAAAGAAATCCCGATAACCCTTTGTGGACATTAAACAAACATTATGGAGTACATCTTTGTTATTGTGGGCATGTTTGATGATCGCCTGGAAATATAAAATTTAAAGTGTACCAGTGGGACATTACTGATGATACAGAAAAAATAAGCATTGCAAAATTACCAGACTCCTCCAGTTACTATAACAACCACTTTCTGCAATGTATTATTAGATCAAATCAATATGGAGGAAGAGACTAAAGCAAAATTATTATTGTGCAAGTAAAGATTAGTTATTGAGTTGAAAAATGTTAACAAGTGAAAAACTATCATATTTCATGAAAGGGACCATAGTAGTTTTTTGGGAATTTTGGAGTTGTCTTCTTTGGAAAACAACTTTTTAATTTTTTTTAAACGAGTCCTCCACCAATAAGCTGATCACAGTGTGTTTACTGCTAGTACTCCAAGCAATGAGCTGTAATATGTGGGGAAACTTGGCAGCAAGTGTTTAATTCCCCTACAGCGTCGCCACAGGGGAAATGAGACATAGTTGTAACAAAAATCATGTGCTGTCTCTATAATGCATGGACAAGTTCATGCCTCTAAAGCGAGACATACTCTTTCTAGTCTCTGTACACTTTGGCTAAACGATGAAGGTCCTGAATTTGGTAGATTGCTCCTTTGACTCAGTTCCCTAATACAGTGTTTGAAAATGGAATTACTAAACCAGACAACCCTTTTAACTATATTGCCCAATAGGAAATACTATATAGGCCTCTTGTATCAAGACTGACCCAGAAAAAGTGGCTTGTTACACATAGGGAAGTGCATATCTACCAAAATAATAGACATAACTTGTGCTATAGGGTCAAGTAGCCATTAAAGTGTCTCTGGGGTGAATGATTGTTAGTGATTCCCCATATATTTAGAGATTTATCAAAACTAGTTCAAAAGACAAAAGAGCAAATAGAAAATAGAACTCCATTCTGCAACGAGGAGGGGCTTGAATGGAGCGGCGGTTGAGCGTGCATGCTGCGGCTACAATCAAAGTCTATGGGAATGCCAGAAACAGCCGAGTACAGTGCTGTTTCCATCACTCCAATAGATATTAAATGGGTACCTGTTCGACTGCTGCTCCATTCAAGCTCCTCCTTACTGGGAGGGTGCGGTGAGAAGGGTACTGGATCCCTATTTTTGCAATTAGTGGGGGTCCCAGTGGTGGATCCTGTGAATAGGCGATAATTATTGATTCTGGGACAACGCCTTTGAATCAAAGCTGCAGCCTGATTGGTTGCTATAGACAACTGCTTCACTTTATCTTTGCGCTTCCAGTTTTGATGAATCAGCTCCAATGAATGAAAGAGATTAAGGAAAGAGCAGGGTGGCAGAGGATTGTGGAATGCAGTGAACTAGGAAGCCAAGGAAAGACCATAATAAACAATAACCTCTCCATTTCCTGAATTCACTTGCTGATTTGGTAGCAAAGAGTCTCCTTGCAAATTTCACTATGTGGGCCTACCGTAACTTTCTATGCTTCGCCCATACCGTAGCAACTAAACAGAGTTCAGTTTTAATTTTTCTAATGCAGTTTAGAGAATAAAAGTTGAATGCAGATTGTGGGCAACATGGTCAGTTTGGGAAAAATGTGATTAATAAGATGCTATAACAATACTCTTTCATTAAAGTGTAACTGTAGTTTCAAAAAACTTTTCAGATGTTATAAGACATATCAAAAGTTTGGATCGGTGGGGATCCGGGTGCTGAGATCCACACCGTTGCTGAAACGAAGGTGCAGTAGCACCCAACTGAGCACTCTGCACCTGCAACTGTGATTGGCGCTCCTTGTTAGGCTAAAGACGGCTCACAAAGAACATCTATGTTAGTGAGTGATGATAGTCAAAGGGACTGTAAAGGATCTGCCAGGCACAGCTTCGTGGTTAACTCCCATAATTAATCAGTCAGCACCTGAATCTACATCCCTGAGACTGACTCCAGCTTCCACCACTCAGGCTGGCAGGCTTAGGAGTGGGAGAGCCTATCGCAACCTGGCCAGACTCAGCTAGCTCCCGCCCTCGGTCTATTTAAGCCTGCCCTTCCTGTCCATCCGTGCTTGTGATTGATTCTTTTCGTGTGGTTTCCTGGCCCAGCTACAGCTCCTTCTATTTTGATCCTGCTCCATACAGACCCTGGCTTACTGACTACTCTTCTGCTCTTCGTTTGGTACCTCGCACACTCCTGGCTTGACTCTGCTCGTTCACCACTCTGGTTGCTCACGGTGTTGCCGTGGGCAACTGCCCCTTTCCCTTGCTTGTATTCCCTTGTATGTTTGTCGTGTTTGTCGTGCACTTACTGAGCGCAGGGACCGCCACCCAGTTGTACCCCGTCGCCTAGGGCGGGTCGTTGCAAGTAGGCAGGGACAGAGTGGCGGGTAGACTAAGGCTCACTTGTCCGTTTCCCTACCCCCCCGTCATTACAGGGACATGTCGCTCGGGAGAGCTTATCAGTCCTTTCTCTATGAGGAGACCAGTACTATGAATTATGTGTTAGGGTATGTGCACACGATGAGAGGCTTTTACGTCTGAAAAGACAGACTGTTTTCAGGAGAAAACAGCTGCCTCGTTTCAGCCGTAAAAGCTCCTCCTTGTATTATGCGAGGCGTCTGTGACGCTCGTAAATCTTGAGCTGCTCTTCATTGAGTTAAATAAAGAACGGCTCAAATTACGTTGCAAAGAAGTGCCCTGCACTTCTTTGCCGAGGCAGTCAATTTACGCGTCATCGTTTGACAGATGTCAAACGACGACGCGTAAATGACAGGTCGTCTGCACAGTACGTCAGCAAACCCATTCAAATGAATGGGCAGATGTTTGCCGACGTATTGTAGCCCTGTTTTCAGACGTAAAACGAGGCATAATATGCCTCGTTTACGTCTGAAAATAGGTTGTGTGAACCCAGCCTTATAGTTGAGAGGCCCTGTTACAGATTTTGCATTGCGGCCCAAGAGCTTTAAGTTACCCCTCTGACCAGTGCATATAGGAACCTTGTGTCAAGTTCCAATCTACTTGTAGCTAGTATTATATGCAGGACACGAGAAGAACTGCACTAAGACTCTGTTCACACTTGCTTTAATATTGTCCCATTCAGCTTCTCAGTCCCTTTGTCTCAGACCTCTACCAATACTAAATTCTGACATATCTACACGTTATGTCAAAAGACTTGACATTGTGCACTAATATGTAACCTAACGATTGAAAATCAATGGATGTCACTGTTCCAAGATGTCAATACTTACTCGAATGGATGCAAATGAAGAACAGATAAAAGTTTGAGGCTGAATAACCTTATATTAAACAGGGTATCAAATAAACACACGTTTACTGTAATGTCAAGGACAACATATGGACATGTTCATATTTTAGTGCTTAAAATACTATATTTTTTTTAGTAAACAGCTAAATAAGAATAATTTGTGTTATTTTCTAAACCTGAAACATTATCTCCAAACAATGATATACTTTTTAGATTCCACCACTTTAGTTATCTCACGCAATGGCTAGAAAGGCTAGTAATCATTACAGGCTATTGCTGGTTCTTTATCACAGTCGTGGTCACGTACTTATCCCACTGATTGTCTAATAAGAGAATATTTACATAGCATTCCACAAATGAATGGATTACTAAATGTATTCATATATTGCCATATAGTACACATGCAAATTGCTTAAAAATAGATAAATATTGCATAGGCATGATCAAACTCCATAAGGATGTCTATGAATATTCATGCATACAGATTTCTTCCATAATATTGCAATATGGACAGCCATAAATAACACATCGTATCATTTCTGGTTCACTATTCCTCATTATATATAAGCACAGGATCTACGGAAAACTAAATATCAGTATGTGCCTTGAAGAACCATCTGCAAGAAGGTGATAAATATTGTTAATTTCCAAAGTTCGGTTACCAATTGAAAGTTTGGAAATCCCTACACGCAGTATATGCCATCACTCAAATAATAATATATTAAAGGAATTGCAAACGAAAACAGACAATTGGAAAGTGTATCCAACACAGCAGTCCTATTCAAGTCTTACCTATCATTCCAGTACCACGTGCGTAACTATAGAGTACAGAGGTTGTAATCGCACCTGGCCCTGGGGGATCCCAAAAGTCCCCTCTGTCCCTATGAAGAGACCAGTACTATGAACTGTGTGTGATAGTTGGGGGCCCCTGTTACATATTTTGCATTGGGGCCCAGGAGCATCAAGTTACCCCTCTGACCAGTGCAAATGGGAACCTTGGGTTAAGTTCCAATCTACTTCTAGCTAGTAATATATGCAGAACACCAGAGGAACTACACTAAGGCTTTCTTCACACTTGCTTTAATAGGGTCCACTATTTTTTTTTCTTTTGGACTTTCTGGTATTTGTAATGTCAAGAATAGCGCCAACTGCATCACTATTCATGCCGTCAAAAATACCTGAACCCTGATGGCACTAATGAGAAATCAGGATTCGAAAACGGTTTTGATCATCCGGGGTAGCTGTCATTGCTCGGTTATAAATGGAAGCCATGGCGACAGTGTGAACAGAGCCTTACATAAGTACCTGGTTATATAATAATCTTTGCTGTACATATATATATATATATATATATATATATATATGTATATATATATATATAGAACATTCAGTATGCAGCATAATTCACTGTATAAGACATCAAAATATTTTATATTAATGTTGGAGGATATAAAACAGCCGATGGAAAAATGTACATAGCATTGCCTGCCTATTTATTTTCAGCAGAGAAACATAGGGAAACAGACAGAAGCCTTTCACAGTGAAAACAAGTCTGTTACAGACTAGCTGCCTACAAAAAGGAATATTGGCAGTTAGGGTAAAGTAATCTGGCAGCAGCATTTAGATGAATTAAAGTGGACTGAAGTGCGAAGAGATGTGAATGAGGAAGGCTGATGATAAGGCGATTTATAGCACTTGAGAAATGATGAGGAGAAAGGATTAAGCATTACAATTTTTGGCTGAAGGAAACGCAGAAGAAAATTGGTAAAGTTGGAGGTGTCGCAAAAGAAAAATCAATAGAATTTGTAAAAGTGTAAAATTCATGGAGAAAATTGAAGGAAATGTAAATTTGAATTATTGTGCATAAGAAATGATAACAACTGGAAGCCACTAAAAGAGACAACATGCTAAACATCCAACAAAGTTCCTAAAGTATTTGGTTCAGATTTACTTATACTGTGTAAGTTTTATACAGTGTAAACTTACTTAGACCAGGCAGTCAGAAAATGTGCCAAATTTATCAAAGTGATGCACGCTTTATGATGAATTGGGCACATCTAGCTAGACACATTTCTCTACCTTATACCACCTTTTGATTAGCTAGACCACACCTCCTTTCCAGCTAAACCATGCCCCTTGTTGAGTGTGTTTAAAAATGTATCGAACGGCATTTACGTAAGAATTCTGGTTCAATTTGAGCCAGAATTGTGGCACATTTTGAATAGTAAATCTGCCCCATTGGAGACTGGCGTTTCATACATCAGTCTTCATAAACAGTTTGCTGGAGTAAGATGCGACACATTTATTAAAAATGAAAGCAAGAAAGATGCAAAGATAAAAACGGATCAGTTAAAAAATGAGTATAAGGCTCTGTTCATATCTGCGTTGGGGTCCCGTTCTGACCTTCCGTCGGAGGTTTCCGTCAGAACGGGACCCTGAGCAGATACAAACTGACACCGACAGAAACCGGTAGTTTTGCCGGAAGCAATAGCGTAGTCGACTACGCTATTGCTTCCGGCAAAACGACTGATCCGGTGCACAAAAGAGACAAACGGAAACCAGGGCCATCGGCTCCGTCACCATTGAAATCAATATTGATGTAGACGGAAACCTCTGATTTCTGTCGTGCCAGTTTGTATCTGCTCAGGGTCCCGTTCTGACGGAAACCTCCGACGGAACATCAGAACGGGACCCCAACGCAGATGTGAACAGAGCCTATCTGATGAAAAAATGACACAAACGGAAAGAAGAGATCCAGTTTTTTTGACGGATCTGGTAAACTGATCAGTAAAAAAAAAAACATATTTTACCTTCGGTTGCATTCAGTCTGGTGTCATTCAGTCTGTCTGTTTTTTGTTATTTCAACGGATCCGCTAAAACGGATGCCACAACGCGACTCTGTACAGAGTTTCACAAATCAAAAAATAAAGTACTACACTTTAGAAATGTATTTTTATATTAGTCCATTTTAGGGCAAAGTACAAGCAATGTTTTATGTTTTAATGTTACTACACTTTGCTTTCTGGTTTTGGATTAGTACTTAGGGGCAAGACACACGGACCAGAAGAAAAACTGGGCACACGTAATAAATGTAACAGAGGGGGCAGTTTGGCCCCTTCAGGCAACAGGGACTGGGATTGACTAACAATTCAACCCTTTCCCCCTTCTTCAGGTCTGAAGAGTGACATGAAGAGTTCCATTTATATGTAATGGTCAAAAAACATATTAATGTGCACCCTGGGAAAGAAAGCAAATATTTAAGGTCTGTAGTTTAGGAAAAATTTACAAGTTCAGTTTCATTTTAATAATTTCCAGTAGAAACACAATTGTTTTGCAAAGCTAATTCCCCGTCTGCTTCCTTTTTTTCTCCATACGCATTTGTCTGAAGTAAAATGGGAAATGAATTATTTTAATCAACAACTATATCAAGAGATTTCTGAAACCCACATCAACACGGCACTTATCACACCATGAAAGCTTTATTTACATATTTTCCATACTTTGTAACATGATTATAGTATTCCAAAGTGTTATGGCAAATATCGGAAAGAACAGCGACTTTTATTTAAATGGACTGCAGTAAAATTGACATAAATTTATAGTGTGTTTCTACGGCAACAGACTAGGAGCGTTGTTGGCGAATGTTCTAATGGGATGCATATATATACTTCTTGTTAAGAAAAATGGGTCATACATAGTACTTAGGGAGAAAATTGAATTATGCATGTTTTTTGTGTACCTAGAGAAGCATATGTTTGCTTAATGCTACACAGGTGACTTATTCACACCAGTGTGTAATTTACTCTAAGTACACCGTATTTTCATCTCATCGACATGATTGCAGACACTGTCCCTGCATTAATATTATAGGAAAATTGCAGTTACCACCTTGCTGCTTTAGTGTTTAATGCAGTTCACAGTGATATTTAGGCCTCATGCACACGACCGTAGTGTTTTTCTGGTCCGCAATTTCCAGGACCGTGTTCCGTGAAATGTCCTCCGCAGTTCATCCGTATGTAATCCGCAGTTCATCCGTATGTAATCCGCAAAATGCGGATAAAAAAAAAAAGTCTAGGTAAAACAGGATGACAACAGAACTCATTCCCGGTCGTCGCCTAGCAACACTTCCGCAAATCCGCAAACTGCGGTTGACACACGGAGGTGTATCCGCATTTTCCACGGGCCCATTGACTTCTATGGGCATGTCCGCATTGAATTTGCGGGCCGTAATAAGACATGTCCTGAGTTTGTGTGGCACGGATTTGCGGACATGCGGGGACCCGTGAAAACACGGATAGTGTGTATGGGCCCATAGAAATGAATGGGTCCGCAATTCTCCCGTGGATTTTCGGGGGAATTGCGGACGCAAAAACACGTTCGTGTGCATGGGGCCTTACTCCTCTAGCTCGCTCATCGGGGACAGCCATTTACATTGGATATAGCTGTGACATTCATTTTCTATAAAAAGTTGTAGTAAGTCGCATCTGCATACGACATGGGATATCTTTTATGTAACCTAAATTCAAGAGTAAAGCCAATAGAGTATTTTCTTCTTCTTTTGTGGTATAATTTGTAGTATTCTATGGATTGTCCTTACTATACAGAGGCATACCTTACGTAGAGAAAACCTAAACCACTACTATAGTGCCTGAAAAGGGGGAAATATAGAGTTCTCGTCTCGTGTATATTCCTAAAGTTCGAATTTCTGACTCTGAAATTGGCTTTTGGAGATGGACATTTTAGCTGGAGATGCCTATGTACCCTTGTTTCTAGAACTGCATGGACCATGTAACAGGTGGTGGTACAGTGTGTAACCCACAGAAATTGTAATGACTTTGCTGAGGTTACATTGTCTGGGTCAGGTGACAGGGGGCGTTGGCACATGGTGTAAGAATGTGAAGCAGCAGAAGAGACAAGATGAGGAAGTGGTGCGCACCGTTAGTTTCGGTGAAAAGGCAGAGTTCGGTTCAGGAGTGAGTACCAGAATGCTGCTTGTAAAGAGAATAAAAAAGAAAAGACAAAAGGGAGCATATAAGAAAAGGACCACTGGAGTGTGGAACATTTGAAAAGTGACATTGGGGTTGTATATAACAATCATAAGAGTGAAGTACTGTGGTGCGTCATAAGAGTCCTGATATGGTAGCTATGAACACAGCTTTGGAGTAGCCATAAGAAAGTTTTAGACTGTTGTTTGATTTCCAATAAAGACTGCGTGTTTATCGTTATAATACTACTGTTGCAAGTTGTCTGCAACTTCTGTCTAAGTAAAAGGAAGGAGAACCGTTTTGTCTGTTTCTGCCTTCGTTTAATACTCATATTGCAATTGCATGGACTGCTGTGAGTTAAGAAGGATAGTGTTAGGGATCTGCCAGGTACTTCATCTAGGTATACTCCTGGGATTAATCAATCCACACCTGAGGCCAGACCTGTTCGACTGACACCATCTCCCACCAACCAGGGTGGCAGGCTCAGGAGTGGGAGAGCCTATCGCGGCCTGGTCTGTCGGAGTTAGCTCCGCCCCCTGTCCTTTATTACCTGCCCTGTTCTCTCTCTCAGTGCTTGTAATTCTTTTGGATTCCTGGCCCCACTGCTGCTTGCTCCAGCCTGCTTCTGCCGTGCTTCTGCCTTGCTGCAGTTCTGCTTGACCTGCTTTGCTTTGCCCCTGGCTTGCTTCTGTCTCCGTGCCCGCTTGGGTGTACTCACTTCGTCCTGGTCCTGACTGTTCGTTCGCCGCTCCGTTTCCTCGTGGCGTTCCGTGGCTACTGCCCCTTCCCTTGCGTGTTCCCTGTTTGTTTTCCTGTGCACTTAGACAGCGTAGGGACCGCCGCCCAGTTGTACCTCGTCGCCTAGGGCGGGTCGTTGCAAGTAGGCAGGGACAGGGCGGTGGGTAGATTAGGGCTCACTTTCCCTTCACCTCCTTCCTGCCATTACATAATTACAAGCCCTTACCTAGTCTACCATTTCTCCTACGCTGACGCTATCATGGACCCCCTTGAGACCCTGACCCAGCAGATGCAGGGCCTCTCCCTACAGGTCCAGGCCCTGGCCCAAAGGGTCAATCAGGGTGACGCTGCTTTAGTAGTACCCCTCACCTCACCTCTAGAACCTGACCTCAAGTTACCTGACCGGTTCTCAGGGGACCGTAAGACGTTTCTCTCCTTCCGGGAGAGTTGCAGACTGTATTTCCGCCTAAAGCCCCACTCCTCAGGTTCCGAGAACCAGCGGGTGGGTATCATCATATCCCGACTCCAGGAAGGGCCCCAAGAGTGGGCCTTCTCCTTGGCTCCTGACGCCCCTGAACTTTCCTCTGTTGATCGTTTTTTCTCTGCCCTCGGACTCATTTACGACGAGACTGACAGGACTGCTTTAGCCGAGAGTCAGCTGGTGACCTTACGTCAGGGTATGAGACCGGTTGAGGAATACTGTTCTGATTTTAGGAAGTGGTGCGTAGCTTCTCAGTGGAACGATCCGGCCCTAAGGTGCCAGTTTAGGTTAGGATTATCTGACGCCCTGAAGGATCTGCTGGTTAGCTACCCCTCGTCTGACTCCCTTGACCAGGTTATGGCCCTAGCAGTACGACTTGACCGACGTCTCAGGGAACGTCAGCTAGAACGCTTCAGTGTGCTCCCCTCTGACTTTTCTGCGATCCCCCCCGAGGTCCCGTCTCCTCGCCCCTCCACGGAGGACTCGGAGGTACCTATGCAACTCGGGGCCTCCATGTCCCCTCGACAACGTAGGGAGTTTCGCAGAATGAATGGTCTCTGCTTCTACTGTGGGGACGACAAGCATCTACTGAACACCTGTCCCAGGCGCAAGAATAAGAAGCCGGAAAACTTCCGCGCCTAAGTGATCATCGGGGAGGTCACTTGGGCGCACAGGTATTTCCCGTTAATGTGAAACGCAATAAAATTTTGCTTCCCTTTCAGGTCTCGTTTGCTGGCCGGTCTGCCACGGGCAGTGCTTTCGTGGATTCTGGCTCATCTGCTAATATCATGTCTGTGGAATTTGCTATGTCTCTAAAGATGCCTTGTATTGATTTACCTTATCCTATCCCTGTAGTAGGAATCGACTCAACTCCCCTTGCTAATGGTTATTTTACTCAGCATACTCCTGTTTTTGAACTCCTGGTTGGCTCCATGCATTTGGAGCAGTGTTCTGTACTGGTGATGCAGGGATTATCGTCTGATCTGGTTTTAGGCCTTCCCTGGTTGCAGTTGCATAATCCCACGTTTGATTGGAATACTGGGGATCTCACCAAATGGGGTAATGAATGTCTTAGTCATGTCTTTCTGTTAACTCTATTTCTCCCCGGGAGGAGGTAAACACGCTTCCTGAGTTTGTTCAGGACTTCGCCGATGTGTTTTCTAAGGAGGCCTCCGAGGTGTTGCCCCCCCATAGAGATTACGATTGCGCTATCGATTTGGTGCCTGGTGCCAAGCTTCCTAAGGGTAGGATATTTAATCTTTCATGTCCTGAACGTGAAGCTATGAGGGTGTATATCCAAGAATGCCTGGCCAAGGGTTTCATTCGCCCCTCGACTTCTCCTGTAGGTGCTGGCTTCTTCTTCGTGGGGAAGAAGGATGGTGGTCTTAGGCCGTGCATTGATTATCGTAACCTGAATAAGGTCACCGTAAGGAACCAGTACCCACTTCCTTTGATTCCGGATCTTTTTAATCAGGTTCAGGGAGCCCAATGGTTTTCTAAGTTCGATCTACGGGGGGCATATAACCTTATCCGCATCAAAGAGGGGGATGAGTGGAAAACTGCGTTCAACACACCCGAGGGTCATTTCGAATACCTGGTCATGCCCTTTGGGTTGTGTAATGCCCCTGCTGTCTTCCAGAATTTTATTAATGAAATCCTGAGAGAGTACCTGGGTAATTTTCTTGTTGTGTACCTTGATGACATACTGGTGTTTTCCAAGGACTGGTCCTCCCACGTGGAGCATGTCAGGAAGGTGCTCCAGGTCCTTCGGGAGAATAATCTGTTTGCTAAGACTGAAAAATGTGTCTTTGGGGTACAGGAGATACCATTTTTAGGGCAAATCCTCACTCCTCATGAATTCCGCATGGACCCTGCCAAGGTTCAGGCTGTGGCGGAATGGGTCCAACCTGCCTCCCTTAAGGCGTTACAGTGTTTTTTAGGGTTCGCCAACTATTACAGGAGATTTATTGCCAACTTCTCGGTCGTCGCTAAGCCTCTTACGGACCTTACCCGCAAGGGTGCTGATGTCCTCCATTGGCCCCCTGAGGCCGTCCAGGCCTTTGAGACTCTCAAGAAGTGCTTTATCTCGGCCCCCGTGCTGATTCAGCCCAACCAAGAGGAGCCATTTATTGTGGAGGTTGACGCTTCCGAGGTGGGAGTGGGGGCCGTCTTGTCCCAGGGTACCAGCTCCCTCACCCATCTCCGCCCCTGTGCTTACTTCTCTAGGAAGTTTTCGCCCACGGAGAGTAACTATGATATTGGCAACCGCGAACTTCTAGCCATTAAATGGGCTTTTGAGGAGTGGCGGCACTTCCTGGAGGGGGCCAGACACCAGGTAACGGTCCTTACGGATCACAAGAATCTGGTTTTCCTAGAATCGGCCCGGAGGCTTAATCCTAGACAAGCTCGGTGGGCACTATTCTTTACCAGATTTAATTTCTTGGTTACCTATAGGGCTGGGTCCAAGAATATTAAGGCTGATGCTCTGTCACGTAGTTTCATGGCCAATCCTCCTTCCGAGAAGGATCCTGCTTGTATTTTACCCCCTGGTATAATCGTCTCTGCCACCGATTCTGATTTAGCTTCTGATATCGCGGCTGATCAGGGTGCAGCTCCCGGGAACGTCCCTGGGGACAAACTGTTTGTTCCCCTGCAATACCGGCTGAGGGTACTCAGGGAAAACCATGACTCCGCTCTATCTGGTCATCCTGGCATCTTGGGCACCAAACACCTCATTACCAGAAACTATTGGTGGCCTGGGTTGCCTAAAGACGTTAGGGCTTACGTCGCCGCTTGTGAGGTTTGCGCTAGGTCCAAAACCCCTAGGTCCCGACCTGCGGGCCTATTACGTTCCTTGCCCATTCCCCAGAGACCTTGGACCCATATCTCCATGGATTTTATCACCAATTTGCCTCCATCTCAGGGCAAGTCGGTGGTGTGGGTGGTAGTCGACCGCTTCAGCAAGATGTGCCACTTTGTGCCCCTTAAGAAGCTACCTAACGCCAAGACGTTAGCTTCTTTGTTTGTGAAACACATCCTGCGTCTCCATGGGGCCCCAGTCAATATCGTTTCTGACAGAGGGGTACAATTTGTTTCCTTATTTTGGAGAGCTTTTTGTAAAAAGTTGGAGATTGATCTGTCCTTCTCCTCCGCCTTCCATCCCGAAACTAATGGCCAAACGGAAAGGACCAACCAATCCCTGGAACAATATTTAAGGTGTTTCATCTCTGACTGTCAATTCGATTTGGTCTCATTCCTTCCCCTTGCTGAATTTTCCCTGAATAACCGGGTCAGTAACTCGTCAGGGGTCTCCCCGTTTTTCTGTAATTTCGGGTTTAACCCAAGGTTCTCCTCCGTCTCCCCTGGTTGTTCCAATAATCCTGAGGTAGAGGATGTTCATCGGGAACTGTGCACTGTCTGGGCCCAGGTTCAGAAGAACCTAGAGGCGTCCCAGAGCGCACAAAAGATTCAGGCGGATAGTAGACGTTCTGCTAACCCCCGGTTTGTCGTCGGGGATTTGGTCTGGTTGTCGTCCAGGAACTTGCGCCTTAAGGTCCCGTCCAGGAAGTTTGCTCCCCGATTTATTGGACCTTATAAGATCATTGAAGTCCTCAACCCTGTATCCTTCCGTCTGGAGCTCCCCCCATCCTTTCGCATACATGACGTCTTCCATGCCTCCCTCCTTAAACGCTGCTCCCCGTCCTGGTCCCCCTCGAGGATACCTCCTGTTCCCGTTCTCACCCCTGAGGGGGTGGAATTCGAGGTGGCCAAGATTATGGACAGTAGGATGGTCCAGGGCTCCCTCCAGTACCTGGTCCATTGGAGAGGATACGGGCCGGAGGAGAGGACTTGGGTACCTGCCCGTGATGTTCACGCTGGGGTATTGATCAGGAGGTTCCACCTTCTCTTCCCCACTAAACCGGGTCCCCTTAGTAAGGGTCCGGTGGCCCCTCATAAAAGGGGGAGTACTGTTAGGGATCTGCCAGGTACTTCATCTAGGTATACTCCTGGGATTAATCAATCCACACCTGAGGCCAGACCTGTTCGACTGACACCATCTCCCACCAACCAGGGTGGCAGGCTCAGGAGTGGGAGAGCCTATCGCGGCCTGGTCTGTCGGAGTTAGCTCCGCCCCCTGTCCTTTATTACCTGCCCTGTTCTCTCTCTCAGTGCTTGTAATTCTTTTGGATTCCTGGCCCCACTGCTGCTTGCTCCAGCCTGCTTCTGCCGTGCTTCTGCCTTGCTGCAGTTCTGCTTGACCTGCTTTGCTTTGCCCCTGGCTTGCTTCTGTCTCCGTGCCCGCTTGGGTGTACTCACTTCGTCCTGGTCCTGACTGTTCGTTCGCCGCTCCGTTTCCTCGTGGCGTTCCGTGGCTACTGCCCCTTCCCTTGCGTGTTCCCTGTTTGTTTTCCTGTGCACTTAGATAGCGTAGGGACCGCCGCCCAGTTGTACCTCGTCGCCTAGGGTGGGTCGTTGCAAGTAGGCAGGGACAGGGCGGTGGGTAGATTAGGGCTCACTTTCCCTTCACCTCCTTCCTGCCATTACAGATAGAGTTGGTGATCATTGACCATATGTATGGCCGGACAGCTGAGCATTTAATTAAAACAAGATAGTGAAACATATTATTGTTTTTATTTTTTGATTGACAATTTCTTTTATTCAATTTTCTGAACATGATTATGGGGGCAACCATCTTGCCTGAGCTGCTGTTAACAGCGTTTTAGAGATTTGCTATAGAGCAGCCACATAGACCATAGGAAACAATTGTCTGGAGATTTTAATTAAGTAGTGTAGGAGAATGTTCTAAGCATGCTCTGTCACCTGTGCAGAGGTCATTCTGCAGGGAGGGGAGCTGTGACTATCACCTAATGTCAATGATGGATCCAGCTATATCTATATAGAGGTGTTACCTGTCAGTGTAATCCTGCCTGTGATGATAATGAGATGACTGCTGAGAAGTGATCTCTACAGAACAGGAAGTGTCAGTCTATTGTGAATGATGAGAGAGAGAGAGAGAGAGAGAGAGAGGGAGAGGGAGGGAGGGAGGGAGGGAGGAAGGGAGGGAGAGAGAAAGAGAGAGAGAGAGATGTTACCTGTCACTGTCAGTCTATTGTGAGGTTCATTGGCCAGAGTGAAAACTCCAAGGTTTTAGGATTATTTTTTAATATAGATAATAACATTGAAAATAAAAATAAGAAAAACATCACCAAAAATTCCTAAAAATGTTAAAAGTTATGTTAAACATAAATACCTACAATAGGTCATTTTCTTATGACACATTTTCTTTAAGTCTAGACTAGGTTACACTACCTTAATGTGCATGCAACAAAGCTTCATGGCAACATGGGATGACGTATGGATCCCATCATATTGTAGCAAAAGCATAATCATATCTGTCTGCAAACAAACAGGCGGCATGTTACTATGTAGGCCTAGGATGACTAATACTAGTGATAGTTAGCAAGATGGATATATTGTGTATTGTAACTGCCTTGCTGTTGCAGGCTACACAGAAAGGTATCATAGGCTACATGTAGCACCCGTTCTGTTTGTGTAATCTAGACTGACCGTATATTTTTTAAAACTCATAAGGAAAAAGCAGAATCTTTTAGAATATCAAATATGAATCAGCACTATAACAGTTTACTTAAAGCAACAGTCACCAGAATGTCAAGCCCAAGTTCTCTGGCCTTGAATTGCATCTACAGTCAATAAATTGCCATACAGTGTAATTCTTCTCTGGTATATACTGGTGTAAACCAGAAGTCTCCTACTAGTAGCTCTCGAGATGCTGCTTAACTTCCGTCAGGAACTGACAGCATGTTGGGGTTGTAGTTTTGCAATAGCTGGAGGAGACACAAGTTGGATACCACTTGTTTTCTAAAAATGCTCTAAGGGTGAATAAATAAACATCTAAATTATACTTTGGAAATTTTCCATTTTCTTAATGATTTTTTTTTTTTTATAATATAGCCCTGCTGAGACAGTCATGTTAGGTCGCCCCGGGTTTATCAATGTATTTGATATTTAAGCTAAAGAACTTCTTAACATCACATCAAATTCTGCTGATCTTCATTGTAGTGTTAAATTATTTAGTGGCACTTTGATAAAATCTTCAAAAAGGCAGTCGCTATCTATTCAGCCATTCATCCGGCAGTCTCAATAGTGATAACATTGGCATATATTAATAAGATATTTAGTACTGTAGTTATTAATACATACTCTATAAAATATCATCATTTGCTGGAAACATATCAAGCATGCAGCCGGCATATATAGGAGGTTTGCATAGCGGAGACATGTCTTGTCTTTTTCATTTATATTCAACTTCATTCAAATGTATTCTCCCTGCTGTTTGTCTATAAGGAGGTTGACATCTTGAAAAAGACATTATTTAAATGTTAGTTAATCAAACATTTCGAAATATGATCACATCCCTTATGACTGTTTTTAGATTTTAAATCTATTCTAATGGATTTTTGATATTTGTTTATTTAAAATATTTAGTACTTCTGTTTAGGCATGAAATGCTGTAGACATGAAAAATGATAACATACATTTTTTTTACATTTTGGATTTTATTATTACTTATTATTATTTCTTATTATATCTTATTTCTTTATTATTTAACATTCATGTATCATGTTTTAAGGTTTTTTTCTGCATAAAACATTGAAATTTTGAATGCATTTTTGTTGACAAATGTATCCATTTGTATTCTCTAAAAAGTGATATACGGTCCGCAGGTCGGCCGCATTTCCCGGACTGAACACACTGCAGGGAGCCGGGCTCCTATCATCATTGTTATTTATGACGCTAGGAGCCCCTGCCTCTCCGCGGAACTACTGTCCCGTACTGAAAACATGTTTTCAGTACGGGACAGTAGTTCTGCAGAGAGGCAGCGACTTCTAGCGTCATAGATAACGATGATGCTAGGAGCCCGGCTCCCTGCAGTGTGTTCAGTCCGGGAAATGCGGCCGACCTGCGGACCGTATATCACGGACTGAATACGCTCGTGTGAATCCGGCCTAACTCAGGTGATGTTTGTTATAGCATTTGGGGCAACTGGCCTAAAAGACATAGTGGTTGGGGAAGTTGTCAAGGGTTCCTTCAGTGTTAATGTATGTTCACACAGCTTATGTTCAGGCTTATTTTGAGACGTTAGGGTATGTTCGTACGGGCTATTTTTGGCCGTTTTTCGGGCCGTAAACGGCTGAAAAACCGGAAGCAGAACCCCTCCAAACATCTGGCCATTGATTGCAATGGGAAAAATGGAGTTCTGTTCCGACGGGCCGTTTTTTTACGCGGCCGTCTTTAAAAACGGCCGCGTAAAAAAAAGGCCATGAAAAAGAAGTGCATGTCACTTCTTGAGACATTTTTGGAGCCGTTTTGTCATTGACCCGATAGAAAAACAGCTCCAAAAACGGCCGTAAAAAACGCAGCGAAAAATGCAAGCATGATTAAAAAATGGCTAAAAATTAGGAGCTATTTTCCCTTGAAAACAGCTCCGTGTTTTCAGACGTTATTGAGATTGTGTGTGCACATACCCAAAAAGGCACATATTATGCTCTAAAATACACCTAAAATAAGTCTGCAAACAGTTTTCCATCGATTTCAATGGGAAATACGCTGTGCTGTCCACGAGTCGTATTTTTACGCTGCTGATTAAAAAAAATGGCTCATAAAGATTTGATGCAGATTTTGCGTGCATTTTGTTAAACTAAAATCAGAATTCGATCCAGGATAGCAGGCCTATAAGGCCTTCCTTTATATATATTTATCCTTACGGATGATCACTGGTTGGTGAGGCCATTGTGATCTCAATAAGGATCTATTCTCACCACCGCTAGTCTCAATTCTGTCGGGTTTTTGTTACTTTTTAATGGCAAGAATAGCCTAGTCTACAGTTTTATCTTGCTGTAAAATAAAAGAAACCTGACAGAAACCTAATGAACCCCGTTATAAGTGAGTGAAATCGGTCACGATTCATTAACATCTGTTTCCAAACAAATTAAACAGAGCTGTCATGGCTGTGTTAAGTAGCCATGATACTAATGGGGTACAAATCTTATACACTTTTTAAGGCCTTGATGGGGAATTTGGTCTGATAGGTTGTTATAAAGGATTTGAAAAACATGAAGGCTTTATTTTTCCAGAAACAGCACCACACCTATCCATAAGTTGTGTTTGATATTGCAGCTCAGTTCCATTCACGTGAATAGGGCTCGGCTGCAATATGATTTACAACCTGTGGACAGGTGTGGCACTGTTTTCTCAGCCATGATTTATAAAACCTGTACAACCCTTTAAAGAAAATATGTATCTAGTTTATCAATGCCCTATCTCCTAACTAATCTAATAGGCTCTATGATGCTGATAACTACAGTCATTTTTTTTTTTTTTTTTAAAACATTTAATATTTGCAAAGTTATTTGCATTTTTCTAAATATGCTAATTTTGCTATACTTGCCAATTGGAAGGTTACTCTTTCTTTTCTCTCTGGACGGTGTAATGTATTCTGTATGATACTGTCCAATCATCGTCATACAGTTCTCCTCTTCCCATCCCAGCAACACAGCGTGATCATATAGTATACAGCTTCCATTCCCGACTGTGTTTTCAACTGGTGATACCCCTAGGTTGCTTCACAGCTAGGACTGCGCTTCTGGTGCCATTTGAAAGATTAGAATCTCCTCTTTCATATGCCACCAAAACCACTTGTGGTCTAGGTGGTCCACAGCCGGAGATATGGCTGTTTGAACTGATCCCCCTTCTCTCCAATGTCAGTCTCTCACACTGTGTGAAGTAGCTTCATGCTGATAGGACAGCGTCAGAGGCTGTGAGGAGGCTCCACCTCAGGAGAATCGCGGCTGTTGACACCCACTTGCCTAGTATAGCCTCATTTGCATATTTAGAAAAAAGCTCATTACTATTAAAATAGTAAACTTTTTGGGACACAATTTTCACTAGCATTATCAATGTGACAGCGTCTGTTAGATTAGCTAGGAGATAGGGAATTACTAAACTAGTGACAGATCCTCTTTAACATTTGAATATGGTGACTGACAGTGAGAAGGTTATGGAGGCAGAGAGGAAGTTTCCAATTCACCGGGTTTGAACTGAACGATTCAGTACAGAATTAAAAATGAAAGTACATTAGTAAGTGACATCTTTTCGCAATAAAATATAAGTCCAAAGCAATATTTTTGTCCCCGGAGAGACCCTTTAACCTGTCAGCATTCAAGACACATTCCACCTAGAGTTACTTGGCAAGTTTGTGCAATTTGCATTACAAGTAATTAAAAATACTGAATTATGTTTGTACTTTAGGAGTTATTTTACTATAGAGACTGTACCCATGGGTTAAATTATGGTGACTTTATAAGTGAGGCAAAATAGTACCCAAATTATTAAATCTTGTACTTCCTCCACGTAAATGACCACTGTTCTAGCATGGTGAAAGACCCACAATTTAGCACTTTACTGATTTGAATGTCTCTTTTTATTTACATATAATGCATTTAAAGGAGTTGTCTGTTTTATTCTTGCCGTTTAAATACCAGAAACCTAGAGGGAAACCAATAGTACAACTTTAAACTCAGCCTAAAGCTTATTATGTTTTGTTTACTGTCTTCATAACAATATTCATTTTGTGATTTCATTATTTTTTATCCGTCACGCAGGTCTGTCTTAGTAGACATATCAGTATGTTCTAAAAATGTTTGTGCAGTCTTTTAATGAATGCTTCTTTATTTATAATTTTAACTGTGGGTTTTTTTTTCTTGTTCCATCTGCCAGCTAATTAAAAATCACTGAAGTTGAGAGGATCCAAAACCCGTCCTAGATAAAATATTCCAAAAAAAATAAAAATAAATTGTGGCACTGTATGAGCTACTGATATCTAAACAGAAAAATATAGTGCACAATGAGTCTTGACTTCTTATCGAACAAACTTTTTTTTATCAGGAAAACATAACAATTTTTTCATTTGAATAACTTTTTAAAACAGCTCCTGTGCCTAGATATTTCTGTTACATATTAGTTATAACAACCCTGTCTTTTTTTTTCCCCGTCTGAGAAAATCCATCCATTGTGTCCAGTGCTGGTGAGAAGAAGCCACTTGTAGCGTGCCGATTCTTATTATCTGGCCTGCATCATAGCAGGAATCACTCAGTACCATGAGAGGATCCGGGTGGTGGGACTGAGCCGCTAAGCAATTGTGTCTACCAGCACTAGCTACATTAGATGGGCGCCATAACAAATGTGTAACAGCAATATCTATACACAGGGTCATTTTTAAAAAAGGCTTCCAGTTAAAAATATATTATGTCTTTTTGTAATCTAACAGAGAAGTGTAATATTTAGTCTTTGGAAAACCCTTTTTTGTCTCAATTTAATAAAACATTTTTACATTTGAAGCATTTATGGAATATCAACAGGATGTACCATACAGTAAAAAAATACCTGGTACGTGGGAGAATGGGATCTAAGTTTAAAAGTGATGGTGGGAGACGTGGCCAGGGTTGACAAAAGGAACAACACCGAAGGCCTCTCCATCATTTTGAAACTTCTGGCAGGAAATAGGGTCAGCAGCATAGCTTGAAGTGCCCTTTAACCCCTTAATGACCGGGCCATTTTGCACGTTAATGACCAAGGATTAGTTTTTGTTTTTTCATGATCGCATTCCAAGAGTCGTAACTTTTTTTTTATTCCGTCGACATAGCCGTATAAGGGCTTGTTTTTTGCAGGACGAGTTGTATTTTGTAATTGTACCATTTTTAGATGCTTATAACATATTGATTAACTTTTATTAACTTTATTTTAGGAGAGAATTGAAAATAAGCAGCTATTCCAGCATTAATTTTCACGTTATAAATTTACGCCGTTTACTATGCAGCATAAATAACATGTTCACTTTACTCTATGGGTCGGCACGATTACGGGGATACCAAATATGTAAAGGTTTTATATGTTTTTTCTACGTTTGCACAATAAAAACCCTTTTAGAAAAAATTACTTGTTTTTGCATCGCCGCATTCCAAAAGCCGTAATTTTTTTATTTTTCCGTTGATGTGGCCGTATGTGGGCTTGATTTTTGCGGGACAATGTGTCGTTTTCATAAGTACTATTTTGGGGTACATAGGACTTATAGATTAACTTTTATTTTATTTTTTATGGGGGGAATGGAAGAAAAGAGAGAATTTTGACGTTGTTTTTTGCAGTTTTTTTGGACGCCGTTCATCCGGCGGTTTAATTAATGTGTTCATTTTATTGGTCAAGTTGTTACGATAGCGGGGATACCATATATGTGTATGTGTTATTTGTTTTGACAGTTTTACTAAATAAAACCACTTTTTGGGCCCAAAAAGTAGTTTTATTTGACTTTGACTGTGATTTTTTTTTTTTTTTCCACAAACTTTATTTTACTGTTTTACTTTTTTTTTTTTAGTCCCACCAGGGGACTTCACTATGCGATCTGCTGATCGCATATATAATGCTTTGGTATACTTAGTATACCGAAGCATTATTGCCTGTCAGTGTAAAACTGACAGGCAATCTATTAGGTCATGCCTCCAGCATCGCCTAACAGGCAGATGCTGAAGACAGACCTGGGGGTCTTTGTTAGACCCCCGGCTGTCATGGAAACCCGACGGCGACCCGCGATTTGTTTGCGGGGGCGCCGATCGGGTGACAGAGGGAGCTCCCTCCCTCTGTCAAACACATTATATGCCGCTGTCACTATTGACAGCTGCATTTAATGGGTTAAACTGCCGGAATCGGAGCGCACTTCGATTCCAGCAGTTGCAGCAGGAGCCAGGCTGTGTATAATAGCCGTGCTCCTGCCGCTGATCGCGTGGGTACAGTGACAGTACCCGCGCCATCACAGGACGGATATATCCGTCCTCCTGCGCGAACTAGCAGCTGCTGAGGACGGATATATCCATCCTTCGGCGTTAAGGAGTTAACTTTATCAATCACAATGAACAGATTAGAATAAATGCTTACCTCAAGTCTAAACATAATATTACCGATGAACATGGTCATGAAAGAAAACTAAAACATACTGCAAAATTTGTTTTTCTAACTGCAATTTTCTTACCTTTTTAGACCTATTCATGACTTTTTGTGAATAGTTTTCATAATATTGCTTGCATTGTCAGGCACAAAATGGATATAACTGGATACTAGGTACAGATCCATAGACAAAATGTAGAGTACTCTTGATATTGGCCATGCATCTAACGGGGTAGCTGATGGCACATGTGGTCTGACATACCAAAAATGCCAATCATTATTAAAACCACTTTAATTAGGTAGAAATGTAGTGTAAATATAGACAAGTCAACCTAAATAAACACAGGTTCAGTTCTTAAATGATGG
Organism: Rhinoderma darwinii; assembly: GCF_050947455.1. NCBI lineage: Eukaryota > Metazoa > Chordata > Amphibia > Anura > Rhinodermatidae > Rhinoderma > Rhinoderma darwinii. The sequence goes on along the minus strand of NC_134689.1, from coordinate 40,505,901 downwards.
TATTGAAGGAAAAAAGTTATCAACATCAATACGTGTGATCAGCCCTAGTGGGAGAGGGTGATTTCGTAATGAAAATGAGTTTACAATTTGGTTCAATTAAACTAGGCTCACCCAGACATTGCTCTTTGCCCTGTTGAATCTAAACATCACTTAAATAGAAATGACATAGCAATGTGAAGTAAGCTAAAAGGTCTCAAAGAGCAATACACTATTATGAAATCTCAGGAAATTCCTAAAAAGATGAAGAAGAAAGTCATTGAAATACATCAGTCTGGCTCTGGGAGTCCAGCAAACCACCGTGAGGGTCATTATCGGGAAAACTTGGAACAGTGATGAACCATCCCAGAAGTGCCAACCCTACCAAAAGTTTGCATCATTGACCCATCCAGGAAGTTACAAAAAAGCACAAATGATTATCTGAGCTAAGGCATATTACTTGCCTTACAAAAGGTCAGGATTCGTGATTATTCCACGATCAGAAAGAGAATGAGAAAAAAATGTTATCCATGAGAGAGTTGCAAGGCGAAAACCACTGCAGGAGAAACAAATCCTCATCTCACATTTGACAAAGAAAAAACTTGATGGCCCAAAAGTTTTTGTGATACATTTCTGCGGAAAGTTTAGACAAAAGTGGAACTGTTTTGAAGACCTGGGTGTCGTTACATCTGGAGTAAGGCCAACACAGCATTCCACCGTAAAACCAATCAAACCAAAAGTCAAAACTGGCGATGGTAATGTGGTGGTGTGGGCATGCCTTGTGTCTTCCCTGCATGACTTGCCATAATTGATAATTCTGCTCCCAACCAGAAAGTCCTAAAAGGTTCAGTCATCAATCCGTGATCTGAAGGGCAATTTGATCATGCAGCAGGAAAATAATCCAAAGCCATCCTTGAATTGCTCAAAAGTGGCCCAGTTAGGGTATGTTCACACGGCCTATTTACGGACGTAATTCGGGCGTTTTGGCCCAGAATTACGTCTGAAAATAGCGCCTCAATAGCGCTGACAAACATCTGCCCATTGAAAGCAATGGGCAGACGTTTGTCTGTTCACACGAGGCGTATATTTACGCGCCGCTGTCAAATGACGGCGCGTAACTAGACGCCCGCGTCAAAGAAGTGACCTGTCACTTCTTTGGCCGTAACTGGAGCCGCTATTCATTGACTCCAATGAATAGCAGCGCTAATTACGGCCGTAATTGACGCGGCGTTCAAGCGCCTGCACATGCCGGTACGGCTGAAATTACGGGGATGTTTTCAGGCTGAAACATCCCCGTAATTTCAGCCGTTACGGACCCCCGCCGTGTGAACATACCCTTAAAATCCTGACTTGAACCTCTTTAATTTGCAGTAGTATGACCTTAACCACTTAGTTCATGCTCGTAAGCCGTCCAAAGAAGAAAGAGCCCTATTTCCTTCACAGTGATTTGAAAGACTGATTTTAAGTGATTAGAAACCTTTGGTTGCAGTTGTCGCTGCTAAAGGTGGCATAAAACGTGCCAAGTTTAAGTAGGCAATCACTTTTTCATGCCGAGATAAAGGTATTGTAATTTATAGCCATGATAAAACCACTGTACTATGTTGGCTAAAATGATCATTTTTTAAACCAAGTAAACTTTGTTAGTGTCCTAAATAGACTTTTAGTACACCATCAGAAGTTTTGTATTTTATAATACATTCCTGGCTTTATTTTCCTTTTTAAAGGCTGGGTTCATAGGCTATGTTCACACGGAGTATTTTGGGGGAGGAATATCTGCCTCAAAATTCCGTTTGGAACTTTGAGGCAGATATTCCTCTCCCTGCACGCCGATTTTCGCGGCAATTATCGCGCCGTTTTTCGCTCGCGGCCATTGAGCGCCGCGGGCATAAAACAGCGAGAAATACACTTTCTCCTGCCTCCCATTGAAGTCAATGGGAGGTCAGAGGCGGAAGCGCCCGAAGATAGGGCATGTCGCTTCTTTTTCCCGCGAGGCAGTTTTACTGCTCGCGGGAAAAAGACGCCGACGCCTCCCATTGAAATCAATGGGAGGCGTTCTCGGGCCGTTTCTGCCGAGTTTTGCGACGCGGTTTCCGCGTCAAAAAACTCGGCGAAATACCCCGTGTGAACATAGCCTATGAGTTTTTTTGCAGGAGGAAATTCTGCCTCAAAATTCAGTTTGCAAGTTTGAGGCAGATTTTCCTCTGCCTGCACGCCCATTTTCGCAGTGTTTTTCACCCGCGGCCATTGAGCGTCGCGGGCATAAAACACAGCAAAATACGCTCTCTCTGCCTCCCATTGATGTCAATGGGAGGTCAGAGGTGTAATTGCACGAAGATAGGGCATGTCCCTTCTTTCTCCTGTGAGACGGTTTTACCGCTCGCGGGAGAAAACCACTTCCGCCTCCCATTGAAATCAATGGGAGGCATTTTCAGCCGGTTTTTGGCGAGTTTTGCGTAGGGATGCACGGTGCATCGAAACTTCGATACTGTTTCGATACTGTGCATCCCTAAACGGTTCGATACCGCTATTTCCTGTATTTCGATACTGAGCTGCGCAGCCGCACAGCTCAGTATAGTAATACATGAATGTATGAGAGCGCGGCTGCGGCTGTGTAATACAGCCACAGCCCCGCTCCTGAGTCATGATAAGTTCGCTGGGTCAGGATGATGCGATGCGGCCAGCGCTGCACTAATGAGCGGCGGCACTGGAGACAGAACATGGCGGGCGCACTACAAAACACCCCCATGTTCTGTCTCCAGTGCCTGAACTGCCGCTCATTAGTGCAACGCCGGCTGCATCACCTCATGCTGACCGCGTACGCACTTCCTGTCAGGAGCGGGGCAATGGCTGTATTACACAGCCGCAGCCCCGCTCTATAACGGTGGAGATCAGAGAAACCTCTCATCTCCGCCGTTATTCCCCTGAATGTTGCGATCACAGCTGACTGCAGCATTCAGGGGAAAATGAGAAGGGGGGATGCCCCTGGATCGCGTCACAGGAATGCGATCGAGGGCCATACCATATATGGGCAGACAGCCCAGGTTCTATTGACAGACCCCAGGGCTGTCCTACCATATTTCCTGTTAGGGCATACTGAGGTATAACCTAACTGCTGCCTGTGTGCTATCCGTCCACAGGCTAATGTACTGGCATATATCTGATTTATGTCAGTACATTAAAGTTTAAAAATAAAGTAAAAACAAAGTATTGTTAAATGTAAAAAAAAAATACACCTTCACCTTTTTTACAATAAACATTAAAATAAGTCTCAGTACATAAAATATTCACATATTCAGTAATGGCGCGCACAACAATTTTTTTGCATCATTTATGATGTGTACGCTGTAAAAAATGAAATAAACACTGCCTTCTTTCACTTAATGTGAGGCGCGAGGTGCGATGAATTTACCCTCCATGTTCCTCACATTAATAGTAATTAACCCCATCATGTACCTCGCACATTAACCCATTATGACTGAGAAACATGATGGGATTACTTACTATTAATGTGAGGCGCGTTCAAAATTCATCATCACACCTCGCGCCTCACCTCAGAAAACGGAAGAATTTTTTTTTTATTACTGTTGGCAAAAGTATCGAAATTGGTATCGAAATCGCAATACTAAACGAAGTATCGGTATCGAAGTCCAAATTCTGGTATCGTGACATCCCTAGTTTTGCGGCACGGTTTCCGCGTCAAAAAACTTGTAAAAAAACTCTGTGTGAACCCAGCCTAAGGCTATGTTCACACGGAGTATTTTGCAGGAGGAATATCTGCCTCAAAATTCAGTTTGGAAGTTTGAGGCAGATTTTCCTCTCCCTGCACGCCGATTTTCGCTGAGTTTTTCGCAGCATTTTTCGCCCACGGCCATTGAGCGCTGCGGGCATAAAACACAGCAAAATACGCTTTCTCTGCCTCCCATTGACATCAATGAGAGGTCAGAGATGGAAACGCCCGAAGATAGGGAATGTCGCTTCTTTTTCCCGCGAGGCAGTTTTACTGCTCGCGGGAAAAAGACGCCGACGCCTCCCATTGAAATCAATGGGAGGCATTTTCTGGCCGTTTTTGACGAGTTTTGTGACGCGGTTTCCGCGTCAAAAAACTCGGCAAAATACTCCGTGTGAACATAGCCTAATACTAGTGAGATAAAAAGACAATAATAAAAAACAAACTGAATAAATAAATAAAACAACATATTTGCACCTCTAAAGTTTTACAGGGGCACATATAAAGAGGCTTAAAATCCACTGGAATATTTCATCGTTTATGCTGCCCTGCAGCAAATAAAGCATAATAATGTGCATTTCATTTTCATCTCTGAACATCAAGTATTCCCTTGCAAGCTATTTTAGTAAGTTTATTTTTTTTTCCAAAGGCAAATTGGGCTTCCTATCAGTTTCAACAGCCTGGCAGCCAGCATGAAAGCAATGATGTGTAGTTAGTGAAAATTGTCTTTTCATTTTACTGCTTTCAGTACCCTTCACTATGTGACACATCAGAGAGAATAAACTTACTACGGTACATGCTGTGACATGGGACACCACATGCACTACTTGTGTTTTAGGGTGTTGGTTGCCATATTACTCCCCAGAGAGAACAATCTTTTATAGCTAATGGACAGCATATAACTTAAAGAATGAATTCATGTACATGCTGGGTCACGAATGTCCTAACGTCTTTGTCGTGGCTTTCTATGCACTGGAGTTGCGTGAGTGCCTGACATGAAGTCTTATGCTTGTCATAGAAATGAATGTGCGCAGTCACTAAGGATGGGTTGAACTTGCAAATTTCTTTCCATGTAGTCAATGAATAAATTGCAAACAGTCCATAATACTTGAATATAACTCACACTGTGCGATTCAGGAGCCCTGTTGAAAGATTCAGTGGCAAAAGCCATGGAGAGGGCAAGCTATTATTCTAATACTTTGTAAAAGAGCCTTAGACCAAACCTTAGACCGGTTTGGCAATAGAACAAAAGATTGCATACCCTATAATGCTCCAATTAACGCCCTGATCTCAATACCATTAAGAACCTGAAGCACTTACAAGCGTCTCATGTGATTAACCCAAAATATTTCAGGGCAAATCTACCAGGAAAAATGTGTCCTAAATCCCTCTTTGAATAAAGAGCAAAGTACACAAGACCTGAACTTGTCATTTCTTCATATAGTAGGCGGCTCTACAAAATGCAAGGGATGGTGTATCAATACTTTTTCAAAGCTACTGTATGTAACTTTGTAACTATTAATCAATGTCACATAAAAGTATTTTTTGCTAACTCCAATTCAATAAAATCAGTATTTGAGAAATTTATGGGCATGTATTGAATCTGGCATATTACTAGTAGTAACATAATATTGTAAGGATTGACTAAGGCCTCATTTACACGAACGTATTATACGCGCGTGCGACGCGCGTGCTTTGCACGCATGTCGTACGCACCTATATTAGTCAATGGGGCAGTTTAGACGATGCGTGAATTGCGCTCAGCGCGTGTGCGCAGAAAAAAACTCACGACATGTTCTATAATCGTGCGTTTTTCGCGCACTCACGCACCCATTGAAGTCAATGGGTGCGTGAAAACCACGCATGCCGCACGGAAGCACTTCCGTGCGAACTGCGTGATTCGCGCAAGAGCTGTCAAACTCCTGAATGTAAACAGAAAAGCACCACGTGCTTTTCTGTTTACAAACATCCAAACGGAGTGTCAAATTCGAGATGAGCGCACCGAACTTCACCGGGTTCGGCCAAACTCGTTTTGACCGAAACCGGTAAAAAAAGTTTGGGTACGCGACGTCAGGAGACAGTCACTGTCCACGGTGCTGAAAGCGTTAAACTGGTTCAGCACCATGGACAGTGACTTCCGCTCCGAAAATCCATGAACCTGTAAAAAAAAAAAGACGTTCTGACTTACCGATAACTCCGGTCCGACCTCCCGGGATGACAGTTCAGTCAAAGAGACAGCTGCAGCCAATCACAGGCCAAGCACAGGCTGCAGCCAATCACAGGCTGCAGCGGTCTCATGGACTGCGGCGTCATCCTGGGAGGTGGGGCCGGATGACAAGAGAGGGACGCGTCACCAAGGCAACGGCCGGGAGCCCGGACTGGGGGAAGCAGGAAGTTCTTGGTAAGTATGAAAGTCTTTTTTTATTCACAGGTTGGTGTATATTGTGTTCGGCATTCACTGTCGAGGGTGCTGAAAGAGTTACTGCCGATCAGTTAGCTCTTTCAGCACCTTGGACAGTGACGGGCGTCGACTAGCCTCATCTCTATGATGGCGGCTGCGCGAAAATCACGCAGCCGCGCATCATACACGGATGACACACGGAGCTGCCAAGTGCCTTTTGCGCGCGCAAAACGCACACGCTCGTGTAAATGAGGCCTAAAAGTAAATTGATAATTTAGGAATTTATAGGTTGATATGCCATTTCATTTTACAATATGTTAAAAAATATATATGATCTTTAAAGTTACATTTTAAAACAATGTTGCTAGATAGATATAGGTAAGTAATGAGATAGATAGATAGATAGATAGATAGATAGATAGATAGATAGATAGATAGATAGATAGATAGATAGATAGATACACAAAAAATGTCAACCGCACAGTCCAGGTCTCATAAAAATGAGGGTGCAAGCCCGCCAGGGATACAGCCACAGTCTCCCAACGTATATATTTTTCAAAAAACAGGCAGCACTCAAAAAGTTGTAGCAAAATTAGAAAAGGTGCTTTATTCCATCAATCCAATACTGGATTGATGGAATAAAGCACCTTTTCTAATTTTGCTACAACTTTTTGAGTGCTGCCTGTTTTTTGAAAAATAGATAGATAGATAGATAGATAGATAGATAGATAGATAGATAGATAGATAGATAGATAGATAGATAGATAGATAGATAGATAGATAGATAGATAGATAGATAGATAGATATGAGATAGATAGATAGATAGATAGATAGATAGATAGATAGATAGATAGATAGATAGATAGATAGATAGATAGATAGATAGATAGATAGATAGATAGATAGATATGAGATAGATAGATATGAGATAGATAGATATGAGATAGATAGATATGAGATAGATAGATAGATAGATAGATAGATAGATAGATAGATAGATAGATAGATAGATAGATAGATAGATAGATAGATAGATAGATAGATAGATAGATAGATAGATATGAGATAGATAGATATGATAGATAGATGATAGATAGATAGATAGATAGATAGATAGATAGATAGATAGATAGATAGATAGATAGATAGATAGATAGATAGATAGATAGATAGATAGATAGATAGATACATAGATAGATAGATAGATAGATAGATAGATAGATAGATAGATAGATAGATAGATAGATAGATAGATAGATAGATAGATACTACAGATATAGATAGATAGATAGATAGATAGATAGATAGATAGATAGATAGATAGATAGATAGATAGATAGATAGATAGATAGATAGATAGATAGATAGAATAGATAGATAGATAGATAGATAGATAGATACTACAGATATAGATAGATACTACAGATATAGATAGATACTACAGATATAGATAGATAGATAGATAGATAGATAGATAGATAGATAGATAGATAGATAGATAGATAGATAGATAGATAGATAGATAGATAGATAGATAGATAGATAGATAGATACTACAGATATAGATAGATACTACAGATATAGATAGATAGATAGATAGATAGATAGATAGATAGATAGATAGATAGATAGATAGATAGATAGATAGATTATAGATCATTAAACATATTGAGTACAGTAGCTGTAATATGCTACAATTACTTTGATTCTCAGTAAATACAACAAAGATGAATGACCCTGGTGCATTTAAAAAGTGCCTCACATTATAATTTTGACACTAACCTCATAAATATTGCATGGAGCTGGACTCTACGTTATATTCTATACATAACTGTATTTTATTTGTGCACAATAATTGAATGAACTGACTCACAGCTCCTCTTTCTTTTTCCTCCAATGTCCACTTACCATAATAGACATTCTTGGCAGTCCTGGCCATGTCCACACGGATTTCACACAAAGTAAAAAAATAAAAATAAAACAGCCAGTTCCCATCTATATCTCTGTTAAATGTTAATATAAAAACCCCCGAAATGTTCAACTTTTGGTTTCCGGGCTTAGTATGAGTATTTTTCCTCACTGGCTTGCCAATTCCGTTTCTTAGAGGCAGAGCTTTAAGTTCTAGCTTTCAATGTAACATCTAGCCCTCCACCTACCATGTGCCATTTAAAATACTGGTGTCTTTCTATGTGACAGAAGGGCGTTTGGGCCCCTCAGGCACCAGGGCCCAACTGCGACTGATACGCTACACCGCTTATAGCTATGTTTCTGGTTAATGCTGTGCTCAGCTTAGTACAGTATAATTGAATGTATATTGTGATATCTCAACTAATTTAGAAAAAAAAAGTTAATTTTGACCCTAAAAGCAAACATAAACCCGTTAACCATCCTCTGAAATGAGGATTTCATGACCAGTCATAGAAGAATTCTGTCAGTCTCCATGAGCAATCATCCTGAGAAGACTCTATAAGACACAACATAAGACCGTGTTTCTTGTCAGATGTAGTCATCCTCATTTGTGGTTGAATTAAATAACAGTGTTGTCACTTGAACCAGTCACCCACGGACTAATGATGTGTGTAAGCTGAAACAATTAGACGCACTCCTTCCCTTACATGCCACCCTGCATATATAGCATCTCTGCCACAGGCCATGAAACATGGCCAAGAGCCTATAAGTTACAAAGGAAGCCTTTTTCTTATCATCTATCATCGCTTGCTTTATTCATATTTCACTTATATAATGATATTAATCATGGCCTACACAAACGTTTTCTAAATTGCTCAGTTAAAGGGGTATTCTATTTTTTATTTTATTTTTGTATCAAATAATAATAATGAAACCGTTTTCTAATATAAATGTATTTAAAATTCTACTCAAATACCTTCCATATACCAATGCAGCAGATCTCTGCCTCTGCACAGACGAATGGTATAACCCAAGGATCAGTCAAGTATAATGCATCCATAGGCTAATTGAATATGACTAGACATTTTGACAGTCATGTGACCCTCACACTTTATGTGACACCTTAATAAACAACTGTTAACCCATTGGACGCCTTGATAGTGTCCTGAATAATCTGCTTCTATTAATTAAACATGGCACCAGACATGCGACCATAAATGTCATGTGACCTGGCACACATACTTTGCCATGTTGCCTTGTTGCTAACTAAATACAATGGGTCAGCATGACTAATACCATGTTTAGTCCTGTTCTGGCAGCCCATGGATGCAGTATACAGGACTGATCATTGGGCTCTACCATTCCAAGCAGGGAACTGGGTAAACTGCATTGATATAAGAAAGGTATGTGTGAATTTTAAGCCCTCTACACATCACGGTTTGGCCTTCTGTTGGAGGTATAAGTCGGGATTTCTACCAATGTATACTTCCGACAGAAGGCTGCAAATGTATCCCACCATATAGAATATAGTGGGATACTTCACCCAGGCACTCCGGCCATGGGGAAACTCCTGAAGTCACTGTCCATATATGGACAGTGACATCAGGTGCTTCCCTGCGGCCTGAGTCCCCAGGTAGTGCATCAGCTAGCTCTGCTCAGAGACCCTTTCCCTGTGAAAGCCCCTGATGTCATACATGCATAGTGACATCACGAGCTTTCCCAGGGCCGGTGTATCAGGAATCCCTTTGCCTGGGGACTCCTATCCATCTATGACATCAGGAGTTTCCCCAGGATCGGAGTCCTAAGGCAGAGCAATTCTTGATTTTTCCTCTGCCTGTGCACTCCGGCCCTGAGAAGCTCCTGATGTCACTGTCCATATATAGACAGTGACGTCAAGAGCTTCCCTAGTACTGGAATCCCTGTGTAAGGCACTACCACTAGTCCATCCTTCAAAAAAAATGTACACCGACGTGTACCTGCTCGACGGGGGCTAAAAAGGCACTCTGCTGTCCTCTGCTGGGCTAATGGTGACCTATGGACATGTTTATCGTGTACGTCTGGAGCTTTACACATTAAACGTAGGGCACAAACGACATGTAAAGAGGGTCTTATACATGTATATAATAAAAAATTGTATGGCTCAACTAAAATAACAAAAAAATAAAAACCGAAATGGCCCTTTAAGTTTGGCCTTACTGTTTAAGTTTTTTACACATTTAATTCTTAATAGGTTACACATTCAGAAATTGGAAACACAATTTGAGCCAAATGTGTCTAATAAGATTGAAAGAATCACAGAATGTGTTCAAGATTCATTATTCATGATTTATTATGGTCAGAGGAATAGTGTATATCCAGCATGATACAGATAATTCATTAACCAGATCACATTGTGTAAAGTTATGTTTATTCATTTAAATATAGGACCCCTGGTATTTTAATATTTAGACCATTAAAATTCACTTATTAGCATTGATCTGACTTGAAAACAATGTAAAAGGAGCGTCTGCTTTAGCTCAGAATTATGTCTCCCATGTAACACTTCTGATTATTCAATTATGGTGCTACAGTAAATGTTATTGCTTCTGTTTGTTACCGACTGCGTATTACACAGCACTAATGGAGCATCAAATTAATGAATATTTTGGTCCCTCAGGGTTTAACCACTGTTCACTTTCATTAATGAGATTAAAATCTATCATTTATTAATCATTTTCTCTACAGACAATGCACTAAAACTAACTATGATCTACATTTTAAATATTTAAGTTTCATTGGATTGGTTTTTGTGGTTTTTCCAAGTATAATGAGCAATAGATTGGTCATTTTTAATGGGTTTACTGCAGAGTATTACTAAAATCCTAATTTCCCAAAATGTTATACATTTGTTGGAATAAAAATGGCAGTCAAAGACAAAATTTGTATTTCCACCATCTGAACTTCTCGTCATAACTGAAACAGATACAGGACCTCATTTATCAAAGTGTCTTAGAGAAAAACTAGACTTTTTTTTTTTTTTTTTTTTTTTTTAAACGCTCTGGAGAGCTAAAAGCTGCACTGGGATTGGTTGCTATGTAAAACAAGGACTGTTTTTTTTAATACATTCCTTCAAAAAACAAAGTTTAATTCAATATTTTTATTTATCAGGCCCTAAAAAACAATTGCGTGCTCCACAACAGATTCAGAATATTCAGTCAGAAATAGAAAAGTACACCCTATATTTCAGTAAAATGTAGAACTACTTTTAGCAACAAAAACTTGAAGTAAACGCTTTCTATAGTTTATCAGTCTCTAAATTAATTTTAAGGGTATGTGCACACGCAGAGTCAAAAACGTCTCAAAATACGGAGCTGTTTTCAAGAGAAAACAGCTCCTGATTTTCAGACGTTTTTTGTGCCACTCGCGATTTTTGCTGCGTTTTTCGCTGCATTTTTTATGGCCGTTTTTTGGAATTTTTTTCAATAGAGTCTATGGAAAACGGCTCCAAAAACGTCCTATAAAGTGTCCTGCACTTCTTTTTCGTGGCCATTTTTTTACGCTGTGAAAAACGCTCTGTCGGAACAGAACGCTGTTTTCCCATTGAAATCAATGGGCAGATGTTTGGAGGCGTTCTGCTTCTTATTTTTCGGGCGTTTATGGCCCGAAAAACTTCCAAAAATAGGCTGTGTGAACATACCCTAACATAGGTTTTGTCCCACTCTTTTTTACAAGATTTCTTTAGTTCATTGATGATTGGAGACAGTTCTTTATACACAGCTTTCATTAGATACCACCACTATATCTCAATGCCACTATATCTCAATGCCACTATATCTCAATTGGGTTGAGGACTGGACTTTGACTTGACCTTTCAAACACGACTTTTGTCCTTTTGCACTCTTAAGCTGCTAGACAAATGGCCTCACATCTCTCTGAAGAATACTCTTGTATAGAATGAAGTTTATCAATGTCTCAATGACTTTAAGTTTCCCAGGACCTGTAGCTGCCACATAAGCCTAAGTCATCACCCGTCCACCGCCATGCTTGACAGATGGTATGAGGTGTTTGTGGTGATATGCTGTGTTTTAATTTCACAAAGCCTGTGCCTGATGACCAAATATCTCCACCTTGGTTTCATCAGTCCAAAGTATATTGGGGCAAATTTACTAAGCTAATTCTGTTAGAATTCTGCAACAATTTTAAAAACAAAATAAATTGGCATATATGCCTTGCGGCAGATTTATTGTGTGTTTTATACACTTTTCGTGCCTCACTAGACAGTTTTGAAAATGTCTAAAAAAGGGAGTGTGCTTTAACAAAAAGTGGGCGTCTAAAAATGAGCCAAAATGGCCCAAAAGTGTGCCCAAATTTTGGCACAAAATATTAGTCTAAAGTAAGTCAAACAAGAGGTAGAGTAAGGAAAAGTGTCTAAAATGTCTAGCAAGATACTCCACGTTTATCATAAAGCATGCACTACTGTGAAAAACTTGGCACGTTTTCTGGTCTAATTTTAAGCTAAGTTTAAGACCGTAATATGTCTTATTTCTCCACTATTGCGGATTATTCAGATGCAATTTTGCAAATCTTGTTTTGCCATATTCTTTTTTTTATAAAGGAGCTTTTTTATAGTCATCCTTCCACGAAAGCCATACTTGTTCAGTGTTTTTATAATTATTCTGTCATGAATATAAGCTTACAGAGGCCTTTAGGTCACGTGAAGCAGCTCTTGGGTTTTTCTTTTGGTTTGTTTCTGACTTTTAAAAGGTCTGACCTTGGATTGAATTTGCTAGGACGTCCACTCCTTATGGCCTTATAACATTTCCCAGATTGATGAGCAGCAACAGTTGCTTCTGGGGTTATGACTGATGTCCTTTCCTCTTGGCATAATGTAGACACACAGAACTTCAAACTCAAAAGTTCTACTTTTATAGGGGTAGTCAAACTTTTTGACGCTTAAAGAGGCTCTGTCACCAGATTTTCAAACCCCTATCTCGTATTGCAGAAGATCGGCGCTGCAATGTAGATAACAGTAAAGTTTGTTTTTTTCAAAAACGAGCATTTTTGGCCAAGTTATGAGCATTTTTATATTTATGCAAATGAGCCTTTCTTAAGTACAACTGGGCGTGTTTAAAGTTAAGTCCAAGTGGGCGTGTATTGTGTGTGTGTACATCTGGGCGTTTTTACTTGTTTTACTATCTGGGCGTTGTGAATAGAAGTGTATGATGCTGACGAATCAGCATCATCCACTTCTCTTCGTTAACACCCAGCTTCTGGCAGTGCACAGACACACAGCGTGTTCTCCAGAGATCACTCTGTGACGTCACTTCCTGCCCCAGGTCCTGCATCGTGTCAGACGAGCGAGGACACATCGGCACCAGGCGACATAGGCTACATCGACTTACCTGCAAACGCCGATGCTGCTGCAGAATCAACTGTAGCCTCTGTCGCCTGGTGCCGATGTGTCCTCGCTCGTCCGACACAATGCAGGACCTGGGGCAGGAAGTGACGTCACAGCGTGATCTCTCGAGAACACGCTGTGTGTCTGTGCACTGCCAGAAGCTGGGTGTTGACGAAGAGAAGTGGATGATGCTGATTCGTCAGCATCATACACTTCTATTCACAACGCCCAGCTAGTAAAACAAGTAAAAACGCCCAGATGTACATACAATACACGCCCACTTGTACTTAACTTTAAACACGCCCAGTTGTACTTAAGAAAGGCTCATTTGCATAAATATAAAAATGCTCATAACTTGGCCAAAAATGCTCGTTTTGAAAAAAAAACGTTACTGTTATCTACATTGCAGCGCCGATCTGCTGCAATACGAGATAGGGGTTTGAAAATCTGGTGACAGAGCCTCTTTAAGTAATTTTGTGCATTTTATTAGTAGCATTTGGTGGCTAATTATTCTCTCAATGATTGTAAAAAAGAAGGGTGTACTTACTTATTTTTCTCACCTGATTTCTGAATGTTGGTTTATTTTTTGGGAACAAATGCCTACATATTGTAATCTGTTGTATTGTTTTTGTTAGCACCTGAGATTATTTGTTTGATTATAGAAGTTGGTGAGGAACACACAATTGTTATTTCGGCCCTAATAAATAAAAACAGACTCTACTTTTTATATACAAAGCCAAAAGAATATCTGCTTGAATGATAATAAAACATAATAAATGGCAGATCAGACGTTAGAATTGTGGAGGATTTTATATTTACTTACAAACAGTTTAGCAAAATTTAGGCTAGTAGCCAGCAGGGACAGTGGTTCTTTTCTTTTAGGCTTCAGTTGCTTTTCGACAGTCAAATATTGTAGCATACTGATGGATAATATGCAGTAAAAATGTATGAAAACCTGACAAACCTATTATCAGTCAAAGAGGGAAAAAAATGACAGATCATGATCATATTATACAATGATGGATCATGAAAGCGGTAGGATATTCTAAAACAAGACAAGGATTGGACATGCCCACTAGAGAACAAGAGGATGCAATGGTGGGCCCAGGCTTTTACACAATAAGTGGGTTACTTATACTGCCGGGCCCCAAAGTTGCATTAAAATGGCATTATTTGGGTCTATTTTTAGTGGTGACTCACAAATTACCTGTTACATTTTATTGATGATATGTCCTGTGTGTACAATAACAACAAGTTTAAAGGGAATCTGTCACCAGCATTTCACCTATTGAACTTTACTTATCCCTAAGTGGCTGCTGCTATCAAAAGTCCATTGCCGTTATCCCCTCTCCTAAACTCCTCCGACTGTAAATAACGGTCTGCAAACATTTTGCGCCTTTTATCGTAACAATCCGGTGTCCCTTTGTACGCACACACCAGAACAGGACATCAGAGCTGTCAATCAAAAGTAAGGAGGCGGGGTAAACTGGGAAAGACTTGAGGAATGAAGATATGACTCTTTTCAAACTAAGATTTGACTCTATTCTGCTAATTAGCATACAACACAGGAACACAAAAAAAAAACGGAATACTAAAGCTACAGAGCCGACTAAGCAGACAATTATAGGTTATATAGAAATGATTTTTCACCAGGTATTGCTGGTTTAATAGGTGAAATGCTGGTGACAGGTTCCCTTTAAATTAAAGTGCACATGTTCTATACATAAATGCATAATTCCCTGTGCCGAGACTTCTCTGATATAGACTATCTGCAAAGTCGCTTACATTTTTTATTTAAAAAGCATCAATCCCATTCATTTTATTTATCACCGTTGCTTACATAGCACCTACATATTCTGCAGCGCTGTACAGATATTGTTGTCATCCACATCTGTCCCCATTGTGTAAAATACATTAGCGCATTCAAGTCATCAGTTTGTCACTAACAAATTAATGGACCATTTAGGTGAGCGTCCTGTGAATCAGCAAGATCCAGCGGATTACAGTTAAAGAGAATTTAATGGTTTTTGCAAATGTACAGTGTTCAATTGTTCTTGTGCAATTTGAAAATGTCACTTATGGACAATTAGATTTTTTCTGATCACTTTATGCACTTAGTTTGACTTTTACTGCTAGACCTGTAAAGAAATGAAGGTGACTATCACATATTTTGTTTATGATCCAAAAGATTTTATAACGTGTTTGTTTGTGAGGGGGGGGGGGGGTTACTGCACCTTATTGATCAACAGATAATATGTCCAGACTTAGGGCTTATTCGCACAAACGGGATAATCAGCCTTCTTTTTAAGGCCCTGTTCACACAGAGTTCTTTGACGAGTTTTTTGGCGCAAAAAAACGCTCCGCAAAACTTGTCAAAAAACGCCTGAGAATGCCTCCCATTGATTTCAATGGGAGTTGGACGAGTTTTTTTACCGCAAGTAAAAAAGACGTGTCGCGGTAAAAAGAAGCGATCTGACCCATCTTGAGGCGGTTTCCGCCTCCAAAACCCCATTTCAATCAGTCAGAAAGAGTAAAAAAAACACCTTGACGAGTGTTTTCACGAGTTTTTGTCAAACCACTGTGCAAAAAACGTCTGGAGCAGTTTTTGCAGGAGGAATTTTCCTCCTGCAAAAAAGTCCATGTGAACACAGCCTAACGGCCACATGGCTGCATTAATATCAATGCACTTCTATGGGGCTATTCACACGGCCGTTTTTTTAATGGACCGTGTGAACGGCCCATGAAAAAATGGGACGTGTCCTATTTTTGCCCTTTTTCATGGATCCCTCAATAGACTCAAGTCTATGAGGAATCTGTGAACTAGGGTCCCGCACAGTGCAAATCGGACGTGAAAAACTGCCTTTTCACGGCTGATTTGACACCTGTTCGTGTGAATAAGCCCTAAGTTTTTACAAAATATATTTTCTTTATTTCTTTGCAACTTTTCTAGTTTTTTTTATAAAATGTATTTACAGAGTTTTTTTTTTTCATTTTAAAATGTTTTGATTTTCAAATTAGCTGCCGGACAACTGTCCCGTACTGAAAACATGATTACAGTACGGGACAGTTGTCCGTCAGTGAGGCAGGGTCTCCTAGCATCGTACATAAGTATGATGCTAGGAGCCCGGCTCCCTGCACTGTGTTCGGTCCAGTACTTGCTGCCGAAATACGTCCGTCAATTACGGACGTAATGACCTCGTGTGAACATACCCCAATAGGGAGGCCAAGGGAAGGGCGGGGGAGCATGAATGCTCAGTAATAGTGAGAAAAGTATCAATCAGCAGCTGGAGGCGTGTGGAGGGCAAGGGAGAGACCCCATTTTGGAAACTACACCATCCAAGGAATTCATCTAGGGGTGAAGCATTTTAACCCCACAGGTGTTTCATAGATTTTGTTAGAACTTGGATGTGAAAAATAAATTTTTACTAATAAGATGTGATTTTAGCTATAAAAAAACTATTTCTACAAGGAATAAAGGAGAAAAAGCCTGGAAATACCTCATATGTGGTCATAAACTGCTGATTGGTCAAACGAAAGGGCTCAGAAGGGTTTTTGCTGGATTGGTTTCTCAGCACCGTGACGCTTTTGCAGAGCCCCCGAGGGACAAAAACAGTGGAAACCTCCCAAAGGTGACTCCATTTGGGAACTAAACCCATTCAGGAATTAATCTAGTGGTATAGTGAGCATTTTGACCCCACAGGTGTTTCATAGAATTGATTAGAATTGGGCAGTGAAAATAAAAATAAATATTTTTTTCAATAAGACGTAGCGTTAGCTCAAATTTATTCATTTTCTCGACAAATAAAAAGAAATAAAGAACCACAACATTTGTAAAGCAATTTCTCCCAAGTACGGCAATACCCCATATGTGGTTATAAACTGCTGTTTAGAAATATGTTAGGGTTCAGAAGGGAAGGAGCGCCATTTGGCTTTTGGAGGCAGATTTTGCTGGATTGGTTTCTGGGCACCATGTTGCATTTGCAAAGCCCCTGTGAGACCAAAACAGTAAAAACCCCTGAGAAGTGACCCCATTATGGAAACTACATTCCTCAAGGCATTTATTAAGGGGTGTAGTGAGCATTTTGAGACACAGGTCTTTTCCATAAATGAATGTGCTGTGGATGGTGCAAAATAAAAATCGCAATTTTTCCCTAGATATGCCACTTCAGTGGAAAATATACTGTGCCCATCTTGTGCCACTGGAGACACACACCCCGAGAATGGTTAAAAGAGTTCCCCCGGGTATGGGGATGCCATATATGTGGAAGTATACTGCTGTTTGTGCAGAGTGTAGGGCTCAGAATCAAGGGAGCACCATTTGGCTTTTGGAGTGCAGATTTTGCTTGGTAGTAGTTTTTTTTTTGAGTATTACTGATATTTTAGTTTATAATGTTAGGGCATAAGTGGTATAATAATGGGGTTAAATTTTTTTTTAACAATCCATAGATGTTTGTTACGCTGTGAAGCAATCCTTTATGCACAAGCCAGTGTCACACTGATAAATGGTGTCCTATCTTATCTCTCTTTTGGTCCACACTCTGCACCTTTGTAGTTTTGGGAATTTTGCTGGAAAAGTGTTGAGCTCTACCCTTCCTGGTTCCTGTGTTTTTTAGTTTTTTTACGGCATTCCCCGCATGTGATAAATAACATAATAGTTTTATAGTTCTGGCCGTTCCGGACGCGGCGATACCAATTATGTTTGATTAATAATTTTTATCATTTTTTCAATAATAAAAGACTTGATAAGGAAAAAATGGCGACAGCTTGTCTGCCCGTGCCAACCATTTGTTGTAAGTATACAACATATTGTGAGAAGCACTAGCTTTGACGTATACTTAATGTCGGGAAGGGGTTAAACTGCTGAACATTACTAAATAAGAGAGAGAATGTTGAAATCAGCCTCAGACAGGGCAGCATAAAGAAGTGACTGATCCGCCTTAACTGCTCTACAACTGTGACCTACATGTACAGTGAAAAACAGGCTTCGTTAACTTTCCCAATCATTTAATATTCACATAAACTGTTTGAATTTTATTATAATATATTTATTTTTCTACACTGCTTAATATTTGACTTAAAATAATGAAGGGTAATAATGAAATCATGTATAAGAAGGTACTAGAAACAAATCTTATTTTGACTGCATTTACATACATATCTTCTGTTGGCATCCATAGTTTTCAACCATGACAATCTACATGTGAGCTGACACTGGACTAGTAAGAATTGTTTAAGATCAGAGCAGACGCAAAATGAGGGAAATAACAAGAAAGAAATCCTAGACTAGTGGACGAAACAGCACATAGTAATGAGACACTACTGTGTGCCAACTCAGTCACTTTTATTACAGGGCAAGATCAAAATCGATGGAGGTTCCTGTCAAAAACATGGTGGGGGCCCCGTTCCCAGTTCTAGTACTATATAATGCAATGTTAACTTAAGCTGACCATACACATTGGTTAATGTGTATGGGCAGGGCCGGCCTTAGGTTGGATGGTGTCCTGTATATATATATATATATATATATATATATATATATATATATATATATATGTATGTATATATATATATATATATATATATATATATATATAGACACGCACGTGCTGGAACATATATAATATACATACATAGAGGTGCATATTTAGACATACAGGCAAATAAATATATATATATATATATATATATATATATATATATATACATACATACAGTGAAGGAAATAAGTATTTGATCCCTTGCTGATTTTGTCAGTTTGCCCACTTTCAAGGACATGAACAGTCTAGAATTTTTAGGCTAGGTTAATTTTTACCAGTGAGAGGTAGATTATATAAAAAAATCAAAATTATATATATTTATTTGCATTGTGCACAGAGAAATAAGTATTTGATCCCCTACCAACCATTAAGAGTTCAGCCTCCTCCAGACCAGTTACACGCTCCAAATCAACTTGGTGCCTGCATTAAAGACAGCTGTCTTACATGGTCACCTGTATAAAACACTCCTGTCCACAGACTCAATTAATCAGTCTGACTCTAACCTCTACAACATGGGCAAGTCAGGGACAAGATCATAGACCTGCACAAGGCTGGAATGGGCTACAAAACCATAAGTAAGACGCTGGGTGAGAAGGAGACAACTGTTGGTGCAATAGTAAGAAAATGGAAGACATACAAAATGACTGTCAATCGACATCGATCTGGGGCTCCATGCAAAATCTCACCTCGTGGGGTATCCTTGATCCTGAGGAAGGTGAAAACTCAGCCGAAAACTACACGGGGGGAACTTGTTAATGATCTCAAGGCAGCTGGGACCACAGTTACCAAGAAAACCATTGGTAACACATTACGCCGTAATGGATTAAAATCCTGCAGTGCCCGCAAGGTCCCCCTGCTCAAGAAGGCACATGTACAGGCCCGTCTGAAGTTTGCAAATGAACATCTGGATGATTCTGAGAGTGATTGGGAGAAGGTGCTGTGGTCAGATGAGACTAAAATTGAGCTCTTTGGCATTAACTCAACTCGCCGTGTTTGGAGGAAGAGAAATGCTGCCTTTGACCCAAAGAACACCGTCCCCACTGTCAAGCATGGAGGTGGAAACATTATGTTTTGGGGGTGTTTCTCTGCTAAGGGCACAGGACTACTTCCCCGCATCAATGGGAGAATGGATGGAGCCATGTACCGTCAAATCCTGAGTGACAACCTCCTACCCTCCACCAGGACATTAAAAATGGCTCGTGGCTGGGTCTTCCAGCACGACAATGACCCGAAACATACAGCCAAGGCAACCATGTAGTGGCTCAAAAAGAAGCACATTAAGGTCATGGAGTGGCCTAGCCAGTCTTCAGACCTTAATCCCATCGAAAACTTATGGAGGGAGCTGAAGATCCGAGTTGCCAAGCGACAGACTCGAAATCTTAATGATTTACAGATGATCTGCAAAGAGGAGTGGGCCAAAATTCCATCTAACATGTGTGCAAACCTCATCATCAACTACAAAAAACGTCTGACTGCTGTGCTTGCCAACAAGGGTTTTGCCACCAAGTATTAAGTCTTGTTTGCCAAAGGGATCAAATACTTATTTCTCTGTGCAAAATGCAAATAAATATATATAATTTTGACAATGTGATTTTCTTTTTTTTTTTTTTTTTATGTAATCTATCTCTCACTGGTAAAATTAACCTAGCCTAAAAATTCTAGACTGTTCATGTCTTTGACAGTGGGCAAACTTACAAAATCAGCAAGGGATCAAATACTTATTTCCTTCACTGTATGTATATATATATATATATATATATATATATATACATACATACACACAAACACACACACACACACACACACACACACACACACACACACACACACACACACACACGAGACATGTATACACACATAATGGGTCTTATACAAATACATATAGGTAAATATATGGACATACTGGCCCAAATATACCCACGCAGGCACATATATACACAGAACAGATAGTTACCTGCAGTCCTATGTAACACCACAGATAACAGTAATAACTCTCTGAGTACAGACAATGTAGTAGATGTTAGCTGCAGTCCTATGTAACACCACAGATAACACAGTGATAACTTTCTGAGTACAGATAATATAGTAGTATTACCTGCAGTCCTATGTAACACCACAGATAACACAGCGATAACTCTCCGATTACAGATAATGTAGTAGATGTTACCTGTAGTGCTATGTAACACCACAGATAACACAGTGATAACTGAGTACAGATAATGTAGTATATGCACACACAACAATATATACATATCTGGGCACTTAGACCCACAAATACACACACACTTGCAGTCCTATGTAACACCACAGAAAACACAGTGATAAATCTCTGAGTACAGATAATGTAGTAGATGTTACCCGCAGTCCTATGTAACACCATAGATACACAGTGATAGCTCTCGGAGTACAGATAATGTAGTAGATGTGACCTGCAGTCCTATGTAACGTCACAGATAACACACAGTGATAACTCTCTAATTACAGATAATGTATTAGTGTTACCTGCAGTCCTACGTAACACCACAGATAACACACAGTGATAACTCTCTAATTACAGATAATGTACTAGTGTTACCTCCAGTCCTATGTAACACCATAGATACACAGTGATAGCTCTCAGAGTACAGATAATGTAGTAGATGTTACCTGCAGTCCTATGTAACATCACAGATAACACACAGTGATAACTCTCAGATTACAGATAATGTATTAGTGTTACCTGCAGTCCTACGTAACACCACAGATAACACACAGTCAGGACAGGACAGGGTGAGCGGACGAGCGGTGGCCAGGGCGCGGGGCAGCCAGTATGAGGTTGGTGCACTAAGTGAGTGGCACCTGACCCGCTGGCGTCCCAGGTAGTGGCCATGGCGCGGGGCATGTACTCCCGGTGGTTCCCCCCTTACAGTGCGGCAGGCGGTGCCCTGTGCGACCGCACTGGTCGCACTTACCTAAGGCCGGCCATGTGTATGGGGGCATTCTGACTATCCCTGATATACAGGTCCTTCTCAATGAATTAGAATATCATCAAAAATTTTATTTATTTCAGTAATTCAATTCAAAAAGTGAAACTCATATATTATATAGATTCATTACACACAGAGTGATCTAATTCCAGCTTTTTTTTTATTTTAATGTTGATGATTATGGCTAACAGTTAATAAAAACCCAAAATGTAGTCTCTCTAAAATTAGAATATTATATAAGCCCAATTTCAAAAATTATTTTGAATACTGAAATGTTGGGCCTACTGAAAAGTATGTACAATATATCCCCTCAATACTTGGTCGGGGCTCCTTTTGCATGAATTACTGCTTCAATGCGGCGTGGCATGGAGGCAAACAGCCTGTGGCACTGCTGAGGTGTTATGGGAGCCCAGGTTGCTCTGTTAGAGTCCTTCAGCTTATCTGCATTGTTGGGTCTGGTGTCTCTCATCCTCCTCTTGACAATACCCCATAGATTCTCTATGGGGTTTAGGTCATGCGAGTTTGCTGGCCAATCAAGCACAGAGATACTGCGGTTATTAAACCAGGTATTGGTACTTTTGGCAGTGTGGGCAGGTACCAAGTCCTGCTGGAAAATGAAATCAGCATCTCCATAAAGCGTGTCAGTAGAGGGTAGCATGAAGTGCTCTAAAATTTTCTGGTAGACTGCTGCGTTGACTCTGGACTTGATATAATACAGTGCACCAAACCCAGTAGATGACATGGATCCCCAAACCATCACGGACTGTGGAAAATTCACACTGGACCGCAAGCAACTTGGATTGATGCCTCTCCACTCTTCCTCCAGACTCTGGCACCTTGATTTCCAAATTAAATGAAAAATTTACTTTCATCTGAAAACAGGGCTTTGGACCACTGAGCAACAGACCAGTCCTTTTTCTCCTTAGCCCAGGTAAGACGCTTCTGACGTTGTCTCTGGGTCATGAGTGGCTTGACACAAGGAATGCGATAGTTGTAGTCCATGTACTGGATACGTCTGTGTGTGGTGGCTCTTGAAGCACTGACTCCAGCCGCAGTCCACTCCTTGTGAATCTCCCCAGATTCTTGAATGGCCTTTTCTTGACAATCCTTTCAAGGTTTCGGTTATCCCTTTTGCTTGTGCACCTTTTTCTACCACACTTTTTCCTTCCTCTCAGCCTTCCATTAATATGCTTGGATACAGCACTCTGTGAACATCCAGCTTCTAAAGCAATGTCCTTTTGTTGCTTACCCTCCTTGTGGAGGGTGTCAATGACTGTATTCTGGACAACTGTCAAGTCAGCTTCCCCATGATTGTGTAGCCTACTGAACAAGACTGATGGACCATTTAAAGGCGTAGGAAACCTTTGCAGGTGTTTTGTGTTGATTAGCTGATTAGAGTCGGACACCATGAGTCTACAATCTTCAACTTTTACCCAATATTCTAATTTTTTGAGAGAATTAATTTTGGTTTTCATTAACTGTTAGCCATAATCATCAACATTAAAAGAAAAAAAATGCTGGAAACAGATCACTCTGTGTGTAATGAATCTATATAATATATGAGTTTCCATTTTTAAATGTAATTACTGAAATAAATTAACTTTTTGATGATATTCTAATTCATTAAGAAGGACCTGTGTACAGGAGGAAAACCTCAATTTGGCATGTATTTGTTTCCCTGGCCAAGCTGGGTCTTTTAACCCCTTACCGCACCAGGACAGGGTGACAGAACTGTGCCATCAACTGTTTATGACAGTAAGACGGCAGGGGACCAATCACAGCGGTCCCCAGCCGGTGATCGCTGTGATTGGTCAGTCACAGCAGACTGACCAATCACAGCTTCTTGTATGTGATGTCTCTGGCTCAGAAGCTGAGCCAGTGCCATTACCGCCGGGTGTTGGCTGTATATTACAGCCGACACCCAGCTGTAACGGCCAGGACCGGAGCTAGCCTACGATCCGGCCGATTAACCCCTTAGATGCAGCGATCGCTGCATCTAGGTGGTATCTAGCCTTTCGGCAACCCTGATGGTTGCCATGTTCTCTGGTGTCAGCTGTTTGTCACAGCTGACATCCTGCTCTAACGGCCAGGACCGGAACTAGGCTCCGATCCGGCCGATTAACCCCTTAGATGCATGCAGCGATCAAAAACGATCGCTGCATCTAGGTGGTTAGATTGCACCCGATGGTTGCTAATGGCAACCATTGGCAACAGCGGAGGCAACCGGAGGCCTAATAATGGTCTCCTATTACGGAAGTCTATTAGTCCCCGTCGGGAGGAGACGTCTAATAGCCTTGCTGTCAGTAAATATGTATGTAGTGTAGTGTATTAGAATAGCGATCAGGGCTTCATGCTTTCAAGTCCCCTAGTGTGACAAAAAAAAAAAGTTCATAAAATGTAAAAAAGTTACAAAAAATAAAAGTTTCACGTTCCAAAAACATAATAATAAGTATTTTATTATAGGAAAAAAAGGAAAAAAAAGTACACATATGTGGTATCACCATGTCCGTAACAAACCGAACTATAAAAATATCACATTATTTTACCCACACGGTGAACACCGTAAAAACATAAAATTCCAGGATCGCTGTTTTTTAGTCACTACCCCTCCCAAAACAGAATAAAAAAAGTGATCTAAAAAGTGCATGTACCCCAAAATTATACCATTTAAAACTACAGCCCGTCCCGCCAAAAAAAAAGCCCTCCCACAGCCTTTTGATGGAAAAATAATAAAGTTATGTCTCTCAGAATATGGCAACACAAAAAATAAATTATTTGAAACAAAAGTCATTTTATTATGCAGAAGCTGCAAAACATAAGAAAAACTATATACATATGGTATCGCCATAATCGTACCGACCCGCAGAATAAAGTAAAACTGTCATTTATAGCACATGGTGAACGCCGTAAAAAAAAAATTGAATAAAAAGAATTGCTGGTTTTTGGTCACCTTGCTTGCCAAAAAATGAAATAAATAGTGATAAAAAAAAAAATCGCATGTACCCCAAAATGGTACCAATGAAATCTACAGATTATCCTGCAATAACCAAGCCCTCACACAGCTCTGGTGGAGAAAAAATAAAGAAGTTCTGGCTCTCAGAATATGGCAATGCAAAATGTGCAGAGTGTTCCAAAAGCGGATACGATTTTTTATTTATCAGAGCGACACATCCGTGGATTATTATTTATTTACCCCATTATTATACCCTCTTATTATGCCCTGATGTACTCCGCTAAACTTACATAGCAAAACCCCAAACAAAACTGCCACTAATCAAAATCTGCGCTCCAAAAGCCAAATGGTGCCTCCTCCCTTCTGAACCCTACGGCACGCCCAAACATTATATGGCATCGTCATACCCGAAAGAACCCACTTAACAGTTTGAGGTATTTGTCTTCAGTGGCATGAGCTGGGCACAACATATTGTGCACTAAAATGGCATATACCTGTGGAAAACAGCAATTTTCGAATAATAAAGGGTCACTACTTGGGGGTTTGCTTCACTATTTGACCGCAGGGCCCTGCCATTGTGGGTCAATGCTGCAAAAATCACCAAAATAGGCCTCACATGCATATTTGCTCTTTCACTCCTAAGCCCTGACTCATGTCCAGGCAAATGATAAATGCCTTGTGGCGTGTAGTTTCCAAAATTGGATCACTTCTCTGAGTTTTCCACTCTACTCTGGTACCTATGGGAGCTCTGCAAATGCGACATGGCGCCTGTACACCAGTCCTGCAAAATCTGCGCACTAAAAGCCAAATGGCACTTTTTCCATTTTGAGCTCTGCCATGTGCCCAAACAGCAGTTTCGGGCCACACATGGGGTATTACTATACTCGGGAGAAATTGGGTAACAAATTGTTTGTTATTTTTTTCTCCTATTACCCCTTGTGAAATTAAAAAATTGGGAGCAAAACTACATATTTTTGAAAAAAAATAATGTTTCATTTTCACAGCCTAATTCTTATACAATCTATGAAGCACATGTTTGATCAAAATGCTCACTACACCCCTAGATAAATGCCCTGAGGGGTATAGTTTCCAAAATGGAGTCACTTCTCAGGGGTTTCTACTGTACTAGTACCTCAGCGGCTCTGAAAATGCGACATGGTGCCCAAAAACCAATCAAGCAAAATCTGCATGCCAAGTAGCACTCCTGCCATTCTGAGCCCTGCGGTGTGTCCAAACAGCAGTTTATTACCACATATGGGGTATTGCCGTACTCAGGAGAAATTGCTTTACATGTGTTGGGTGCATTTTCTCCTTTATTCCTTGTGAAAATGAAAACAAATTAAACATTTTAGTGGAAAGAATGTAGATTTTCATTTTCACAGCCAAATAAATTCAGCAAAAAAAAAAACAGTAGGGTCAAAATGCTCACTATACTACTACATAAATTCCATGATGGGTGCAGTTTCCCAAATGTGGTCACTTTTGTGGGGTTAGCACTATTTTTGCAAATGTAACATGGCCCGCAAACTATTCCAGAAAAAAATTTGATTTTCAATCCCACTGCATAATTCCAATAAATTCTGCAAAAACCGTGTGTGGTCAAAATGCTAACTATACCCCTAGAAATATTCCTTGAGGAATGTAGTTTTCAAATTGGGATCACTTTTGGGGTGTTTCCACTGTTTTGTTCCCTCCAGGGCGTTGCAAACATGACATGGCATTGAAAACTATTCCAGCAAAATCTGCTCTCCAAAATCCAAATGGTGCTCCTTCCCTTGTGAGCCCTGCCGTGGGTCCAAACAGCAGTTTATTACCACATATGGGGTACTGCCGTAATCGGGAGTAGATGCTTTACAAATGTTGGGGTGCTTTTTTTCATTTATTACTTGTTAAAATTAATTAATTTAATTTTTACGGACTAATTCAAATAAGTTTTGCAAAAGAACTGTGGGCTCAAAATGCTAACTATATCACTAGATAACTTTCTTGAGGGGTGTAGTTTCCAAAATGGGGTCACTTTTGGGGGGTTTCCACTGTTTTGGCACAACAAGACCTCTTTAAAGAGGCTCTGTCCCCACATTATAAGTGCCCTATCTCCTACATAAGAAGATCGGCGCTATAATATAGGTGACAGCAGTGCTTTTTATTTAGAAAAACAATCTATTTTTACCACGTTATGAGCGATTTTAGCTTTATGCTAATTGCGTTCTTAATGCCCAACTAGGCGTGTTTTTACTTTAGACAAAGTGGGCGTTGTACAGAGGAGTGTATGACGGTGACCAATCAGCGTCATGCACTTCTCTCCATTCATTTAGTCAGTGCATAGGGATCCTGCTAGATCAGTATGTGCTGTCTTATACTGACACATTAATCGCTTGGAAGCTTTCCAAACTTATTACTACATAAAGTGACACATGTCAGATTTGAAAAATGTGTTCTTAAGGCCAAAACAGGCTGTGTCCTTAAGGGGTTAAAGCAGCATATCCCACTCTTCCTATGGCAATAAACATATGTGATGGGCCCCTATATTTCTTCTAATAAGCAGTGCGGGCAGATAAGCTCTGAAAAGAGAAAAAGGATCTTCAATCCTTTTTGACCTCCTATTTCTTGCTGCTGGGGGAATGTAGGAATCGCTTCAGGCATATGAGATGTAAATACTTAGGTTGTGAAGGCCCCCAGGCATCTTCCACTTTTGTCATCTCTACAATCCAACTCTGCATTATTAAGTTATGCAATTAAAAACCTGTCATTGGATCTTTAATGCTCTTTTGCTGAACTGTAATAATAAAGTTAGAATTAGTAAAGCTTTATTGGTGACGCTAATAGAAAATGTTAAATACATAACGTCATTTTAACGACTTGTAATCTAGTTTATGATTTGCAGAGTTGTCAACTGTCTTCATATAGGTTATCCTTTATGTAAAGCCTTTTCTTCTTAACATATGATTATTCATTCACACTCGCTGCTATATTTGTCTTCTGTGGGAAGAAAATAGCTCATTTGATTTTTCTGAGATGTGAAAGCTCAATAATCACAATGCCTAGAGTAATGACGTTCAGTCACGCGCCTGGTAGGTGAACAAACATGTGCAGAAAAGGTGGCGATCAAGGTTTTCCAAAAAAAGTCGCTTTCAAAGTAGGATTTTGACTTATTTAAAAGTATAGATTTGCTCCCTTAATTTTACCTTTACCTTGATTTACAAGGGGAACTGAGATATTTTGGTTAGTTTATTTTCAGCACTAGAATGTCTCTGTGTACAGTAATACGTTCCAATCAGGATAAATCGGGCTACTCCAGGAAGAAACCAAGTGGCTCTGCAGGGATAGATCCACACAAAATGGAATAATTATTTGGGGTGAAGTTAGTTAAATATTATGTAATAACTAAGCATTACTAATTTTCTGAACACTAATCTCATATTCTGTAAAATCCATTTTCATCAGAATACCAGAGTAACATTTTTGGTGGAGAAAAATAAAACTATAAATAATGATTATTGTTCATTAATGTGATAATTATTTATAATATTATGTGCATCTCCAGGCACTCATGTAGGTAGTACAGATGTAGCAATCTTAAACTTGACTTTTAATGCATTAAATACACAGTGGCGAGAAACTTTAGCTTGACATTTTCAATGGCTTCTCAATAGCTTAAGTGGGAAGTTAAGAGTCAAAATAAAGATTGCTACCTCTAATTTACAAGAATGCTCTTTCATCCACTAGGGTCTTTGGACATCTCCAAAACAGACACTGTCACAGGTTACATAATACATATTACCTAGATGAGTGTGCAAACTACTATTGCACCAGGGGCTTCACTTTTTGGGATTTTAGGTAGGACATTTATGGGTATCGAGTAAAAGCAAGTCGGTGAAAATAATTAATTGTGAGCCAGGAAGAAAGGGTTCCCCTTGTTTCATTATTATAGGATTTATCAAATACATAATATGACAAACCAAAAGTGATTTTCAATAGATTTGATCTATTTTTATTTTTTATTTTTCAATAGATTTTATCAAAGAATGTGCCTTATTTAGGCAATGAGTAACTAGAGAGCTTTAGTAAGTGGTTCAGGTGTACCAGGTGTACTTAGGTAACCCAAAAGTTTATTTTATGTGAATTTAACTCTTTTTGTTTCAATTAAATTGGTCTTCCTTCCCAATATTAAAATGTCAAAGCTTACAATACCTTTTTTGTTGTGCTTTATTTTTTATCTAGCTTTTATAACCATAGAAAATGTCAAAGCATTGTTGATGTTTTCCATATCTGTCATATCACAGTGGCTTTTACACTAGTTTAGATCCTCAGGCACAACCATTTTCCAGAGAACAAGCCACAGTTAATGCATTTCCATTATCTATCGTACATCAGAAATATGTATTTTTCCTCAGCCTTTCAAGTTTGTATCTCTGTTAAGTCTCTGAATATACTGTCAGTCTCTAGTCTGTATTAGTATTTTTTTTTACTGGCATCTTATACCAAAGGAAGTGTGAGAACATACTTATTTCCACATTGTTTGGGTCTCCTATTTCTGGCATTTAGATAAACATTGATTTTGGCAGATAGCACTAAAGGCAGATAGCACTAAAAAAAATCTAGGCTTTGTTCACATCTGCGTTGGGGCTCCGTTCAAGGCTTCCGTCTGACCTTTTCGTCAGGGGAACCCATGAACGGAATCCAAACTAAAACGAACGCAAACCATAGGTTTCTGTTTGCGTCACCATTGATTTCAATGGTGACGGATCCGGTGCAAATTGTTTGCGTTTGTCATCGTTCTTTAAGGATTTAGTCGTTTTGACGGAATCAACACCATAGTCGACTGCGCTATTCATTTAGTCAAAACGGCGGGACCCTTACACAACAGAGACAAATGGAAACCATTTGCACCGGATCCATCACCATTGAAATGAATGGAGATGCAAATGGAAGCCTATGGTTTCCATTTGTTTCAGTTTGGATTCCACTTATGGGTACACCTCACGGAAAAGTCAGATGTCTTATTCCTGTTTAAAAGCATGTATAATTTATATATTTAAAGCCCAGCAATATTCTATAGTTAATATGCAAAACTGTTACACCATAAATATGCAACATAACAAATGGCACAATTTTATTAGAATATACATATATACTTCACACACACACATACACACACGCACACACGCGCACGCATGAACACACACACACACATATATATTTATATAGTTGGAGAACCATATTGGAGTTTTATATTGGCTTATCTATTTATATTTTTATTAATATAGTTTTATATTGGGTTTATATAATTATGACAACCCCTGTCCATATGCCCTATGAGGGAAAATGGACACCATAGATGGGGTCCTCCACTCCGTATAACCTCTCTATGAGCAAGATCAGAGAATCACAGCAAACAGCTTCCCTCACTTTGGCGGACCCAACCCATTCATGTGGACCATGGAGGGCCATTCATTTGAATGGCCAGCGTTCACTGAAGGGTAAATGTATGGACTGGCAATAGCAGCTGATTGGGTTTCTGCAGACGGACCATCATAAGATACGCTTTAACAGCAGAATTTTCTACACTGGCTGTGTATAATCCTCTTCAGAACATAATTTATGATGAAGCTGCAGTTTTAATATTCCAGGCCAGTTGCCCTATATATATATATATATGTCCTTTATTATCGTTATCCAATAAAATACGGAACATGTCAGGGCATTAATTTGACAATTCTTTGCTACATTTTATAAAGCATATTTACTTTCACAATTAACAAACTCTATAGTCAATCTAGCTAAGATGAATACATGCGGTATACAAAAAAAGCAGATCCTTTACTTTTGGACAGTGAATAAGCAATTTAGCCAATTTCTGAGACTCTTTCCCAGTAAATGCCATAAATAAATACAAATGACACAACCCAGCATCCCATTAGCCAGCAGATTATTAGATGCATGCCTACCAAGGTTTTGGTAATTACATTAAATTGTATTTACTGAATGCATAAGCTCCTCTCATAGTCTGGTAGAATTCAGCCTTCAGAATACAAAAAGAAGATAATAATAAAAAAGCTTTTAAATTTTTACAAGTAAATCATAGGAACAAGTTGATTATAATGAAAGTAGCAATGAACCTGTGATTACCCCAGAGCGGACCCAAACCCATTATACACAATGAAACAAACTATTGTCAGTTATGTGTTGATGGTACACCAGCAGAAATAGAATAACACATTAATCATATTCATTAAATGTTGTCAGTCCCTGAATATCTATATGGATGCCGTGATTCCAATAAATGGCCCACGCAGAATCTGCTATAGACAGATAAAGGAAATCATTGGTAATGATACATTTTGACTATTGATTCATAACACAATAGACTGCAGGTTTATTCGGCAGCCGTGATTGTAATAACCTATTTCGATTCATAAACCACTCAAACTAGTAATATAGTCTTCACTTTTTATTTGTTGTGGATGTAGTTGTAGTTTGGATGTTTTTTGTATTAGCTTATTGTAGCTTTGCAAAATATTTCAAGTGAATCTCCAATTTTGACATTGTTTTCTCTGAATAATAGGAAACATATATCATTTATATTTGCATCGTCCAATGTGCCCCAGTTCAGAAATTGTCCACTAAATACAGACATTAACAATTTGATATCGTTGGAAGAGCTTTACGGCTCATAAACACGGCTTATTATAGCTACATTGAAGACGTAGAGAGATGTCTGAAGCCGTAGTGCTGAACCCATTGAAGAGTCTACAGTTTCATATGGAGGTCTTTTTGTAGATTCATGCAGAACCGGAAAATAAAATCGTGCCATGTTGCATCAAAATCCATAAAACAGAGTTATTCTTTGTGAAGCATTGTTTCTTTGGGAGAATATCTTCATAATACAAAACCATAGGGACATCACACGCTGCGGTACAGGCTTCATGCATATGGCTGTATTATAATGTCCTGAATATTTTCTTGAATGTTATACCATTTAAATGGCCTTGTTTTGTACTAGAACATACTGCCCTCTGACATGCAAACAGTTAAAGCACGCCCGGACACCTCAGTCAATTTACTACAATATTGAGAATCTGTAAATTAGAGCACAGCACAACCTTAAAGTTGCCTCCTACATAGCATTTCATCCAATGTGCGCTGCACCGGCTTGGTTGTTAATTTTAGGAGGTAGGCTGTTCATTTGTGCAGCAGTGGAAATATAAGAAGTTGCTTTTTTTCCCCACAGAGGCTGTATAGATAGCATCAGCCTGTAGTTATCTGACTACCTAGAGAGAGCGCTCATTAAGGACATTATTTAAAAGTGTTTTACATTTTCATCTATTTTAGATAAGAAAGGAAAATTTGCACCACATGATATTTTTTATTTAGCAATATAACTGAGTGTATTAAAGAACATTCTCACCTTCACTAAAGCCTCATGCACACTAACAGATTTTTTTCCACCTGTAAATACTGGCGTAAATACGGGTCCTTGGTCACACATATTCGACCCGTATTGCACCAGTATTTACGGACCCGTGCCCGTAAATACGGGTCCGGTGTCACCAGTATTCCACCCGTATTTACGGGCACGATTTCGCTGCAAAATTGCACTGCACTAATCGGCGGCCCTTCTCTCTATCAGTGCAGGATAAAGAGAAGGGGCAGCCCTTTCCGCAGTAAAAGTAAAAGGAATTCATACTTACCCGGCCGTTGTCTTGGTGACGCGTCCCTCTTTCGACATCCAGCCCGACCTCCCTGGATGACGTGGCAGTCCATGAGACCGCTGCAGCCTGTGATTGGCTGCAGCGCTCACATGGGCTAAACCTCATCCCAGGAGGCCGGACAGGAGGAAGAAGCAGGGAGTTCTGGGTAAGTATGAACGTCTTTTTTTTCTTTACAGGTTAATCTATATTTTGATCGGTAGTTTCTGTACAGGGGGCTGAAAGAGTTACTGCCGATCGTTTAACTCTTTCAGCACCCTTGACAGTGACTATCCCCCGACGTCGCCTAGCAACGCTCCCATAATTACGGGTGCACACACGTAGTCACCCGTAATTACGGGCCTGCCCGTGCCGTAATTACGGCCTGAAATAGGACATGTTCTATATTTTTCAACGGCACGTGCACCCGTGGCCAATAGAAGTCCATGGGCCCGTAAAAATGTGCCGTAATTACGGCCGTTTTTACGTTCGTGTGCATGGGGCCTAAAAAAGATAAAAACACCAATAAATAGAACCATGAGTATTCACTGATAACAGTAGATGGCAGCCAATACAGTTCCTATAGAAGTTGTCACCTATTTTTCCTAGGCTTCAGAATATCAAATCTGCTAAGCATGCAACAACATAGAGCATGTAAAATAACATACACTACCGTTCAAAAGTTCAGGGTCACTTAGAAATTTCCTTATTTTTGAAAGAAAAGCACAGTTTTTTTCAATGAAGATAACATTAAATTAATCAGAAATACACTCTATACATTGTTAATGTGCTAAATGACTATTCTAGCTGCAAACGTCTGGTTTTTAATGCAATATCTACATAGGTGTATAGAGGCCCATTTCCAGCAACCATCACTTCAGTGTTCTAATGGTACATTGTGTTTGCTAACTGTGTTAGAAGGCTAATGGATGATTAGAAAACACTTGAAAACCCTTGTGCAATTATGTTAGCACCGCTGTAAACAATTTTGCTGTTTAGAGGAGCTATAAAACTGACCTTCCTTTGAGCTAGTTGAGAATCTGGAGCATTACATTTGTGGGTTCGATTAAACTCTCAAAATGGCTAGAAAAAGAGAGCTTTCATGTGAAACTCGACAGTCTATTCTTGTTCTTAGAAATGAAGGCTATTCCATGCGAGAAATTGCCAAGAAACTGAAGATTTCCTACAACGGTGTGTACTACTCCCTTCAGAGGACAGCACACACAGGCTCTAACCAGAGTAGAAAGAGAAGTGGGAGGCCCCACTGCACAACTGAGCAACAAGACAAGAACATTAGAGTCTCTAGTTTGAGAAATAGACGCCTCACAGGTCCTCAACTGGCAGCTTCATTAAATAGTACCCGCAAAACGCCAGTGTCAACGTCTACAGTGAAGAGACGACTCCGGGATGCTGGCCTTCAGGGCAGAGTGGCAAAGAAAAAGCCATATCTGAGACTGGCTAATAAAAGGAAAAGATTAATATGGGCAAAAGCACACAGACATTGGACAGAGGAAGATTGGAAAAAAGTGTTATGGACAGACAAATCAAAGTTTGAGGTGTTTGGATCACACAGAAGAACATTTGTGAGACGCAGAACAACTGAAAAGATGCTGGAAGAGTGCCTGATGCCATCTGTCAAGCATGGTGGAGGTAATGTGAAGGTCTAGGCTTGCTTTGGTGCTGTTAAAGTGGGAGATTTAGACAAGGTAAAAGGGATTTTGAATAAGGAAGGCTATCACTCCATATTGCAACGCCATGCCATTCCCTGTGGACAGCACGTGATTGGAGCCAATTTCATCCTACAACAGGACAATGACCCAAAGCACACCTCCAAATTATGCAAGAACTATTTAGGGAAGAAGCGGGCAGCTGGTATTCTATCTGTAATGGAGTGACCAGCGCAGTCACCAGATCTCAACCCCATAGAGCTGTTGTGGGAGCAGCTTGACCGTATGGTACGCAAGAAGTGCCCATCAAGCCAATCCAACTTGTGGGAGGGGCTTCTGGAAGCATGGGGTGAAATTTCTCCCGATTACCTCAGCAAATTAACAGCTAGAATGCCAAAGGTCTGCAATGCTGTAATTGCTGCAAATGGAGCATTCTTTGACGAAAGCAAAGTTTGAAGGAGAAAATTATTATTTCAAATAAAAATCATTATTTCTAACCTTGTCAATGTCTTGACTATATTTTCTAGTCATTTTGCAACTCATTTGATAAATATAAGTGTGAGTTTTCATGGAAAACACAAAATTGTCTGGGTGACCCCAAACTTTTGAACAGTAGTGTATATATGTATTACCAGGCAGATTTATCCTTCCAGAAGACTTGGAAAAATATGTAAAAACCTTAGATGAGTATTCCGAGTGTAAAAAAAAACAAAAAAAAAAGACATCCCCGAACTGTTTCAAATGACTTATATAGTCAGTGAGAACAGTTTTTAGCAAAATCATCAATTTCTACCTTCCTCCATATCTTGATCATTCGCCATTGTTTCCATTGTTGATCTGCTGGCATGGGGCGTGTCTTTAGTTGCAGCAGCATACAATTCCCAGTATGCAACATACCAGGAGCAAGTTGCTCCTCCCATCTTCTTCCTCCTGAATACTGTCTTCAGCACATGTACAGGATATCATGATCATAATGCAGCATAAAGATCATGTAACCTTCTTCTCATGAACAATGGCCCATTGTTTTGTAATCTGTGGGAAGAATAGAAGAAATGATAATATGATCTTTAACCCCTTCCCGACATCCGCCGTATATATACGGCACTGCCGGGAAGGTGTTCCCGCAAAGCGCAGTACAGTTACGGCGCAGTGATGGTGCGGGCTCAGGAGCAGAGCCGGCACCATCACCGCGGGGTGACAGCTGTATTATACAGCTGGCACCCTCCTGTAACTGCCAGGACCGGAGCTACTCTACAATCCGGCAGATTAACCCCTCAGATGCTGCGCTCAATAGAGTTTTTAACCCGACCGGCAACCCAGTGACGCAATCGCTGGGTTGCTGTGGCAATCGGACGCCAGAAAATGGCGTCCGAGTCTGCCTTGTGCGGGAGCCGATGAGGACCCGCCTGCGGCGCATCCTCATAGGCTTGCTGTCAGTGAATAACTGACAGCGCTAATACACTGCACTACGTATGTAGTGCAGTGTATTAGAGTAGCGATCGGGGCATCAGGCCCTCAAGTCCCCTAGTGGGAGAAGTAAAAAAAGTAAAAAAAAAGTTAATAAAAATGTGGTAAAACAATAAAAACACACATGTTTCAAATAAAAATAAAGCTAAACTGACTTTTTTCCCATAGTAAGTCTTTTATTATGGGAAAAACCGTAAAAATTCAAAAAACTATACATAATTGGTATCGCCGCGTACGTAACGACCCAAACTACAAAACAATTATGTAATTTATCCCGCACGGTGAACGCCGTAAAAAAAATCCATGAGAAACAACGCCAGAATCTTTGTTTTTAGGTCACATCTCCTTCCAAAAAATGCTATAAAAAGTGATCAAAAAGTCACATTTACTCCAAAATAGTACTAATAAAAACAGCAATCCGTCCAGCAAAAAATAATCCCTGACACCGCTTTGTGCATGCAAAAATTAAAAAGTTATGGGTCTTAGAATATATCGACACAGAAAACAAATGATTTTATAAAAAAAGTGATTTTATTGTGCAAAAGCTGCAATACATAAAAAAACTATATAAATTTGGTATCGCCGTAATCGTATCGACCCGCAAAATAAAGCTAACATGTAATTTAGGGCGCACTGTGGATGCCGAAAAAAAAACCAATAAAAAACTATTCCAGAATTGCTTGTTTTTGGTAATTTCCTTTATCAAAAAATGAAATAAAAAGTGATCAAAAAGTCGTATGTGTTCTAAAATGGTACCAATAAAATCTACAGCCCGTCTCGCAAAAAACAAGCCCGCACACCGCTCAATCAACTGAAAAACAAAAAAGTTATGGCACTAGTAATGCGGTGATGAAAAAACATCTCAATGCCCAGGCCGGAGGGGAACATTCCTTCAGTTTCAGTGCCCTAGTATTTAGGAACTTGGAAAGGGAATGGACATGGCACATCCGCTGGAAGCGAGGGCGCCCGTATTATACCAGCGCAACACTTTCCCAGTAATATTTCCCAAACTACGAAGGAGAAAAAGTCCCCAAAAGGTGCAGAGTGTTACAAAAGGGAAATAAGAAAGAAAACCGTTTATCAGTGTGACGCCGGCCTGCGCATAACGGATCGCTTCACAGCGTAACACACATCTATGGATAATTGTATTATTTACCCCATTATTATACCCTCTTATTATGCTCTGATGTACTCCGCACAGATTACATATACCCCCACATTATAAACGGAAATACCAGCAAAACCCCAAACAGAACTATTACCAAGCAAAATCCATGCTCAAAATGGCAGTCTTTCCCTTCTTAGCCCTACAGTGTGCCCAAACAGCAATTTATGTCCACAAGTAAGGCATTACCATACCCGGGAGAACCCGCTTAACAATTTATGGGGTAAGATTCTCTAGGGTCACAACATATTGTGCGGTGAATGGGCAGATCAGTGGAGAAATTGCAATTTTCGCTTTGCACCATCCACTGCGTATTCATTTCTGAAAAACACCTGTGGAGTCTAAATTCTCACTACACCCCTTGATAAATTCCTTTAGGGGTGTAGTTTCTAGAACGGGGTCACTTTTGTTTGGTACATCAGTGGTTTTGCAAATGCAACATGCTGTCCTCAAACCATTCCAGCAAAATCTACGCTCCAAAAGATAAATACCGCTCCTTTTCTTCTGAATGCTTCCATATACGTAAACAGCTGATTATAACCACATATGGGGTGTTACCGTACTCGGGAGAAATTACTTTACAAATGTTGGGGTGCTTTTTATTCTCTATTCCTTGTAAAAATGAAAAATGTTGATCTAAAACTACATCTTGTTGGAAAAAAAAAATTTTTCATTTTCATGGCTTAATTCTAATTAATTCAGCAAAAAACCTTTGGGATCAAATTTTTCACTATACCCCTAGATGATTCCTCAGGGGGTGCAGTTTCCCAAATGCAGTCACTTTTGGGGTGTTTCCACTGTACTAGTACTACAGAGGCTCAGCAAATGTGACATGGCGCCCAGAAACCATTCCAAAATCCAAATGGTGCTAGTTCCATTCTGAGCCCTACCGTGTGTCCAAACAGATGTTTGTGACCACATGTGGGGTATTGTTTTACTCGGGAGAAGTTGCTTTACAAATGTTGCAGTGCTTTTCCTCCTTCAGTCCTTGTGGAAATAAAAAAAAATACCTAAACCTACATTTTCTTTGAAAAAGTGTAGATTTTCATTTTTACGGCCTACTTCCAATAAGTTCTGTAAAACACCTGTGGGGTCAAACTGCTCACTGTACCCCTAGATAATTTCCTCATGGGGTGTAGTTTCCAAAATGGGGTCACTTGTTGGGGGTTTCCACTGTTTTGTCCCCTCAGGGGCTTTGCAAATGCGACATGGCCTCCGCAAACCATTCCTGCTAAATTTGAGTTCCAAAAGCCAAATGGCGCTCTTTCCCTTCTCAGCCTCGCCGAGTATCCAAACAGCCGTTTATTACCACATGTGGGGTACTGTTTTACTCAGGAGAAATTTCTTTACACATTTTATGGTGCTTTTTCTACTTTAGTCTTTGTGGAAATGAAAAAAAATTAGCTAAACCTACATTTTATTTGAAAAAATTTAGATTTTCATTTTCACAGCCTACTTCCAAAAATTTCTGCAAGAAACCTGTGTGATCAAAATGCTCACTATACCCCTAGATAATTTCCTCAAGGGGTATAGTTTCCAAAATGGGGTCACTTGTTGGGGG
Organism: Rhinoderma darwinii; assembly: GCF_050947455.1. Taxonomy (NCBI): domain Eukaryota; kingdom Metazoa; phylum Chordata; class Amphibia; order Anura; family Rhinodermatidae; genus Rhinoderma; species Rhinoderma darwinii. Next base: position 40,467,507 of record NC_134689.1, on the reverse strand, counting down.
TTTCCACTGTTTTGTCCCCTCAGGGGCTTTGCAAATGCGACATGGCCTCCGCAAACCATTCCTGCTAAATTTGAGCTCCAAGAGCCAAATGGCGCTCTTTCCATTCTAAGCCCTGCCGTGTGTCCAAACAACCGTTTATTACCACATGTGGGGTATTGTTTTACTCGGGAGAAATTGCTCTACGAATGTTGTTGTGCTTTTTCTACTTTAGTTCTTTTGGAAATGAAAAAAAATTAGCTAAACCTACATTTTATTTGAAAAAATGTAGATTTTCATGGCCTAGTTCAAAAAATTTTTGCAAAAAAACTGGCGGGTCAAAATGCTTGCTACACACCTAAATAAATTCCTCAAGGGGTGTAGTTTCCAAATGGGGTCACTTTTGGGGGGTTTCCACTGTTTTAGTTCCACAGGACCTGTGGTGCCTAAAATATATTCTATTAAAAAGGTGGCCCAAAATCCACCAGGTGCTCCTCTACTTCTGATGCCGGTGCTTCAGTCCAGTAGCACACTAAAGCCACATGTGCGATATTTACTAAAACTGCAGAACCTGGGCAATAAATATTAAGTTGCATTTCTTGGGTAAAACCTTCTGTGGTACAAAAAAAATGGATTCAAAATGAATTTCTGAAAAAAAATAATGAACTTTGTAAATTTCACCTCTACTTTGCCTTAATTCCATGCGCAATGTCTAAAGGGTTAAGAAACTTTCTAAATGCTGTTTTGAATACTTTGAGGGGTGCAGTTTTTAAAATGGGGTGACTTATTGGGGGTTTCTAATACCTAAGGACCTCAAAGCCACTTCACAAGTGAACTGGCCCCTGTAAAAATAGCATTTTGAAATTTTCTTGAAAATGTGAGAAATTGCTGCTAAAGTTCTAAGCCTTGTAACGTCCTAGAAAAATAAAATGATGTTCCAAAAACGATGCCAATCTAAAATAGACATATGGGGGATGTTAGTTAGCAACATTTTTGTGCGGTATAACTGCCTGTCTTACAAGGAGATATATTTAAATTGAGAAAAATGCTAATTTTTGCAATTTTTCGCTACATTTTTGTTTTTTTCACAATTAAATACTGAATGTATCGGGCAAATTTTGCCAGTAACATAAAGTCCAATGTGTCACGAGAAAATAATCTCAGAATCGCTTGGATAGGTAAAAGCATTCCGGAGTTATTACCACATAAATTGAAACATGTCAGATTTGAAAAATGAGGCTCTGTCCGGAAGGTCAAAAGTGGCCAAAGAGGGAAGGGGTTAAGAACCTTATCAGACCCATGCTATATATTGCGTAGGTCCATGAGGAATGGGAAGAAGACTTTAAATTATTTGGCCTTATGTTTTCCTGTTTTCGCCTAGTAAATATCAAGCCCATTTATTTAATATAACTGTAACTGTGTAAGTCCTTTGCAGTGACCGATAGGTGAGAGAGGGCAGCTGACATCTAAATGTGTAGGCATTTTTTTTAAACTTATTAGCCTACTACAGTATCACCTGTAGTACCCTGATTGTGGCCCTACTCCATCTACATTTATTTTCACAAAGTATGACTAATATGAGAGGAAGATATAATGTGGCTTGATTATTGCTAAATCCTCCTTGCTCTTCCTCTGCTTTCAGTTTAGTGATGGATTGATTGAAAGTTGAGCGATGACAGACTAGTTTCTAGGCACACATTGCTGGACAACCCAATTAAAAAAATTGTAGTTGATAGACATTGTATTCCAAAATACCACTCAGTCTGAAATGACTTTGTTGTTTAGATAAAAGCTGGAGTGCAGTAAAAGCAGAAAAAGTCAGGCAAAAATAAATTTCCCAAGTTGAAGAAATCTAGAAGTCATATAAAATTATTGTGTGCAATGTAATAACTTTAGGGGGTGCAGTGATTACTACAACAGCACGACCCAGATGACTAAATGAGTGCTGATCATCAAGACAGCTCGTTGATCCGCACTCGTTTGCTCCTTTCACAAGGAGCTATGTGTGGGTACGAGTGATCATTACTATGATCGCTCTTCCCCATACATTTCTATAATGTCGGCAGCACATCTCCCTTTTTACAGAGAGCAGCCAGCTCTCTGCTATGAATGTAACTTTTCTTCACATGATCATAGTTACATAGTTAGTATGGTTGAAAAGACACACATGACCATCAGGTTCAACCAGGGGAAGAGAGAAGATGTGGATGAAGGAAATGGATGGGGATAAATTATAGAACATTGTTTTCCCATATTGATCCACGGAAAGGGGAAAAAGAAAAACATAAGGCAACTTCCCTAAAAGGGAAACATTTCCTTCCTGATCCCAAGTGGCGATCAGAATGGTTCAACATTCAAACAGTTTTATACATTTATCTTATTTTGTTCTAAGGAATTATCTAATCCTTTCTTAAAGTCATCTACTGTTTCAGTTGTGTCGGGTGAAGACCAAAAATAAACTCTTTATTTGACAGTGTAAGGCTTCGTTCACATATGCATCAGAGGCTCCATTAGGGACCTCCGTTGCAGATCCGGCAGGGTTTACCAAAGATTGCTGGAGACAATAGCGCAGCATACTGCGCTATTGTGACCGATAAAATCACGGACACCCCGACGGAAAGCCGACGAAACCCATTAAAGTCAATGGGTTCCGTCGGCAGCCGGCAGTGTCCGTTGTGCAACGGAACCTTTGGTTCCGTTATTCCCTTGTTATGCTCCTCTGACGGAGCAGAACAACGGAACAGCACAACGCAGATGTGAAAATAGCCTAAGATGCTCTGCCTGAGATAGAAAGCATCATGAAATGCTGGGAATACGGAGCGCTGAAATTATACTAGTTATTTATTTGACGAAGTACTCTGCCTGCATCACAGATCAAAGAGCCTGGAAATCTGTACAGTATGTACAGAGCATTGCAAATTTTTTAATAAGGACAGATAAAAGAAATCTCGACTGTTACACTTTTGGAGGAGATAAATTAAAATACCACCAAATTAACAATATCCTTTTTTAATATGTGGCTGGGGAAGTATAAAGGGGAAACAGAGAGTGTTATGTGACTGGAAAACTGGGATTGCTAGTGTTTGTATTGTTTTCTATGCAGAAATCTACACACAGACGTAAAAGAGCTATAACTGCCATTGAACAGCTTCTTAGTGAAGAAAACGGAGAGAAGACATTGCAATAAAATGGAAAACTCACAAACACACACACACATATATATATATATATATATATATATATATATATATGTATATTATAAAGTGTTACATATCTTCTCCATAAAGCACACATATAGTGCAACAAATGCAAGGATCATATAAATCGTTTGATCTGTTTCATACTCACTCATCTAAGAATTTCTTTTGCTCTGTACAAATCATAGTGAGGACCAAAGACCTAAGAAAAAAAAACCTTATAAAGAGTCAAACTGAAGCAAATATAAAGGGAACCTTTGATATAGACAAGATTCTAATCCCACTGTGAATGTTACATCTCCACAGCGAGATAGAGTTGGTTAAGTAAGAACCTAATGATTTTTGCCAGAGATATGACACAGTCATGGATGAAAACGGCTTCTGTGAAGTATTCACCTGCTCATGCTCATTCTTACCATTAAGACTTTGTTGTGTTACTTTGTGCAACAAAATCCATTGAATCAGTATAATTGTATAAAAATATATAAAAAAGCAATTTAAGAACATGCATCGTGTAGATTAAATGTAAAGCATTTGTCTTGCAGTCAGCCTTTTTTATTTTTTTTACTTTAAAGTACTTTATTAAAAGCAGATAGTCAGTTATTATTAGTTCTAAAGTTTGTGTTTAAGAGATAAATTTGCAAACGTTTTCCCATTTTGTTTTTTCCTCAGGAAAACTTGTCCACTTTTTATCTTAATAAATTACTTACGTTTTTCCTTTGAATAATATCTACAATGGTATTTTGCTGGGGCTCTTGCTGTGGAGCTCATTTTTGGCTTGATATGCAATACACGGGTTGGTATGGCTTCTGGGACCTACTCTGATTTTTGGTGATACCCTGGTCTCTATACCACTTTATTTACACTGAGATTTCAGTGTTAGCTACAAGTCTCTCGTGTATACTATTTTTTACAGGGTCTGTATTACATTGTTCTGTTTCAGCATGCTTTTTGGAGACACATTTTGTGGTGTCGGTTATCCTTGTACTGTACATTTATAGCATGACTGTCATAGTGACCCTGTCTGGTATTATTGAATGTTGAATATAGGCCATTCTGAGTAGCCTCATGTTCTCCACATTGTATATTTTAATTGTCTGTGGTTTTTAGGTCCTGATGGCCAACATGTTCTAATGTATATTGTAATAAAGAATTTATATTTTTTGCAAGTTACTTACTGTACTTGGTGTCATTATTTTTCCCTTTTGGGAGATTTGATTTGTCTTCACATACAGTTATAGGTATTTAATGGTATTTTCAGTTCATATATTAATGCAGCCATAATTTAGCACTTGGCAGACACTGCAGAAAAAGCCCTTGTCCTGTCAAGCTTCTTCTCTAGAGCACTCCTGGTCAGTACAGACAGGGAAATAACACAATCTAGACAAAATATTATTTACAAACCTTGTGGGGATGTTAAGTGAGGGGTATGGGCTCGTGGCCAGGTCGCATGAGTCAAAAACACATACTTTTCCATACAAAAATACAAAGGTTTATACCTGGCATTGTTAAATTGACTTTGGAAAATTTGTGTCTAAAATAAGGGGAAATTAGAAAATTGGAAACAAGGACTGATGTTAATGTATTACTTGCGTTCACTTTTATTGTAGTAACTTTTAAAAAAGCTGACCATGACGGGTCAGTCGACAGATCCTATTTATCTCTTTGGGTCCATCAGTCCATGAATCTTCATCAGCAATTTTCCTATTCTGGATTTTTTTTAATTTTGTGATTTCTAACATTGAGGTCAATAGTGGATTATGTAAAATTGGCATACATTTTTAATCAGTTTAGATCAATTGCAGCAAAAAATATACTGCAAAAAACACTGACTTAATTTTTTTGGTAACCACTGCAGGATATAAGCTCACAATATGTAATAATTAAAATAAATAATAATTAAAATAGTAAGAAAGTATATTCAGTATCACAACATTATTGTATGGATTTTTTTTTGGCCATAGAACATTTTCAATCATACAAATATCGTCTCTTGCACAAGTCTGCAAATAAGAATATTTTTTAGTGGGAAATGCACAAATTTTGGAGATGGGAAAGATACCACAGTGCCCCGATAGCAGAGGAGAACACAGAGTAGCTCTTCTGTTTTTTATGATTGAGAAGATAATTTTCCAAGCTAAGCCAGCTACAACATATAAATTATTCTTCCCCTTGGTGCGGGCATCAGACACATGATGGCCGCTAGTTGGGCATTACTGAATTAGAGCATCCTCCAGTGGGTCCAATTCTTGACTCAATTATGGAGCCAAGGCACAACAGTCTATAAGGCCCAGCATTATACAATCCCATTTGAAGCTGGAATATAAATTAGATAACTTGCTGATCGTAGACTTTATTCTGATTTTAGCTCAGTTCACAATAACCTATTAATCATTTTTAAAGATATGATCTGATTGTGTGAGGATAACAAGTAGACTATGATTTAACAAAAAATGAAGACATGTAGTCTAAAGTTGGAAGGTGCGTCCTCAGAATTATTTCTTCTATTGTGTTAATAATAAAATGTTATTTAAAAAAATGAAATAAAAAAGTGGATTTTTTTTACTGAACTTTATTTCACTTTTTTTTCGTCCCACTAGAAAACTTGAAACTACGATTGATTGATTGATTGATTGATTGATAGTATTGTACTTAGTATTCCAAAGCATTACTGCCTATCAGTGACTACACTGACAGGCAATGTATTAGGTTATGACTCTGGCAGATTCCTAAGGCAGACCTTGTTAGGCCCTAGTTGACATGGTAACCAATTAACACCCCAAGATTACGCCACGGGGTACTGAGAAGCAGACAGTGGAAGCCCCTCCACCTGTCAAGTTCCTTAAATTCCTTGGTTGCTATTGACAGTGACATTTAAAAGGGTAACGGAATGTTTCTCTGAACCCAGTAATTACAGCAGGACACCGGCTGTCAATCCCAGACGGCTTCTGCTGTTAATTGCATGGGCCCGCGCAATTACCATGACGTACATGTATGTCATGAAGTCCTTAGTTAAGGCAATCTGTGACGTACATGTATATCCTATAGCATAAAGTGGTTAAGAGGGCTTGTCAGCTCTTCTGACATTCCTAGTATTTCTCCTGGAAATGTATAAATACATGAACAACTGGTTGTTACCATACCGTTACCTTGTTACCATACCATACCATACCTTACCTTTGTCAATTATTGTTAAGGGGAATGGTAACACCCAGTTGTAAATTTGTTCATAAATTTCCAGGTGGAATAACAGAGAAATAACTCATCTCAGAGTTCTATGGAAAGATTAGATCCGCATTGTTTTTTCATGGGGAAAACATGTATTTACTTAATTAGACACGTCAGGAGAACTGAAAAGTCCTTTTTAAAATACATTAGAGACATTACATTCTGCAGTGCTGGAATACAGTGATCTGCTGTGTTAATATGAAATGCTGCGGGAACGCAGTATTGTTGAGTGTCATGTTTTGTATTTACAGATTTTAATGTGTTGTAATTAGAATTGAAGTGGTCTGCTAAAGTGACAAACTGTATTCTGTCTCAGTTGTGTAATTAATCTGAGACAACCCTTCAGGTTTTATGAGCTGGAACCCACTGGCAATGAGTTTAGACTGCTGTGATTAAAACTTTCTATGATTAATTATTTTACATGAAAAAAATCCTGTGGGTCCTACTAAAGAAGTATATACGGCTTTTATCTGAGAGTTTAGAGTCTTTTCACTAACAACATACAGACGGCTGATTTTTCAGTGAATTAAAACTTAGCTTTGATAGATATTGTTCATGGTAAATTTAAAAAAATCAAATACATAAGTAATTTATAATATTTTCTGCATATTACCCCATGAAAAAAAGTAGAAACTTAGATGTAGCAGGTACTAAGTCCATCCATAGTGCCAGATGTCAACTGTTTAGCACTATGTCACTATGGTTTTATCACATTTCACTTTGATTCCATAGAAAATTCTATATAAGATTGGCAACCTGACAATTTAATTCTATAATTATGCCGGCACATATAGCAGAGTCACACTTGTTAACTTATATATATTTGTTATCTTTTTATGAATAAGTTAGGTGAAAAATAAACCTTATTTATATCGTACCTGAGCTGCGCTTGACTGTCATTCAGGAGATCATGGAAATGTGTACAGAAGAGACGACCAGATATTTGACATGAACACAGTGGCGCCAAATGCATGTTTTGATCATATAAAGATATACATATTTATTATTTATTTATTATTTATTTATTTCAGTTACTTATATAGCGCCAACATATTACGCAGCGCTGTACAGAGGTCCCCTTTTTTTACTGTCCCCATTGGGGCTCACAATTTAAATATATACATCTAAATATATACATTAGATATTTACCACCTGAAAAATGTTTGACCTGCAATTAACATATGCCCTCATTCTCGTACATGTTTGACATGCCCATTGTGAATGTTAAAGGGAAACTTTTACTGGGGAATACCCACATTATATATGGGCACATGTTCTATCAAACCTGAATTAGTGGTCACAATTGCACCCACCAAATGGTTCTCTGATGAAGTTTAAATCAGGAAGTCAGAAAGAGTATTTTCGTTAATGCTTATCGAGACAAGAGTCTTATTTCAAATAGAAAAAAAATAGACATAGCGTGGTCAATCAAAAACAAATATGGTGGAGCAGAATCTTGAAAATGTCTGAAAATGCAAATTAAATGGTTCTGCAATGTAATGAGGGTCTTTAGTGATGTCATGGCTGTATGTCAGCGGTGGTCACCCTCTTTAATCTGTGTACTGTAGAGTGTGTGTGTGTGTGTGTGTGTGTGTGTGTTTGTGTGTGTGTGCCCACACCCAGCTGTCCTCACACATATGCCTCTCTTTGCTGTGCTATTAATGTTTGATCATTGATAATCTGACTGCTGGGACCCCCATCGAGTCCAAGAACTGGGATCCTGTACCCCATCATTTGCAATATAGAGTTGACCACACATAGACATTCCATTATAGTGAACTGGAGATACAGAAACTCAGCTGTTTGCATTTCTCCTATAGACTATAACAAACAGTTAATGTGCCAAATGTGTGGCCAAGCAGAGGACACAATACATTGAATTTAATGTGTGGCCCCTAAATGGAGTCAAAGGTCTCACCTGAGGCCCCCATTATGATGTAGGCTGGCCACCACTGCTGTACGGTAGGTAAAACTTCATAACATGGACAGCAGCTAAGGCAAATGGGAAGCCACAGACGTAGCACTAAATTGTAAAAGAGCATGGTGCCAGGATCAGCAGTGCCAGGCTCCTGTCACATTGTTACAAAAAGATTGGGTTATTATACACTGCTCTGTATGATTAAATTCACATATGCAGCTTGTTCCCATTATTATCTTTTCTCCTATAACTCTAGCGATACAAAGGATTACTCCTTGCGTACGGTATATTCAAATGCATTCAAAAATGTATTGCCGTGCAGAAAGAGCTGAATGAATATCCCATTCTCTGCGTATTAAAAGCTTTGCCTGCTACAGTAATTATTAATGCAATAATTAAAAGATGATTGTGAAAATACATTTATTACTGTCAGGCCACACGGAATAATCTCCCAAATGTTCATAGATGGATTCATTCTTAAATAAAACATGTTCTAATAGTTCAGAAAGAAGAAAGCAAAATCATTTTCTCAGCCATTTGCAAGTTGTTCTAGACCTTGAAGTGCATGATAAAGCTGCGTTAACCCTGCTATAAAATAACACTCTGGAAATGTATTAAAATTAGATATTGTCTGTGTTTTTTTTTCTCTTAGGACTACACACTGACGATGTACTTTCAGCAGGCTTGGAGGGATAAAAGACTTTCATATTCAGTAATTCCTTTAAATTTGACCTTGGACAATAGAGTGGCAGATCAGCTGTGGGTTCCTGATACCTACTTTTTAAATGACAAGAAATCTTTTGTGCATGGTGTGACAGTGAAGAATAGAATGATTCGTCTTCATCCTGATGGCACTGTGCTGTACGGCCTAAGGTCAGTCTGAAACAAATACTCTTACTTGATTGCATGGTCTTACATTTTGGGACGTTAAGTTCATTATCAAGCATAATAACCTTTTGCATAATAACCTTTTGCATATTAAGTACTTCATTCCAACTCTGACATTGCGATGTACTGTTATCAGCAAAATTTTAATTTGGATTTTCAAAGGAAACTTCAGAACGTAATGGGTTGTTTTTTTTGGCAGCGGAGAGTTAGAATGTAAAAATGATGGTAGATCATGTGTTTTACTTTTCTATACTGCGCCGGCTTTATGATGGATGATGCCCCGTGTGGTACCTTCTGCTGCTCCCTCCATGTGATGTTCTGTTATACAGTGTACAGATAACTCGATATGGTGCCTAACTAGAAGCGCCATACGGTATGGTGCCAAATCATTGTGAAATATGTTGGCCAAAAAATATTTTCAGTTAGTTGCCTACTGTAGATAGAAAGGCTATACGGTTTCACCACACCGTACACTGCTAAAATAATATACTGTAGAGTGCCTAACAATGCCTAAATAAATACCACTATACAGGGCTCAATTAATACCAGATTACAGTTACAAAATAAATGGTCGATACATAAAATAATCTAGTACTACTATAAAATTAATTATTAAGATGTCTGGTGGCGCCCCCTTCAGCAGAGATGTCTAATGTGGGTTATGCAAGCGCACAGGTCTCACACCCCTAAGGCCAGCAATGCTTGTTTCAACAGATTATTTATATATTTGATGCTTTCAATGGAAATGTTAATAATATTACTTTATTGATATTGTGCGGTGAAAATACAAAAAAGACTTTACCTAACCAATGGTATGACTGGGACCCTGTTACAGATTGCCATTGAGGCACAAGTTACACTTTTGTCTTTCACATCATTGCCATTTTCAGATCGGACTAAGGGCTCATGCATATGGCTGATTTACACATTCATGTTGTATGAATGGAAAATATGGTGCCAAAAAACTGCTATGGGCCCACACCGTGCTTCTAATTGTATGCAGAGGCACATGGATTTTTTTTTCTCATAGCTTCATATTAAAAAGCTTATTACAAAGCTATTCTCCCCTAGAACCAAACTTGCTAGTTGTAGCATCCACTCCATAAGGAAGACTCCAAAGTAGTGGACAGAAGATGGAGCATCTATTAACAATTCATTCATAGACAGGTAGTGGTTTGTAATATGAAGGCCCGCAACTTCCATGAGGGAAGGAGCTAAAAGGAAAAGGTTCTCCAAAAAACTACATCACCAAGATTGTCAAGAACGTTGTATGACATTGTTGTTAATATTCAGTCTTGGGTGGAATGTTCACTAAACTTTTAACTTTGTTACTTTGGATTAGAATTTCTCAATAAATATATTGGACTACAGTTCTTAGTAGTATAATTTTTGATCTGAGATTTATAAAATAATTCCCTTAAAGAGGTTGTCTCACAAAGAACATGTATCACCTATCCACAGAATAGGTGATAAATGTCTGACGGTTGGGGGCCACACCGCTGTGATCCCCACTGCTAAGACCCTAAAAAACCCTAGAATGGAGTTTCCCAGACCACCATTCCTCCACACTGCACAACCGCAATGAAGAGAAGTTTGAGTAGAGCGCATGCGCCCTGCCGCACCATTAAATGTCTATGAGACTTATGGAAAAATTTGAGCGCTGTACTTGTCTTCGTAAGTCCCATAAAACATTGAATGGAGCGGCATGGCGCATGCGTGACCATCGCTCCATTAAAAAACTGCTCCTTTTTGCGGTCGTGCAGTGAGAAGGAATGGGGGGCTCAGGCCCTAGGATCTAGTGATTGATTGGGGTCCCAGCGGTGGGGCTCCCAATGTTTAAACATTTATTACCTATCCTGTGAAACTCTTTTAACTTAGTATTGGATACAAGTATATTTTCAGAGCACCTGTCCTTGAGATAACATGCATGTCTATATTACATGCCACCAAGGGGATACAAACTTCAGGCAAAATGAACAGTATACCATAAGATACTATATAATAAATAGATAAATAAATTGCATCCTTCTCTCTTTTCATTAAAGGTAGTTAGACGATTAGCACTGCAAATATGGCAATCAATATCTCTTAACATCTAGATGTATACATTTCTATGAAACATTTGACTCAATGGTCTATAAATGTGCTTCCGTAGGCCTGATGTACATTGCCGTATTATTGCCGTTCCATAACCATGTAGAGGAACACAGAGTCCCTATGGGTCCATAACAAGAAATACATCAATGTGCCACTATACAGAGTCACTGCAATGCCATATGCACCGACTCTTAGAATAAATAAAAAAACTGATATATTATTTTTAGCACAAGACAGTAAAAGTAGACCTGATGCTATATAATTATGTGGATCTTTTATATTAAATTATTAGAAAGCGTGACTTTTATGTCATCTTCCATTTCAGTGTAAAGCTACAAGTCTTTAAGGTTATAGTCAAAGAGAACTCTGAACTATCCTCAATTAAGCTAAGCTATTCCCATTGATTGTGATAATGGAATTGATATCCACTACTTTACACGTCTATTTCCCATTAGCACAACTATTTTGTCTTTAGTGCATTGATTCATTAATACTGTCATGTTTTTATGTTGCTTAATTCCATTTGCTCAGTGGATCATGGTTTTAGGTAGCATTTTTATTTTAGCATGTTTACTATTTTTTCAGTAAAGTTGTGTATTTAAGATGAATTAAATATTGTGTGTTCAAAGTTGGAACATTTAAATCACTGTCTGATTGATGACTTGACCCACTCCAGTTCATTTCAGTGTAGTAATTGGGTCAAACATACGATACATTCCAACGAAACGAAAATGTATGTTAGTACAGTAAGTTTTAATAAATCAGTGTTGTAACAGGAAATCATGGATTAGGATATGTACATTTTATCTCTAACCTAATCATGGCTTTCTTTTATAAATTACTGTATACTCCTGCTCTATCTTGGAAAGTACTTTTTGGGTTTGCTAAATGAGTGTCATGAGAAAAGGCAAAGCTATTTTTAAAGGGACTGTATGAGATTAGAAAAAATAAAAAAGTTTCTATTTTTATCCCGGTAACAGTGTCACTCTTGTCAATGAGCTGTGTATGGTATTGCTCCTCAGCCACAGTCAAGTGAGTGGGGCCGAACTGCAATACCAGCCACTGCCAATGCACTCAAGTGGCATGTTTCTTTCAGTTGTTAGGGGTCCGACCACATTGCTAAAACAAAGTGGTTCAATGTTACGAGAACACTGTGCTTTTAAAAGATTACACAATCACATAATAGTCTGTGGCCTCCAAAGAAAGACAACTGGAGCCAAAGCGACATGGTACATTTCTAGCACCAGTGTGCTTTCTTTCTGGCAGGGTCATAGCTGCCATGCCCATGGCCGCGGGCCGTCAGGCTCACTCACCTTCTGACGGCCGCAGCCATGTATCTGTAAGCGCTGGCCCCCATCTCCTCCTCAGGAGACGCCTATGCTCACTTCCGCTTCTTCCAGCCGGGTCCTGTAGGTTGCACGCGCATGCTCGTGCCAGCTCTTAAATGGCCAGCGCGCGCACCAGAGTTAAGTGACAAATTAGCCTATGAGCACCCTGGACTATAAGAAGGGCCCAGCCCCTTCCTGTCTTGCCTGAGCTTTGTTGTCGTTACCTTAGTTTGTCTCTGCAAATGGTCTCCTAGTGTCTTCCAGTTCCCAGTGTTTCCCATTCCTGCTACCTGTATCCCGTGCTATCCTGGTCAAGTGTCGTATCGAGTTGAAGTCGTGCTGTGCCGTATACCACGCTTGTCCTGTTAAACCACGCCTGGTGTCCGCTTGCTGCCAAAGTCCCTTCTGATCCTGCCTTGCTACTGTCTGAAGCTACCTCAGGTACACCTATAAGAACTATAGACTTTACCGTTAAGGCGGTACAGTCCAGTGGGTCCACGTACCCAACGTGACAATAGCGTTTGATCAGCAATGATGTGACATTGATGGCATATGCTCACAATGTCTTAAGTTAACAACCCCGACAAACTATTACTGAGATGTCTCCAAGGGGAAGTATGGAGCGCACTCACGGGCTGAGCACGCTCCATACTCAGCGGGTGACGGCTGTATATACAACCGACACCTCACTCCAATGGGCAGAATCAAAGATCACTCTGATTCCTCCAATTTAACATCTTAACACCGACCGCGGCATTTAAATTGTTAGAATCAGGAGGGCAAACACGCCATCGTACCCCCCTGCGGCGCGATCGGCCGGTGACAATGGTTGTCATGGCAGCCTGGGGGCCTAATGAAGGCCACCAGGTCTGCCATCTTTGTACTCCTTTGAAGCCCTGCCTCTTCAATGGAGACTGTCAGTATCACGATATACTGCAATACATTAGTATTGCAGTATATCATGCAAGCGATCCAACGATCGCTGGTTCAAGTCCCCTAGGGGGACTAATAAAAAAAGTAAAAAGCAGTTAAATAAAGGTTTTTTTTAGATCTCAAAAAAGAAAAAGTGTTAAAAGTAAAAAAAAAACTTTTCCCATTTTTTCCCTAAATCAATGTTAAAAAACTGGTATCGCCACGTCCGTAAAAGTGTGAACTATCACAATATAGCATTGTTTAACCGGCTCGGTGAACGGCGTAAAAAAAATATTTTATAAAACACGAAAATTGCTGTTTTTTGGACCCTTAGCTCCAAAAAAAGGAAATAAAAAGTGATCAAAAATTTGCATGTACCCCAAAACGGTATCGGTGAAAACTACAGCTCACCCTGCAAAATTGAATCCCTCACATTGCTAAATTGACGAAAAAATAAAAAAGTTATGGCTCTCAGAACATGGTGACCAAACCTTTTTTTTTTTTTAGCAAATAGTTTTTTGTTTTTTTTAAAAAAAAGTGTAAAACATAATATAAAACGTATAAATTTGGTATCGCCATAATTGTATCAACCTTCAGAATAAGGTGCACATGTATTTTTTACCGCGTGATGAACGCCGTAAAAATAAACCTCCCCAAAACTGGCTTAATTGTTGTTGTTTTTTCCCATTTCACCCCACAAATATTTTTTTTTTCAGCTTTCCAGTACATTATGCGGTACAATAAATGGTGCCATGACAAACAGCTTGTCCCGCAAAAAACAAGCCCTCATACGGCTATGTCGACAAAAAAACAAAGAGGTTATGGCTTTTGGAATGCGGGGAGGAAAAAATGTAATGAAAAAACTCAAAGTGGCCGTGTCTCCAAAGGGTTAAAATATAAATGAATTAAGCATAGCTATTAGGGACATGTAAAATTATCTAATTGTTTTCATTCCCACATGGAACAACTAGTTTAAAATAATCAAATATTTTACTCATGTGTGCCCAGTGAAGCATTTGGGCCACTTTGCGTAGAATTCTTGGTGCTATAAAAGTGGTAAAACTCAACCACTGTCTGTTTTGGTGTCACTAGAACAGTTGGAGAAAGACAATAAATCCATCTGATAATGAAGAAAAAAAACTAGTCTTATGGGGAGACAAAATCCTTTATTCACAATCTGATCTTTGGCCGATTAAAGTTGTGTACGTTTATAATGTTCCCACCCTTGTCCGCTGGTTTGATGGTGATTGTTTTGTCATTAGAAATGTCATTTAGGATTTTTATTTCTTCCTTGGTCATATTGAGGTTATTGAGTAGATTACCCTGATCACTAGTTTTTAGTGTGTGTATTTGTTTCCTGACCACCTCACTATAGGCTTCTACGATGTGATCATTGCCTGGAGGATGGTATCTACTTTTCTTTTTTTAAGGCTCCAATTTCTTAGTTTTAGATGTTTGTTGTTCACCACATTAACATGTATATTCGTGGGCTGTTTGGAGAAATGGGCTTTCAAGCGTAAGAGTCTGAAATTGTTTTGTAGATCTATCTCTAGATAAAACCAGTCTACCTTACTGCCTAGGCAGAAAGACAACGCTTTGTTAAGCACTCTACGTTCGGTGTCAGTGAGGATGTGTGAGGAGATATTTACCACAATGTTATCTGCTAATTCCTGTAACGGGATGGATACCTCTTCATTGGTGGTTTGCCTCTCAGGTTCCCCATTCCTCTTAAGGTTTTATTTATGTTTGCGACCACCTCTACTGCAGGGGCGTCAGACTCTTGTGCTGTATGGATGATCTGTGCCCTTTAAAAAGTTGGCCATCCGATGAGTCTGAGTTGCATGTGATGGTTCTTGTTCTTCTTCTTGGCATTCTCAGTTGTTTCCTTCTCTCATTGTGTTGTTCCTTTTGTTGCCACTTGTAAACCTTGTTGCTTTGGTAGTCTTCCGAGTCTCAATACCATTTTTGACTTTTTGTGGCCTCAGTCTCCGTCCAGTGTTTGTTCAGATATATTGTGTTTTTTTTTCTTTTAATTCCATCAATTCTTCAGTGTTGAGGGAAGATCTTAGTTGGACCTCTAGATCCGCAATCCCCTTTATGGGTTTACCGCCTTCTTGTAGGAATTGCATGTTCAAAAGAATGAGGTTTAAAGAATACTTGTTTGAGATCTGTTCAAATCTTGTGCCGAAGTTCTGGCTGTCTGGATACAATGTGGGATATAGATGGGTTCTCAATCTCCTTGGGATCCTTTGATTACGATGGTATTCAGTCAGCGTGTTAAGGTGTAACGGTGTAAGATGAATCACCAGTGGTTTGTTCCAGTTTTCAGCGACGTTTCAGCTTATTCAAGCCTTTATCAAGCATACAGACAAAAGGTCTCAGTGCAGGTTTATATAGCAGTGAACATTATGAAAAATAGTGTGGTGAGCGAGCCTGAGATACTGGGTGCAGGGCGGCAACAAACTTGCACCAATCATGGTGTGTGTAGTGAATCATCTATAATCATTATTTTACAGTTGATGTCTAGAATATTCATTAAAAATGTTACATAAATTTGTAAATACGTTGCATTACTTCTCTTTTTCTGATCTTGAATTACAGGCTGTATTTTAGTCTAGAGCTACATTCACAAATCTGAAGGCTTCAGTGCTGAACTCTAATAGCATCACAGCCTGTGAAGCTAGTATTAAGTCCTTTTATGTAAAAACGGATATCTTATCTCACTATCATAACTCACTGTTACAACCAGCATAGCTATACAGTATATACTCTACTTGCATTGACATCACTGTTTCTCTACTGAAAACTGTGGTATAAGGCTAAGACATGTGTGTCAATGGCTTCTCCCTTTCTTACTTACGATCACTTCTCCTCTTCATCACAAAGACTTTTCTCATCAACGTTTTTCTGTAAAGAAATTCTGTGTTACAGACAAGGGAAACCAAGCTTAATATGTTGCCAACCCCCTCAGAGATATAAGCCTTGTGGCATTATTATTCAGGATTATGTTGGAATTCTATGAAGTAAGTCTTTGGTGCATCTTAGATTCATTTTGTAGTAATTTGTTTTCTTATTATTTGAATTACAAACCATTTCTACATAGGTATGTGGGGGGGAAATAAAAATAAAAGGTGTTGGTGAGCTTACAGGCAGTGAGGTGGGGGGTTAAGAACAGGTTTTTTTATTTTCATATTTCTGGATTCAAGTGATTCAAAGAAAATACTATACTTCCTTTAAAGAGGCTCTGTCACCACATTAGAAGTGCCCTATCTCCTATATAAGGAGATCGGCGCTGTAATGTAGGTGACATTAATGCTTTTTATTTTAAAAAAACGATCTATTTTCACAACGTTAGGAGCGATTTGGGTTTATGCTAATGAAATTTCTTAATGCCCAAGTGGGCGTATTTTTACTTTCGACCAAGTGGGCGTTGTACAGAGGAGTGCATGACGCTGACCAATCGGCATCATGCACTCCTCTCCATTCATTTACACTGCACTAGCGATATAGTTATATCACTATGTGCAGCTACATACACCAGCCCTAACATTACTACAGTGTCCTGATAATGAATACACATGACCATCCAGCCTGGACAGCATGTGTATTCAGAATCCTGACACTTCTGACTCTTTTTTGTGAGATTCCGGCAAGTGAAACCAAATCTCGCGAGATTACGGAGCTAAACGAGATTTGGTTTCACTTGCCGGAATCTCACAAAAAAGAGTCAGAAGTGTCAGGATTCTGACTCTTAATTTATTAGGGATGACACTTTTTACTTACAAAGAACTCTACCAGCTGAGGTTTAGTATAAGTAAAGTCATTATTCATTGGACTCAATAATAACTAATAATTCCCACCATGAGTCTGGGTAGTTGCCCTTAGCAACGGTCCTCACAGCTTGTATCACAGGTACGCACGCTCCGTGCTCTTCTCTGCGAACTGTCTGTAACACCTCCGGACTACCCAGCATCAATGCAGCTGGCGTTGAAAGACATCCACATGGCTTGGAAAGTTGTGTATCCTTGGACAGTACTTGTGCCCTTAAAGCCTCTCGATTTGCTTCCAACTGTGCCAGAAACCTCTGGTTATCCTCCCTCTGCTTGGCATTAGTTTGCACTATCTTTTTGAGGAGTTCCTCAATAAGACCCATTGCAATGAAAAAACAGTCTCTTTAAATTTCACTGCACACTTCTTGTGCCATTTTATTGCCCAAAGCAATTCTCCACCATATGTGACATCTTAGGGACCACTTAGCTCACAGGATCGCCATCTCCAGAGTGAGATGGTTGGCACACTTATAAAGTTCACTCCAACTCATGGAATAAAAGTTTAAACCAGCCGCAGCTAGCTTTATTGTCTTCACCACAGCAAGCAGTGTGAGGCTGGGTTCACACGACCTATTTTCAGGCGTAAACGAGGCGTATTATGCCTCGTTTTGCATCTGAAAATAGGGCTACAATACGTCGGCAAACATCTGTCCATTCATTTGAATGGGTTTGCCGACGTACTGTGCAGACGACCTGTCATTTACGCGTCGTCGTTTGACAGCTGTCAAACGACGACGCGTAAAAATACAGCCTCGTCAAAAGAAGTGCAGGACACTTCTTTCAGACGTAATTTGAGCCGTTCTTCATTGAACTCAATGAAGAGCAGCTCAAAATTTACGGCTTTCAGAGAAGCCTCGCAAAATGCGAGGAGGAGCATTTACGTCTGAAACGAGGCAGCTGTTTTCTCCTGAAAACAGTCTGTCTTTTCAGACGTAAATGCCTGCTATCGTGTGCACATACCCTTACAACAAAAAAACATACAAAATAAACCCTAGGCCGTTCAGCCTCTAACTAACACATTCAGTGTCCCTCTCTACGAGACACTGAGCCTTGTGCCCAGCACCTCAAAACATAGGCAGCTTTACATTGCACGGTGGTGACTTTCATAGGCTTGCATGCCTGTCTTCCCCAGACTGAGGGCCCTGTGTGAACAGCGCACACCTCAATTAAAGAGCCGCCTCAGGTGAAGCCTAATTAAGCTCATCAGACAGCCCAAGACACGGACTGTCTGTATGGAGTGGAAGCCCGCCCTTCTCCTTCACACTCCAGCAAACCAGGCCCTATTCCGGGCTTTACACCCAAGCAACAGCAGAGACATCCCTCGCTGCTGTACATGTTCCCTGGTTGCTTAAAACCTGACAGTTTCTGCACTGTCCAGTTGCTGCACTGCTACAAGAAATAAAAGGAAAAAAAAGGAAAAGGGAACATGAACTATTTACATGAGAAGATTCTGTGCTTGTCTAGAGAGACCAATATAAGAAACTTCAACAGTCTACAGCAATATCACATTTAGCTTCACTTCAAGGGCCCCAAATTAGGATAAATCTTGAGTGTTTGCTATCCTCCCAACTGGCGATCTCCTCCATCCTACATAAGTAGTCCATTTTGTCCACCCACATTCGACCAGAAGGTGGATCAGTGGACTTCCATTTTACTGGAATAAGTAATTTTGCTGCAGTTATGATAAAGGTTGCCAGGTTGTTTTTTGAGGGCTGATAACCCAAGGTTGGTTTCCATAAGAGAACCAGAGCAGCATTGAAGTCACTGGTAATTTTGCAGATGGACGAGATAAAGGAGGAGATCGCCAACCAGAAGGGCCGAACACACAGGCAATCCCACTAAATGTGCGCCATTGAGCCAGTATGCTTGTTGCAGCGCCAACACAGATCACTATCTTGAATAGGCACTCCGGGGTTCTATACCAACGAGTAAGAATTTTGTATGAGTTCTCTTGGAACCGAACGCACCTAGTGAATCCGTGTGAGTTGTGAAGTATTTGAGAAATGTCCTGAACCTCTAAAGATATTTGAAGTTCTTTCTCCCATGCTAGTAAGAAGCATGGTTTTGCAGGAGCTTTATGAAGTGTGATATCAGAATATATTCCAGGATGCGTCCGGAAGGGCTGGATACTTGGTTTTGAACTCCCTGTAGTAACTTCGGAAGCCTAATAAAAGCAAGAAGATAAGGTTGTTCGGTGAAAGAAAAGGAGTTGGGTCTAGTGTTTGAAGGTCATCGAAAACTCCAGAGAGGGGAAAGTCCTTTAACAGTCTCCAAACACCATCTAGTGGAGGTTTCGCTCCCAGGAGTATTGGTATAATGTTCAATGGAGGGTTTGGGGAAAACTGTCTAGGAGGTCCAAGGACGAGAGATATTTACGAGAGCTAGGATTGTTCCCCTAGAAAGAGGGTTGATATCTATCTTGATTGGTAAATGAGGAAGGAATCCCCACATGGCATCGTTCAACCTCTATGTACTCTTTCAGTGTTCCTACATAGGGAAACCGAACTGCTCAGGTGATTGGCCATATTGTAATCATATGGTTCCGGTAGGCCCATCCCCATTTGGTGAGTTTTAAGAGCTAGTAGCACATATGGGAGCCTAGGGTGCCTTTTTTCCCCAAAGGAACCCAGTAAAAATACTTTTTAATTTTGCGAAGAAGGATTGAGGGAGGAAAATACGAACAGTCTGCAGAACGTATAAAATCTTGGGAAGAATATATATTTTCAAGTAGTTTTTCCTACCCATCCAGGCTAAGAAAGGGAGATCTAAATCGGCTAATTCAGATTTAATCTGTTGAAGATGCAGAGGAAATTTAAGGGGGTAGAGAAGAGACGGGTCTCCGGGCAGCAAGACTCCCAGGTATTTTATTACTGTATCTGGCCATTTAAAAGGGGAATCCCTTTTAAGCGATTCTAAATCCGAGGAAGGGGCAGAGATGTTGAGGACTTCAGGCTTGCTAAAATTGATCTTAAAATTTGATACAGAGCCAAAGCCCTCAAAAATCCACAGAATCTCCGGGAAGGCAGGACTAGGATTGGTGGTGAGTATCAAGAGGACGTCAGCGAAGGCCGTAGTATGATGTACAAAACCACCAACTCCCAAGCCAGCAATCACCTCTGATTGGCGTATTTTCTGTATGAGAGTGTCCATTGTAAGTATTAAAAGAGGAGGGAGAGGGCAAACCTGCCTAGTGCCGTTCTGGATGTCAAAGGAAGGTGATAGGGTGCCATTTACTTTGAGTCTGGCCCTAGGAGTGGAGTAGAGGGTAAAGATGCCCTGGATAAACCTGGGAGGGAAGCCAAATTTTTCTAGTACCGCCCTTATGTAATCCCAGTTAACCCGGTCGAATGCTTTTTCTGCGTCAGTACTTAGTTAGGGGAATATTATACTTCCGTGCATGGTGAGTGAGATGTATCAAGCGGGTAGTGTTGTGCCTTTCCTCCTTCCTCCTTTCCTGGCACAAATCCTGTTCAGGACTGATCAGAGTGCTCAATAGGGGCTTTATTCTGTTGGCTAATAACTTGGCCCATAAGTTTAAATTCTCATGTTATGTCGTCAATATTCAAAACTTTTGTTCCCGCTCCAGTTTTTAATCTAGGATATGTGAGAGTTCTCAGTGCGTTTGTGAATCATAGAGGACATGACCTTGGATGATTTGTCTCCATGTGCGTAAATCTTAAATTGGGCAGATTGGTAAAACCTGGCTGACCTGACATTAAGAAGATCTTTTAATTTTCTCCTCAGTTCAATCAAATCGTCTTTAGATGAGAGAGCTAAAGACTGTTTACCTAACGACTCTAAAGTAGAATTTTGAGCTAGTAAAGAATTAAGTTTAGCCTTTAACCTTGATCCTAAGGCAATGAATTTGCCACAAATAAACGCTTTGCGACATTCACATACCAAGGGAGAAGAGACGTCAGGGGTTTTGTTTCTTACAAATAAATAATTTAGGTCTTCTTCTATATGTTCAACTTCCTTCCCACCATCCAGTAGTGTGTCATTGAGTCTTCACATCCACCAACGAGATGGAAGGGATGAAATAAAGAACCTCATATGTATGGGAGTATGATCCGAAAGGTTCATATTCCCAATTTCAGTATGGTGGGCAACTGAAAGGTGAGAAGAAGATATGAACAGATAGTCCAGTCTGTGGTACGTGTTGTGGACAGCTGAGTGGAAGGTGTAGTCTTTATCGACCAGGTGCTGGAGGCGCCATACATCCACAAGCTTGACTGCATGTAATTTGTTAGTCAATCACCTGAGGGAAGCAAAGGCATGTACTAATCTCGTAGTTGAGGAGTCTATTAGTGGGTTAAGAGCTAAACTCAGATCTCTGCCCATAATAGTCAAACCTTCAGCAAAGATGAGTAGTTTATCTTGCACCTCCAGCAGTCAGTCGACCTGACGGACATTAGGAGATACAGGTTAGCAAAAGTCACCATAGTTCCAGCTAAGCTACCCTTTACAATAATAAAGCGACCATCAGAATCTGAGTGAACCAGGGTGGGAGAGAAGGGAGGGGATTTCCTAATCACTATCCTAGTTTCCTTCGAGGCAGAGGAAGCGTGTAAACTATAAAGCCATTGGGAGTATTAGTGTTGGGATGATTTGGGTATTTAATGAAATTTTAAGTGGGTTTCTTGTAGCAGCAAGATATCAGAGCTGGATTTCTTTAAAAGGGATATTATCTGGCCATATTTCTGAGGATAGTTAAAGCATGGATCTTGACTAGCCATAAGTCATGTGTAAATATGAGCAAGGGGGGAAAGAGATGTTCGCTACATTGGAGTAGCTATTGACAGGAGCGCTATGATGTAAGAATCTAGTTGAAGTGAGCACAGAAAAAACCCTATGGGTGAGAACAAACTGAGATAACACAGGCAACATTGATAACATGGTGGTGACTGAGGAGGGTAGTCCCTGGGTCCCACATTTACAACTCATGCGGACCTGGGAGAGTGTACACATATGGGGATCTAGAGGTGAGTGTGGAGAACTTATAGGGGGGTGAAAATGACTAGGGTTGTCACTTAAGTCAAAATATCAAAAGATAGGGCAGCATAGCCCCAATCCTAAGGAAAGCCTACATAGAATGTCACATAGTACATTGGTAAATATAAACAGAAATATAAACAGAGATAGAGCAACAATTTTCAAGTTTGGGTGATCGCAAAATCATTATATATAAACTAAAAACTAGCAGGAGACACTTATTCAAGCCACAACCTGTATGTCAAAATTTAAAATAACAATATCAAATAATGAAAGACACGTCTTACAAAATCAGGTAGTGTCCATGTTGATCCTCTTTGGGGTCAGTTTCCCAGATTTCTTGCGGAATCTGCTAGCTTTGCCCAAGCCTTAAATTTCCCAGGGAGTAGGAGGCAGAATCGTGGAATGTGAGGCCAGATATTGGACTCCAGCCTAGTCTGGAATTGACAAGTCTTGCTTTTTCAAGGCTTCTAACGCGGCAGGAAGATCTCCATGGTGGCGAATGAGGAATAATTTTTCTGAGATCTAGAAGATTATCCCGAAGGGGAGAAGCCATCTGTAGGGAGTATGTTGGCGTCTAAGGGCCTCTGTGAGCGGTCTCAAGGTCTTCCTTTTAGAGAGTGTGATATTGGAAATGTCCTGGTAGATGGAGACATATGAGCTTTTAAATTGTAGGTGTTTCATTTCTCTGGACTTCCTCAGGATGTCATCCCGTACTCTCGAGTTAAATAACATGCTGCAGATAATGTCTCTACGAGGCTCGGAGGGTTTAGGTCTGGCCCTGAGTGCCCTGTGTGCTCTTTCAATAGATATTTCTTCCGGATAAGTGTCCCCTAGGATTGTGATGAATAATTACTTGAGAGATGAAAACAGGGATTCGTGTTCAACAGACTCGGATAAACCTTTAATGCGTAGGTTATTCCTCTTGCCACTGTTGTCTTGGTCCTCTAGGAGATCCATGACAGAATTGAGATGCGTTTCGCAGGCCCGGAAGGATTCAGTAGAGGCTGTAGTGTAAGAAACGACCTGTGATTGGGTAGCCTCGAGGCTTTCAACTCTGGCTCCCATCTGTTTGACCCCTTGTTTGATGTCTTGTAAATCTTTAATCACAGGATCAAGGGTTTTGGTAAGATCCCTGGTAATGAAGGACCTACATATCGGTAGGTCTTTGTTGGATCGTAGGCTGTCGTCCTCACTATCACAGTTGTGCGTTGCACCAGGGAGGTGTTTAGGAAGAGCCATAGACGCAGTATGAGATTTTCCAGGAGAGTCTTCTGAGGGATCGGAAGGAAGCCCCTTCTTTAAGTAGTTATCAAGATTACCGTGTCTGTGTATCCCGTCAGAGTCCCTGTTCCTGCTGGGGCCAAACTTGACCATTATAATACTATGTTATTACATGTACGTATTAGATAGCTGTCCTGAGGGGCGAACAAATACATCACGTTTAGGTAATGTCCGACCAGAATGTATAGTCGTGATATTTGATCTCTACAGAACGTAGGTATATAGATAGCAATCCGAAAATATTAGGGAGCTTCCCTAGGGGTGATTTAGAAAGTTCAGGTAGTTGGTGTTCTACTTTAGTAGCTGGGAGATCCATATGGAGTCTCGGAGAGGTACCTTAGTATGTGTAGACCCCCTGTGGAGGTCCTAAAAAATTAGGGCCATGCACTTAAATGCTATACCAATACAGGTGAGGAGTAAGTAAGTGTTCCAGAGAGTGTGGCTTTAGATTATGTGGATGGTGGAAAATAGGTAGTAATCCCCTATTGAACAACGCTGCAATCACGCAGGAGCATGGAGAAGCAGAGGAGTAAATGGTCAGGCGTGGCGTGTAACAGTCTATGCCTGACTGAGAGTGATCAGGAGCCCACACTAAATGCGTCCAGCTAGTTCAGCAGCTAGCCACGCCCCCCAAGTTTACGATTTCTTTTTTTTAACCCCTTCCCAATTTCCGACCTGTATGCACATGATCGTGATCGCACAGGCACAGAATCTCAAGTTACTGGGACAATGTTGCAATACCTTGCACAGCCGCTACGAATACAACAATGCATCTACAACAGAAATAAAATCAATGTAAATAGGCTGCAGTGCTTGTACAAGCGTCAGTGTCCCTTCAAACAGCTTATCGGCGGGGGTGCCAAGAGTCAGAACCCCACCGATCTAATGTTGAGGGCTTATCCTAAGGATACCTGCCATGCAATTATGCTTTGTCCTCCCTTATACACTTTTATTTTTGCTGGATGCCACAATAAAATAAAGAATACAACCATATGGGTGAGTGCCGTAATTTCATCCTTCTCCTTATTTCTTATCCTAAGTATAGGCCACCCATTTTAAAATACTGGATAACCCTTTCAAGGCCAAAATAGGCTTAGTCATTAAGGGGTCAATAA
The DNA here is from genome assembly GCF_050947455.1 of Rhinoderma darwinii. Classification (NCBI taxonomy): domain Eukaryota; kingdom Metazoa; phylum Chordata; class Amphibia; order Anura; family Rhinodermatidae; genus Rhinoderma; species Rhinoderma darwinii. The sequence goes on along the minus strand of NC_134689.1, from coordinate 40,442,742 downwards.
CAAAGAGGAAACCTAAAATAAAATTAACATTTCTGTCCACTTTTGTCTAACATTTATTTTCATATAACACATGCCCTAGACAGGGAAACTACGTTGAGGCTGGGGCTTCAGGCATGTTGGCGGGGGAGTTATAAGGTTTATTTATTCATTGTTTATTATTATTATTTTTTTATATCATTATTGTATTATTATTTGTGTCAGACTGTCTCTTGGGACATTAACAAAGTAGAAACAGTAAAAACCCTTTCTACCTTCTCTACTGGCCACTTTAGAAATGTCATTAATAGCCATGCAGCAATACAATCACATTAATCCTACAAAATAAGGTGCTAACAGGCAAGGTATAGCAAAAAAAAAAATGTTTTTTATTAAATCTTCATGAAAGAAGGTCATTAAACAGATTAAAAGACAGCATATAACATATGCTAAAGCAGAGAGTAGACTGGCTATACACTATATTAAAAAAGTCTTGACAAAATTAAAGTGCATATGTGCGTAAACATGGTAAGGGAGCACTTAAATGCAGATTTGGTGCCAAAGCAGTAAAATGGAATAAGCGTTCGCTCTAAACAATATTACCCTATATTGTTTAGAGCGAAGGTTTATTCCCTTGTACTGCTTTGGTACCAAATCTGCATTTAGGTGCTCTTTTACCATGTTTAAGTACAATGGGACTTTAATTGTGTTAAGACGTTTTTGATATATTGTATAGCCAGTCTACTTTGCGATTTTAGTGTATTTGATGCTCTGTCTTTTAATCTATTTTATGACTTTCTGCTCTACTGGCTGTCCGACTGGCTCTTATCCCTAGGATAGGTCATCAACATATGATTGGTAGGAGTCTGACATCAGTCCCCCACTCACAGTAAAATAACCATCAGCCCACCACTCACAGTAAAATTACCTCAGCCTGCCGCTCACAGATTCCCCCTTTTAGTAGTGCCACACAGCTCCTTGTAGGTAGTGCCACACAGCTCCTTGTAGATAGTGCCACACAGCCCCCTTGTAGATAGGGCCACACAACTCCTTGTAGATAGTGCCACACAGCCCCCTTGTAGTTAGTGCCACACTTCCCCCTGAAGATAGTGCAACACAGCCCCCTGTAGGTAGTGCCACATAGCACCGTGTAGGTAGTGCCACACAGCACCCTGTCGGTAGTGCCACGCAGCACCCTGGTTGGTAGTACCACACATCCCCCAGGTAGGTAGTGCCACACATCCCCTTTGTAGGTAGTGCCACACATCCCCCTTGTAGGTAGTGCCACACAGCTCCTGGAGCGCTCTGCTTGATGAATCTGTCCATATATGGACAGTGACATCAGGGGCAACTCCTGAAGTGGAATTCCCATCCACAGCGTTGCCGATGCTGTGACTGGGGATTCCACTCCAGGAGAGGCCCTGTCGTCTGTGTCCATTTGTTGTAGACGGGGATTCCGCTTCAGGAGTTGCCCCTGATGTTACTGTCCATATATGGACAGAGATATGAAGTGGAGCGCTCCAGGAGCGGAATCCCCGGCCACACGGGGATTCCGCTCCTTCAGGGAGCTACAGTGGCGCTAGTAGATAGCAGAGCAGGAAATACCCCCTCAAATGAGTGGAACTGAACTGTAGTACCAGGCACATCCACAACTGCCAATGCCCGCTACCTCTCCATTGAACTCTATGGAGGAAACGATGGCTGAAAATTGGCAAATAGGGGTTGCAGGACCCCATCTCCTGATAGATGAGGGTCCCAGAAGTGGGACCTGCACAAATTCGGCATTTATAGCATTTACTGTGGATATGCCATAAATGATCAAGATGGAAATCCCCCTTTAGGTTTAACAAAATGAGCATTTGGAGAAAATGAACTGCTGAAAAGGGGGTATACCTCTCACGCATGACTTTTCCTCCCTTATTAATTCAATTCATTTTAATGAAACATTAATCAGACACGACATTGGCGGATGAGGCTGGGTTCACACGACCTATTTTCAGACGTAAACGCGGCGTATTATGCCTCGTTTTACGTCTGAAAATACGGCTCCAATACGTCGGCAAACATCTGCCCATTCATTTGAATGGGCTTTACGATGTTCTGTGCCGACGGTCATTTTTTTTACGCGCCACTGTCAAAAGACGGCGCGTAAAAAAGACGCCCGTGTCAAAGAAGTGCCTGTCACTACTTGAGACGTAATTGTAGCTGTTTTCCCTTGACTCCATGGAAAAACAGCTCCAATTACGTCCGTAATGGACGCAGCGAAAAGCGCCTGCACTTGCCATTACGTCTGAAATTGCGGAGCTGTTTTCTCCTGAAAACAGCTCCGTGATTTCAGCCGTTACGGACGTGTACGTGTGAACATACCCTAATAGGTGATGGCTCAAATGTCTGTAACAGAACTTTGGAATTGCTTGTGTAACCTGTTGTGAAGGAGGTGATATGTATGTCCAAGTCCAGTATAAGATCTAGTAAAACCATTTGCTAAAATGTGATTCTAAATGTAGTTAAAATTTTATAAACGCCATACATTTTACGTATAATTTGTACTACTCTATTTACAAATTCCATCAGTTTTTTCATTTTCAAAAACATGCCATACATCAGTGCTTGGCTGTAGTGGAAAAAGAGACACAAGTGGCAAGCTGTTATTGGCGCTGGTCACCTCTGACAAACATACCTTGTCGTAAACTCACTCCACCAAAGCTCTTTTCTCAGTTGTTGTCAGGGATCTTTGATATATTTATGCAGATCATGGAATATTTAATTTGCTTAGGCTGCCATTTTTCTCATTGTAATCATTCATCATCCAGTCTTTCAGGTAAATTCCTTGGTATTTATTTTAACATTAAGACACCTTGAAGAGGGTTAAAAAGGGGAAAGGTGGAGCCGGTGGCGACTTTATTTGCCTCTGCAAGAGGATTTCTTTGATCCAAGGGGTTGTACAGTATTAGAACAACATGGCTACTTTCTTCCAGAAATAGTGCCACACTTGACCATAGTTTGTGTCCGGTATTGCATCTCCATTGAAGTGAATAGAGCTAAGCTGCATACCCACGCAAATAAATTGTGCATTATCATCAGTTTTAAAGAATATATAATCCATTAAAACTACCCTTACAACAGAACTGGTTGAGTAAACACGCAATTACAATTCTTATAGGGCAGCATTTCTCAATGATCATAAGCCAGGTAACCCATTCTCAAATACGTTATATCAAAGTCAAATCTACGATCATGCTTGCGCTGCCTGATAAGCATAGCAAGTGTGGGAGTAATACTTGGAGAAATGATGTGCAGTCCATAGGGTATATGTAGCACAGGTTGAGAACCTAGGTTGTAGGTAGGTGTAATTATTGCTCTTAAGTAAACTTTTAGTATTCTTATATAAAAATATTCTAAAAATTGTGATACTTTGAGCAAAGAAACATTACATCTTTCCGTAACGGAAATTTTTGTCACCAACAAACTTTCCGTCCTGGATTTCAGATCTATAATCTCTGTACTGTGAATCCCATTACATGCACTTTTTGAAGTTCTTGGAAATGTCAGTTTTTTTGAGTAAATTGCATCTTCAATTACATTGCATTTATCTTACAATATTTAATTGTTGTCTCGATAGATAGATAGATAGATAGATAGATAGATAGATAGATAGATAGATAGATAGATAGATAGATAGATAGATAGATAGATAGATAGATAGATAGAACACAAGAAAATGGTGACAGCACCTAAACACTATAAATAAATATGCATTGCTACTGAATCTACTTACAATACTGGGGTTCTTAGCGCACATTTTGGTCAAATTATGTGAGCCCACCCGCCACGACAAGGCAACATCTATGAGGTGTGTCCCTACGCTGCTCGTACCCCCAGAACTGGGACTAAGCCTACATATATCTGGGGATGGTAGGAACCAGCCTTAAACAAATTAAAATTACCCAGGGCAGAATGGGAGGAGTCCAAGATCAGAAATGGAGGCAGTCACTAACCCCACATGTATGGAATACATAAGAGACAAGACAGTTTGATCAGCACATTCCAGCAAAATGAAATAAAACGTGTATATTTGAATATTCGTGTATATATATTTATTTTCTTGTGTACTGTATTGTTTTGCCGTTACAGGCATACTTGCACCTGTATACACATTTTGTTTCATTTAGATGATAGATAGATAGATAGATAGATAGATAGATAGATAGATAGATAGATAGATAGATAGATAGATAGATAGATAGATAGATAGATAGATAGATAGATAGATAGATAGATAGATAGATAGAGAGGGATGGATGGATGGATGGATGGATAGATAGATATTTTTTGGTCTTTTATTTTAAGTTGGTTTTTAAAGAAGACATTAGATAGTATGTCGATCCTGCTGAAAGTGGCAAATTTGAATGACTTGAATGACTTTTGTCTGCTTGTCTACTTTTGTCAATTTAACCCTTTAATGACCAGCCTGTTTTAAACCTTAATTACCAAGCAATTTTTTACGTTTTTCCATCGTCACATTCAATGAGCTATATATATATATACATACAGTGAAGGAAATAAGTATTTGATCTCTTGCTGATTTTGTAAGTTTGCACACTGTCAAAGACATGAACAGTCTAGAATTTTTAGGCTAGGTTAATTTAACCAGTGAGAGATAGATTATATATAAAAAAAAACAGAAAATCACATAGTCAAAATGATTTATATTTATTTGCATTGTGCACAGAGAAATAAGTATTTGATCCCCTACCAACCATTAAGAGTTCAGCCTCCTCCAGACCAGTTACACGCTCCAAATCAACTTGGTGCCTGCATTAAAGACAGCTCTTACATGGTCACCTGTATAAAAGACTCCTGTCCACAGACTCAATGAATCAGTCTGACTCTAACCTCTACAACATGGGCAAGACCAAAGAGCTTTCTAAGGATGTCAGGGACAAGATCATAGACCTGCACAAGGCTGGAATGGGCTACAAAACCATGAGTAAGACACTGGGTGAGAAGGAGACAACTGTTGGTGCAATAGTAAGAAAATGGAAGACATACAAAATGACTGTCAATCGACATCGATCTGGGGCTCCATGCAAAATCTCACCTCGTGGGGTATCCTTGATCCTGAGGAAGGTGAGAGCTCAGCCAAAAACGACACGGGGGGAACTTGTTAATGATCTCAAGGCAGCTGGGACCACAGTCACCAAGAAAACCATTGGTAACACATTACGCCGTAATGGATTAACATCCTGCAGTGCCCGCAAGGTCCCCCTACTCAAGAAGGCACATGTACAGGCCCGTCTGAAGTTTGCAAATGAACATCTGGATGATTCTGAGAGTGATTGGGAGAAGGTGCTGTGGTCAGATGAGACTAAAATTGAGCTCTTTGGCATTAACTCAACTCGCCGTGTTTGGAGAAAGAAATGCTGCCTATGACCCAAAGAACACCGTCCCCACTGTCAAGCATGGAGGTGGAAACATTATGTTTTGGCGGTGTTTCTCTGCTAAGGGCACAGGACTACTTCACCGCATCAATGGGAGAATGGATGGAGCCATGTACCGTCAAATCCTGAGGGACAACCTCCTTCCCTCCACCAGGACATTAAAAATGGCTCGTGGCTGGGTCTTCCAGCACGACAATGATCCGAAACATACAGCCAAGGCAACAAAGGAGTGGCTCAAAAAGAAGCACATTAAGGTCATGGAGTGGCCTAGCCAGTCTCCAGACCTTAATCCCATCGAAAATGTATGGAGGGAGCTGAAGATCCGAGTTGCCAAGCGACAGCCTCGAAATCTTAATGATTTACAGATGATCTGCAAAGAGGAGTGGGCCAAAATTCCATCTAACATGTGTGCAAACCTCATCATCAACTACAAAAAACATCTGACTGCTGTGCTTGCCAACAAGGGTTTTGCCACCAAGTATTAAGTCTTGTTTGCCAAAGGGATCAAATACTTATTTCTCTGTGCACAATGCAAATAAATATATATAATTTTGACTATGTGATTTTCTGTTTTTTTTTTAATATAATCTATTTCGCACTGGTAAAATTAACCTAGCCTAAAAATTTGAGACTGTTCATGTCTTTGACAGTGGGCAAACTTACAAAATCAGCAAGGGATCAAATACTTATTTCCTTCACTGTACATATAGTCATAGGACTCAGTAAAAAAAATCCAATTATCAGTTTTTTTCTTGGGATAGCGCAAACCCTTCACATAGGTTCCACGGTGTCTTTTTTAAGGCAGAAGGCATATGGCGTAGTCTTACATTTCTCATATTATAAATTAGATATTCTAGCTTGAACCACATCATTTAAGTGAGATTTTCTGTTCCCAGATATTCATATAATGTTGATGAAGCTGATAACATCTCCATTGCCTGTTAGTTTAGGTCACTCAAATCAATAGACTCTTTAATTTCAGATGAGCAGCAAATTATATTGTGGAGTTTATTTGCTCTCCTCTCATCTATTTAGTCCAGTATCCTCAGGAGCTGGTGCCTAAAGTCTTCTAAACGGACTCTCTGGAAACACGCCAGCATAAAAGCTAGCACAACGACTTTTAAAGATGTTAATATTGTATTACGGAGGCCCCATGTGACACCAGTGCATTTCACACATTTTTGTCGATGGTTTTTGATACACTGCAATTATGCTGAGCACAAAGAGCCAGCATCCTTAATATATTGATTAAATGAACTTGTCTCTATACCACCCTGAGCCATTGACCTTTATCTTATGAAGGTTTTATAATGTGACTTTACAAACTAAGCGATTAAAGGGCATCACTTTTCTGCCACGGTTTGTTTTTGCATTAGTGGCTTAACATTTTAAATAGACTCTATCACCTAATTTATTTTCATTAATTAAAAAAAAAAAATCTATTTTCTGTTTATGATTATAGAGGATGCTGCAATATCAGCTCCAGAGATTTACTTTACAGCAGACACCTGGACATAAGAAAACAACTCATTAACTTGCATGGGAGTGTCTCGAGCATTCTCTGTGACGTAAGTCACTTGCATCAACTGGAAAAGAGAGGAGTTCCAAAAAAAAAATGACTTTACAGCAGTCACCTATAGAAAAATAGGACATAAAATGACTTGTTGATGTCTATAGGAGAGTGTTGTGAGCATGCTCTTTGCAGGGAAGAGAAGCTGAGTTTGTCTCCATCACCAATTGTCATTTGGGCGAGACTGTGTTTTCTGCTTACATCTTTATAATAGATAGTATTAACTTTTATTACAATTTTGCTCTCTGATGAGAATGAGATGACTGCTGACCCTATCCCAGTGTGCACAGCAAAAGCTGAAAAAAACAAAAACTCCAAAAAGTATTAGTCTATTGTGACGGGTAAGAAGATTAGTGAGAGCATCCATATAGCAAAAAAAAAATAAATGTGTTTATTAACAAAAAAAGCGCATGGACCGTTTCAACTCACACAGACGTCTTTGTCAAGCATACATACCGTAGACTCCTGCTACTCCATATAAATGCTGTTATGGATCTTCTTACACTGGACACACTGGTCTAAAATTTGGGATTTTTTTTGGACATAGGATCCACAGTATAGGTATAAATGTTAGATTGCTGCAGTACCCCACTCTGGGACCCTCTGGGACCCTCAATAATAACTACTATGGGAGTACCGAGTTCTCGCTGTTTCTTCTCACCAGAACGGCCACGTTGAGGATGGTTTCTATATAGACCTGCAGTTGAGCATGCACGCTGGATGCTTTATACAGCTCTATGGGAGTTACAAAACAGCCAAGTCAGATGTTTTAAGACGTTTTGAGTTCCTCTACGTGTTCATCAGTTCATTCTGTTCTATAACTGTCTGAAAATCAATAAAATTTGATAATCCTTCACTTATGTGCACTTCAAAAACCATTTTTCTTATTGCTCTAGTGCCGTTTTTGCAATATAGCTCTTATACAAACCTATGTTTATCCATAGTTAAGGGCTACAGTAAAACCCGTGTGTGGTTTAATCCGGCAGTCATGTGTTATACATATTCATCTGTCGCCTCTTCTACTGTAGGTTAGTATAAGGCTGAGAGAGTGGCTTAACACAAAACTGCGGATCAGACTGCACCCAGGGTTTGTTTTTAGTCTGTAACCATGGAGTCTTATAGATATGTGAAGTATGGTTGAATACCCAAACAGTAGGATATTTTTAACCAAGACTATTTGCAAGTTGCTTTATTTTTTTTATATGGAATGCAATAAAGATGATTCCAAAAGTGCAAATAGCAAAATTACGTTTTTTGAAATGCTGGCCTAAAATAAAAAAAAATAAAAAAAGTCTAAATGTTTTATGCCATAATTCCCTTATCTGACTGGTAATGTTTGATAACTTAAGGCGCTGTAAAGGAATTTCCTGATTTGGCTATATTTAAAGTTGATCATTATACTAACAGTATCAGCGCTGCAAATGACACTACCAGTTGTAAAATGTTAATTTAACTAGAGTTACTAATGACTTCAATCTAGGTCATTATATGACTTCTTAGGCCTGAAATAGTTATTTAGAAAGCCACAGGATATTATTAATTCAGTGGTAATTAAGCTTAAAGCAGATACTGACACATTAGCTTGTAGAGCACATTCTATTTTCTCTACCCGTGGCACAACAATGAAAATGGGAACAGTTTATAAGATTGCACTTCATGTGTTTTTATATATATATATATATATATATATATATATATATATATATATATATATATATATATATAACAAATTCTAGATATCTTTCCAACTTTAGATTTTCTTAACGTTTAGCTATTTTGTCAATTTTAGGCTTCATTCACATCTGCGTCCGGGCTCCGTTCTGGCGTTCCGTCTCAGCTTTCCGTCAGAACTGAACCCTGACTGAAACAAACGGAAACCATAGGTTTCCATTTGCATCACTATTGATTTTAATGGTGACGGATCCAGTGCAAATGGTTTCCGTTTGTCTCCGTTGTGCAAGTGCTCCGTCGTTTTGACGGAGGTAATGGTGATGCAAACGGAAAACTTGTGGTTTCCGTTTGTTTCACTCAGGGTTCCATTCTGATGGAAAGCTCAGACAGAACGCCAAAACGGAGCTCTGACACAGATGTGAACGAAGCCTTAGGTGGATGTATTCATTTTATCACATGGCCTGAGGTCAGTATTAGGTCGGTTTAGCGCATGATCCTAGTAAAACCAGGAGCTAAAGTGACTTACTGGATTAGATAAGGCAAAGTGGTTAAAGTTGCAATATCCACCTTAAGGGGGGAAATTGCCAGGGCCACTAACCCCATGATTCTCAAAATGCTGGATCTGAAACTGATCTTCCTTGCACAGCAAAGTTCTTAGCAGGTAACTACAACACCACTTCATTCACGTGAATGGAGCTTTGTCACAGTGCCCTGCCCAACAGATGGCCCGAAGGGCCTATGTGCATGAGAACTGCTGAAGGGACATCAGTGCTTTTATTTCCGGGATTGGTGGGGTCTCGGAGTTGGAACCCCGACCAAATAGAATGTTATAGCATATTCTAGCGATATGTCATAATATTTTAAAATGGGACACCCTCTTAACAACAAACTGGAAACATACAGGGCAGAGATGGAAGGAGAACCAGAAGCATTGCATATTTGACAATTGATTATAAAATATAACCTTTACTATATTTCTTTAAAATGCAAAATACAAACAAACATACACAAACTTCCATATATGTCATCATAAAACATATGCCTGGTGCAGCCTATGTATATATTGTTTCTTTCTACACACTCATGTGCCTGGTGTAGCTTAGAAGTGTAATACTTCTTTACTTAGTAGATGGACAGCATGATATTCACCCATTTAAGGGTTAGTGTAAATTGTCAATTATTTCACAGAGACAGATTTCGCATGTAGGATCCTCATGTTATTAACAGGTTTTCTTACACTGCGCTCCCTACCCATTCAGATGCAGTGTATTTTGTGGGGAATCAGGGGGGCCTATCTCCATAATTAATTCCTCCCGACGCGTTTCCTCGTGACCGAGCGATTCCTCAGGGGAGATTAGTAAAAAAACAGCATTTATCCAAACTTTCCTGGTACAGGCAAAAGTTCCTTGTAGCTGTCGTTTTAGGTGAAAGAAAAGAGACTTGCAGTGGCAAGTGATTGATAACCCACACTGATTGCACTGGCTGGCGCCTGTTTCCGGCGTCTGACGTCTGAAAATGAGCAAATCTGTGAAAATTCTGCTCTTTAATCAATAGGCGAATTTCCCATTATGGAGCCATATTTCCCACATATCAGTCAATGGAGGTTGAAATGCTCATATACAGATCCACATTCCCTCCCCTATCCTATATAAAGGAAATATGATTTGGGGTTAGGGAACTTGTCCAATAATGTAGAATGCTTAAAATTAGCTCTGTACTGAAATATACATGTTCCCGGACTATTAGATATAGAAAAACTCTACCTCCTGAGACCTTTTCCACCATTCTTGATTCTGCCCATTGATGATCACTTAGTTGACTCAATGATTTTTTTTTGTAATGGGTCATGTACCTATTTTTTCTCAACAATGTGTAGTTAAAATTCCAGACTAATGTTATTGGGATTAATGGAATTCTACTGTAACAAAATTACTTTTCATATCATGAAATATACATATAATCTAAGATAGAAGCTGCAGTGTGCTAGAAGAATGAGAGGAGCATATAAAAAGCTAGACATTATGTGCTTTCATTGAGCCACTATGTTAAGCAAAATAAATACAGCGAGCCAATTGTTTTCTTTGCAATATTGAAAAATCACGTATATGACTAAAGGGAGTAAATGCTGTAAAGGTATACTCGATCGAACTAGATCTGACAATAGAATAGAGCCGTTGTAGAAGTAGTGAGCATGAGGTGGATACAAAGCTACAATCATTTATTATGGCATCAAGAAATGAATTTTCCCTGCAGAAGGTTTTTTGTTGGTACAAGTTGTGACAGGACAATTCTAAGTAGAAAGGTTTATGGATATAGATCCTGAAATAAAATGACATCTGTTTGTAGTGAAAGAACAGTATAAATAGGACACAAAAATACTTCAGATTAGAGATTAGGAAGAGTGTTTGTGAAAGCATAGCCGGTTAGATTAAAGAAAGTCATATGCCAGGGTTTTTCTATTTGTAACGTTTAAAAAAATATATAATGCAATATTTTAGAAACATAGAAGAGATAAAACCGGAAGATGTTTTATTTAGGTACTCCCCTGTACACTTCACAGGAGAAAAGTCCCTATAGCAAAATCACAAATGTCTCCCCTTTTTAGGTAAGCTTCAGTAACATTGACCCATCGTGTTTATGGTGGGCTACTAGTGCTTATTCTGGATTAATAACTTTAAGATACAAGTCATTTTATCTTATAGTTAGACCTGGTTTATACTGACTGGAACTCCCAAACCCGGTCATTTGAAATGCACAGAATAACTGTCATCATCTGTGGGTATGAGGACCCACTGGGCCGTATCACCGTAACGGGATAGCAGCTGGCCAAACAGTGTACCAAGTCAATGTATATATAGTCCAAGCACAAGGATACCTATAGTAGTTCAGACAGCGGCAACGGCTAGGCTCAGATGGGACCTTGGCAGCAGACACCAGGCATGGTGTAACACAGCAGGCGTCACCGGTTGCACAAGACGACTCCAAATTTCTAAGGCACAGGAACAAAGGTAGCACGGGATACAGGTAGCAGGGTATGGGAAACACTGGGAACAGGATAACACTAAGGGACCATTTGCAAGACTAACACGGGTAAACACAACAATGCTCAGGCAAGGAGTAAAGGGGCAGGGCCCTTCTTATAGTCCAGGGTGATCATAGGCTAATAGATGAATGATTTCATGTGCGCGTGCTGGCCCTTTAAGGCCGGGCACGAGTGCGCGCACACCCCTTATGGGACTAAGCAGAACGGAGCGGAAGTGAGCGCTGATGTCTCCTAGGGAGGAGATGCGGGCCAGAGCTCAGAGATCCATGGCTGCGGCCGTCGGGGTGTGAGCAATCCCGACGGTCCGCGGCGGACACTACAATAACCACAAGATGGGATGAATCTTCTGAATGCTGGAGAGATCCCTTTGGTAAACCAGCCCAACTTTATGATGATCCTATACGGAACTCCTAATACTATGACCATCATCTTCTATAAAGTCTTCCATTAAGTTTCTTCTACATGTCTGCTGCCCTCTTACGCAAAATATCAGAACAAAAATGCTTGAACCACATGCTATCTATTATTATTATTCCTCTTAGCTTTACTCTTAGCTTTACTGTTTTAAGTTTCTATAGATTTTTCAGCTGTTCAACACATGGCAATGTCTATACCAATGCTTCAGGTCCAGGTGAAAGAATGTCTAACTAAACCCCTTCCTACATGATTTTGGGGGAAGGAGCAGCTAAGGGGATGAGACAGAAACGGGTCATTTTAATTACCCTTTGTACCTTTTGCAATAAATGGAGCATTACAACTGTATTCCTTTATTTTACTTCTGAATCACACAGGATATACAGCTCGCTACTGGATCTCATGCTACTTTATTCAAAGTACATTCAGTTGCTGCATTTTTTAGTTAAACATATGCTAATAACAGCTTCTTTATTGTCTTTCAGAAGACATAATCGCTCTCTTTTCTACTGTACTTATGCATATACAGTCAGTCAGTATTATGTTGCGTCATTCATGAATGAGTCCTTGTTTTCATAATTACAGATTAAAATAAAGCTCTAATTTTGGAGCCATTTTAAACCCTCGTGGGCTTTATAACAACCTCCAACTCTGCAGAGCATTGACAGAATACAGGCTACTGTTAAACAAAGACAATACAGCAAGGATTTAGTATATCACACTGGAATATGGTGTGATTTCTGGCATAAATGATGGATTTTATTCATCAATTGTGCTTTCTGTTCTCCATTATAATGGAGCCATATAACAAATGCATTTTACAAGTTAGTTATGCTATTTACTTTTTCTAAAATAACAATACCAGGTGCCCCCCAATTATTGGTGAGGCACAGCTTGGTGGGCAATTTTGATGCCAATGATCATATACTGGTTACTTCTGATGTACATGTCATTCTCTGGCTGCAGCAATATTTGATTTAGCAACATATTTGACTCTGTTTGTGTTTACTTTAATGTAATAATAATAATTTTAAAAAAATATTATTTTTAATTTTTCCATGAACTCTGACTACTAGTGTTGTCAGAATGTCGCCATGCGCTGGCTGTAAGGTCCCATAGATAAAGCTTGAGGAACCCTGTTTCTCTTTTGCAATATTTTTTTCCCCAAATGTAGCAACTAAAACAGCCCAATGCGGAAATATGCTTAATAGCTGAAAATTGATTTTTCTTTTTATTTCTTTCCAGTCAGAGATACATTGCCTGCAGGGGTGGAGTGGTTCAATATTGACTTAAGTGTATAATGGCATTAGTATTGTGTCAGGACAGGATGTTACGATTGGTGATATAGCCTCCTCAGCAGGATATGGGGCAACTATCAATCTTAGAGATCTCAGTTGTGTGTTCAGCGTTCAATAGAATGTGTTAATTTATTGCCATGTTTCCTTGTACTTACAGTACTATTTCAAGGGACAATAATAAATTATCAATTACCTTTTATGGATGCTATTTTATTTCCCTATTAACCCTTATTGGTCACTAACGCCAACTAAAATAAAGCATAAATATCCTAAAAATGTTCTTCTAGCACTGTAATAATTTGCCTACCTTGGTCAAACATGAGCAAATTTACAATGTTTGACATTTTCTGCTAGGAATATATTCTAATAGATATTAATAGTATTTGTCATTTCTAATACCATTGTGAATTGTATTAATGTAGAACTTCAAATTGGACAAAGTCTGCCTAAGTTGAAGAGCATAAACAGCCAGGCATCTTGTAATATTTTTAGAAAAAATCCTTGATATTCCTTTGATCATACACCCGTTGGTCTTCAGATTCCAACTCCTATACATTCCTGCCAACACGTAAGCCTTGGCATGAGCACATTAATGCCTCATGCACACGACCGTGTGTGCCGTCCGCGTCCTGTCAGTGATCTGGGGAAAGATAGGACATGTTCTATCTTTCCTCGGATCGGAGACTCGGACCATTTTTGACAGACCCGCTAAAGTGAATGGGTCCGTGAAGACTATCGGGTGCCACTCGGATGCCTTGAAAAACGGCCCGAGTGGCACAACGGTCGTGTGCATGAGGCATAACACTAGGAACTCTGCGGCAATGTCCCTGTAGAGGCATCCAGAAGTATAGGCTACAGTGTATGGGCACTGGAGTTGGCAACATGGCCTACAAAGTCATCACCAGAGACTAGTCACTGCCTGTAATAAGGGAAGCATATAAGTATGTAGGTATTAGGTGTCTGGGTATGTGTATACATGTACATGCACAACCAAACTTCGAATAGTTCAGTATTTCTGATGTTCCAATACCTAGGCTGTATAGTCATGCCAGATTATGCCATTAGCAAGCACTACAATGTAGCTGATGGCTACTCTCATCAATGGGAACTTCTGCTTGCTGACAACAGGAAATGAGGGTGTCCTTGGTATTCACTTTGAGGGTTTTTTCCTGGGGGGCATAAATAGTTACACCAGAGCTCTGTACATTTCTGCATTGCATGATATAAACAGATACATCACGTTACAGTAGTTGCGCTTATACATTATATTAAAGGTCCTGGTCTAGACAGTAGGATTACACCATTTGCCAGTATTACTGATTGTTCATAAATGTAGTTCACAGTGTAGTTGTTTCTCTTAAATCTTGGAAGCATTCCACGTGAATTAGCAGGTGGCCTCATGTGTCTCATGCATCTCACGAGCCTGAATAAAATGAGCTTTCTTATACTTTACACAGAATGCTGTTAAGAGTGTCGTACAATGTAATGATTTAGATAAGATATTCAGGAGCAGAAACACATAGATGCGTTTGTAGGTTTCACATTGCCAGGGTTAACTAGGATGATGCCCTATTTAATTGCAAATTTTGGGAAGCGAAGAGTAAGAATGCATTAGGGAGCAATTGGCAACAGACATAGCCATACTAAGCTCATAGATAAGCTTATTAGAGCACATTGAAATATTAGTCAACCAGTGCTCGGCCGCAGTTAAATCTAGGTTATCACATTTCATACTTTTTAGCTTTTCTAATACGAACACACGGACACGCACGCGCACACACACTAATAATGTGAAGACATTTTGTATAAATATGGCTAAACTAAACATAAAGAAATAAAACTTGTCATGGTTATTGGTAAAATAATGTTTGTTTTACAGTCATTCACAAACAGAAATGCTGCCATGGCGTTCTCTGCCGTATCCGCCTGCCATCTAAGTCATTTATCATTGTGAGTTTGGGAGGAGGATGCCAGAATGTTGGAACTGTTTCTGAAGAATCCTGATGGGGCTTGTTTGACAGAATTTATGTTCTGTAGTAACCAGAACTATCCTTCACTTAATTTAACCCTGTGGAATTGTAAAGTTAGTGTTATCCAAGTGTAATGGATTGAACTAGGAAGCCAACGATTTATTTTTACAGTTATATATTACTGTATTTACTGAGATCTTCTAGGGCCATAAAGCTGTGAATGTGGTATCTTCCTAAATATCACTATGATGATAATATCTTGGGATTGTATGCATAAGAAAAATATGTTAATTATATTAAGTATGACACATACAGCGTTTGGACAGGGGCGAATGGTCCATAAGTGCTACACGTGCAGTTGCACATTGGCCTAGTAAATGGCGTCCGCTGTCACTTTGAAAGCATCTTCCTACGTTACATAAGACTGCATGTGAGGGAGTGAATTTCATAATTCACTATTACTGGTAGATTGTGGATTAGATAAATAAACTTAAGGGGGGCCTCTATGCTGTGCTATTTGAGAGCAAGGGGCCCGTTATACCATTATTGCATGGTTGTCCTTGCTGTCTCTGTCCACCGCTGAATATTATAGACAATCAACTGTATGTGTTTATTTTTGTGGATTTATGAGTACATTCAGTATCAGACAGTGGTTCATTTGACCTACCAGAAGAAATTATTCAAAGTGCCTACCCTACAGCTATACCTAACATTTGCACATCAACTTTTAATTGTATTGTCAACTTTGCTGTTATCATTTCACATAGGGGACATATCTAACAGTTTTTCTTGTCATTCAACCCAGGCCCCATACTTGGGTCAAAACACGAAACCATCATCTTCTAATAATCTGGTAGACAAGTCCAACCCTGTGTACAGAAGATATTAGTGTAAGGAAATTACCTGTCCACATTCTTGCACTGCTGCTTAGGGCTTTATGCAATGGGAATCGGGGCCAGCCAGCATTCAGGGAGGTACAGGCCAACCAAAACATAAAATGCATTATCAAGGCTATTTAGGTAGTTTGGAAAGGTTCTATAGGAACACGTATTTAGAAATTTAATATAATCCTGCCAGGTAGAAGTGTTGTATTTGATCACCTCTGAACTGTCAACAAGCTTTTCTTCTCTGTTATTTAAGAGAAAAATCTTTACAAACCACTCCTTTAGGGTGGGGGAATTTTGACTTTCCAGTATCGGGGGAGAACATTTTTGGCATCTTGAAACAAGTGTTGTGCAAGGGACCGCTTATATCTCAGGAAATCAGTACGAAACGTAAAGAGGAGTAGGGCTTCAGGACTGTTAAACGTTATAGAGGCCATATACTCAGTTAATTTGATTAATTGAGTCCAAAAACTCTGTATGGGGAGATAACTCCACCAAATGTGTGATATTGTCCCCCTCTTAGCTCCAACAGACATCTGAAACGGTAGGGTATTATGAGTAAAGTAATAAGAGCACCCCGTACCATTGTGAGACTATTTTGAAGGGTGTCTCCAGTGCCTTTATAGCGATACCTGATTTATAGAGAATAGCAAATCATTTTAGCCATTGTGAGGGTTCAAAGGTCTTGCCTAGCTCCCGTTACCATGCAGTGCAAAAGGAATGGAGGATATTGGAGGCTAGCTCCAAAAGTGTTTTGTAGAGTATGAAGATGGAGTACCGAAGGGCAGAAGAGGACAAGCAGTTTTTTTCTAAGATAGGAAGATACCTATGGACCTGTATTATTTTGAGACTGCGAGATGCGAAATGGGAGAGCTGCGAGTAGTCATGAGTAGCCCTTGCACAATTTTCTATCCAGAATTTCTTCAGGCCTCCATGGAAAACGTCTAGTAAGATAGCATGGGCTGTGGCCAAGTAGTTTATTTTTTTTAATCAGGGAGGACCATTCCTTTGTCCTTAGGTCTTATAGGGGAGTTGTAACAAATGCCTGGGCGACCCTGCGTCCAAACAAAGCCACATAGGCAGCATCGTAGCCACAGCCAAAAGGTAGAGGGTAGTTTGGAGGAGATTCAACAGTCTAGGGAGAATATTACTTTTTGATAATGTTGATGCAGCCAAACCAGGAGAATGCCCATATTTACCAAGATTCTAGGTCTCAAGTGACCTGAGATAGGAGAGATTTTAAATTATGGTAAAATAACCGATTCAGATCAGCATTGATACATATCCTCAAATATTTGATGCCATTGGAGGGCCATTAAAAAATATTGATTTCCTTCAAAGAAGACTGTTGTGATGGAAAAATATTTACATTTAGGGCTTCTAATTTGGCCGTGTTAACCTTGAAGTTGGACCAGGAGCCAATATGATCCAGTGTCACCATCAGAGTGGGGAGGGAAGTATGAGGCTAAATGACAGAGCAATAATTTATCAGCAAAAGCAAAACATTTGTATTATGTTGGCCCTATGGTTATTCCCTTAATATCTGGTTGATCTCTGATGGTGGAAAGGAACTGTTCCATTAGTACACTCCTCAACATTGAAATTGCAACACCAAGAAGGGCAAGCCATACGGTTATGCAAGTCGACGAAGTAGCAGGTGTCGCTAAGATCTGCAAATGATCAAATTTTCAATCACCTAGATCCAATCTGTGACATGTGCGAAGGGCATAAATGCCAGATAGAAAGCAAAGTTTTTTAGCCACTGTCAACCTCAAAAATCGGATCAAGTGGTGTGGGATAATTGTGCATGCCTTCTGTTCATCAACGTGTCAGGTATCAACACTTGTTGCAAACTAAGAGGGTCAGAATCCTTGAGCTGGGAGACCTTGGTTTATCACTCCGGCAGATCGCTACGTGCCGAGACCGAGATGTTAGCTCTGTTCAACGTTGCATGTCCCCGAGGCTGGGAGAACCATAACGAATGGGAATTACAGCATGAGGTGTGCAGAGGCGAACCTTTGCACAGACGGATCGTCTTATTGGAAGAATGGCACGTAGTGATTCTTTCTGTACTGCAAGTGAAGTTGGACGTCACATCCCAAGCATAGGGCGGCAACCAGTGTCGACACGAACAGTCAGCAAGATGGCAACAGAGGCTGGAATGGAGGTCTATCCTTTTGTCTCGGATGCAATGATAGCTAGAGATTGGCCCTACCCCTGGGATAATGGTGTAGGGTGGTATAATGTATGGCAGTCGGACCACTGTAGTCTTCATTTTAGGTATTTAACAGCCGGTGTTACATTGATTTGGTCTTGGAACCAGTGGTATGACCATTTCTCCAAAGTGTCCCAGAAGCCATTTTTCAACAGGACAATGCCAGGGCGCATGTTCCTCGTGAGCAGCCTGCGTGGTCTAAATGTGCTACCATGGCCTGCAGCATCTCCGGACTTGTCTCCCATCGAGCACATCTGGGACGTCATTTTTCTGCCATTGAAAAGGGAGCTGCCAGCAGTCAATCATGATGATTTGCGTGCCCAAGTGCATTCAGCGTGGCATAACATTCCTCAGACAACCATTAATAACTTAATTGATAGCATGGCAAGGCGTTTAAGTGTGTGTATTTCAGTGCTTGGTATGCATACTCTATACTGAATAAATCAAGATGGAATATTTTGTTTCCATTTTATTATCATTTGCATATCATTAACATGTCCATCGAATGTGTTTTTCAGAATTGCAAAACTTTTCCTTCTTGGTGTTGCAATTTCAATGCTGAGGAGTGTATTACATATAGAAGGGGGACATGAGCCAACCCAGTGTCATTTCAGATGGGGAATGGGGCTGACAGAGTGTCATTTATTATTTAGGCGGGCAGAGGGATTATGATAAAGGAGCTTCATTCTAGCTATAAAGATGTTTCCAAGTCCGAATTTCTTAACAGAGTAATGCAAGGCCGACCAACTTATACGGTCAAAAGCTTTTTTCGTCATCCAAGGAAGGTATCATAAACAGGATTTTTCGAGCACGGACATAATGTACTATGTCCAGAGCTTTCAGGGTTTTATTGCGGCTCATTCTTCCCAGAACAAAGCTAACTTGATCCAGGTTGATATATTTTGCAGCCGATAAACCAAAATGTTTACATTTAGTTTGAGGTCTATTTTTATTAGTGATATTGGTCTGTACCTTAAGCAGAGTTGAGGGTCTTTTCCCGATTTAGGGAGGATTGCAAGGTAAGCCTCCAGAGACTGTGGGGGATAATGATCAGGCCTGGAGGCACCTTTATATGCCGCAAGTAGAAGAGGGGACAATTTGGATAAAAAACATTTGAAACATTTTGCAGTAAAGCTGTCAGGGCTAGGGCTGCTATAATCGGTTTTCGATTTTTAGTAAATTGTCAGTTTGTTATTGGTTAAACATGCTGATAAAATGATAGCTGCTAACCAAACAGAAAAATACCAATATCTCTGAAAGTGAAACTGTTCTATCTTCTGATTTGCTGGCAGATGGCGATTTCTAATTCATTTTTTGGGTGAAAATTCTCTTTAGCCTTAATCAGATCAGAATCTAGCACCAGTCTGGTGCCAGCTGTGGTCATCCCTATATCTAACATTTTGGTTTGTTTGAGCCTTTACTCTTTGACTGGTTACTTCAGACCAATACATTCGGCCAACTAGCTATCTGGTTTATTTGCTTGCCTAACTGCTGATTTTCTGCCCAATAGCCTGACATGGTTATGTCTACAATTTTGTACTGCGCTGCCCAATTACTGCCAACCCCTGATTGTCTGACTATGATTTAGTTCTTCCAATTGTGAATTGACCTTGACTACTGCGGACAACCAGGCCAGGCAACTAGGGTTTTGTCCTGTTGCCACTAGCTGTCGCCTTCCATTGGCATCACTTGCTCTAATGAGTATTACTTTGGTCTCGATTTCTAGAAATGTATCATGAGCCAAACCAAAGCACCTTTTAAAGGGCATCCTACAGGAAAATTGAGCGATAACGTTGGGTTCTTTCTTTGGATATGCTATGGTCAAAACATCACAGATTGCTTTTTATGTGACATCCTGGAACCTTGACTACAGTAAATACAGCACTAACAGGACCTGATAATTAGAAACTCAAAATTATTGAGTTTTCATAAAAAGGTATAAAAATGTACTTGTAAAGATAGAAAGACACCTACAATAAAATGGTAACAGAAAATGGCAACAGAAATTTCTTTTTTAATTGGTTCCCTCTCAGTTTCCTGATTTTGGTAAAATTCGAGTTCATTATGAAGTTCTGTGCTGGAAACAAGTGCTGGAAATGTATCAAATTTATACGCCAGTAGTATGGGGTAAAAGAAAAGTTGCACATAATAGCACATTTTTTTTAAGCGGCCATGGATTTTTTTAAAGTGGCCATCTGCGGCTTGACACATTAACTATAATTTACACCAGAAACGGTCATAAATTGTAGCGGAAATCTACGCCGGCTCTTATCTGAGATGCGCATAATTTATTAAGACAAGTGCACCTGTAAATAAATTAGCCAAAATTTACTCCAGCGCTATTATACTTATTTTAAGACGGGTGTATGAAATGCCAATCTTAATAAATCCCCTCCCCCTCCTATGCCTTCCTTTGTGCTGTATAGATCTCGTAGCTGACACCAGTATGTCCACTCTGACCAGTATGTGACTGGCAATTGGATTCTAGATAATGGATGAGTCATGTGTTCTTAGGGCAGTGGATATGCAGACATTATGTAAAATATTTCAACAACATCTATGAGAGTTGTTTCCAACTTTCACATAGTCAGTGCTGAAGGGTATACTGTTTTGCAACTGTGAAAAAAAAGTGAGTAATATCTGTCATATATCAACATATTAATGTTGAAATTTACTATAGACCTAACAATTTTTAGTAAAAATCTTAAAATATTCAACTATACTATTGTAATCATTAGGAAGAATATTCTATGCACACATTCATATATTCTTTGTGCCAAAACAATATCTAATCATTTAACACCTTCCCGAAATCCACTCGGAACGGTAAGGCAGAAGTCAAAATGAAAAGTATGGGGCTGGCTCACGGGCTGAGCCCCCTCCATTAGCTGCGGGTGTCGACTGTATGTTACAGTCAACACTACACTGCAATGGGCAGGATCTGAACTTTTCTTTCCACCTTAAAACAACATGGGTTTTCTGAGCTATAGTCTTAACAGCTGATGCAAAAAAAAAAAAGGGTCCAAATCTCTTCCAAACAGAAAACAAGATTACAGATAGATAGACAGATAGATAGATAGATAGATAGATAGATAGATAGATAGATAGATAGATAGATAGATAGATAGATAGATAGATAGATAGATAATAGCAAGACGATATAAGCATGAAACTGCCCTACTGAGTGATTCTGATGACATACAGTATACTCTACTAATTTCTGTCAGGTGTAGTGTTGTAAAGGAAACCTTGTATGGATCCAAATATAAAAATGTATTTCTTCATCGTAACTGGCTTGACTAGTGGTATTTACACAAGTTCCTCTTGACAGCACTGCACCTGAAAGATATAATTGGTGACAATTATATGGGTAATCATATATCGGCATTGAAAAAATAACTAATATAATTTTTTCACATTTTAAGACAAACTCTGGTCCAATTTTTTTTAAAAAAATCTTCCAGTACAGTAGGTCTCATTCAAAAACTGAGCCTCAAATATCCCATATAGAGTACATTGTGTAGATCTAGGTCTTAAAGAGAGATATAATGCTAGTGTAGGTTGCCTTGTTGTCGTACATGTATGTGGGCTAACGTCACTACTTCTGAAATTGTAATAATGACCACATTGGTTCATATCAAATTTTTTCCCAGCAAATTGCTAAATAGCTAAATAGAATTTTGAACAAGACAACATAACTATTGGACTTAGCGTTGAGAAGTTCACACTGATATTTTTGGTCTATCGTGTTATAGATAGAGTTATACATACAGTTTAATGGCTAAATAACCAATTAAACTTACCTGGACAACAAGTCTGGGAAAATATGAATATTCAGTTTATTGAGTGTCAGTGAAGCAGTTTGGATTTATAAATTCCACAATTAGTATGCAAATTTGTTTCTATAACTCTTGCAAAAATTCCACTAGTCTTGCATCCATCATGTTGTAGATTTAATTGGATTCACGGTGCTTGTATAAATAACTTAAATTAGGTGTGGTAAGGAAAGGCATTGATTGCTTGCCGTCAACCAATTATTCTAATGAGGTTATGATAAACAAAAGGCGTAATAAAGCAGCTCAGGATTTCTAAGCATGACAAATTTTAGCTCAAGCAAAACCCTAGAGATAAATGTTATTTAAATAGTTATTTCCTATAACAACTAGCAGTGGCAAATAGAGAAGAGTTTTGAAGAAGCTGAATTTCTGAATTTAAAATTTAGTCATCAGCAGGGGTCTGTGACATGCCACTTTGTGTGTGAATGTGAGTTTCCGATGACACACTCAGAGATCTAAAGCTTTTTGAGTCAGAAGACACTCAGAATTCTACTCATTAGCGGTATTCATACAGATACAGACCCCCACCGATCTTCTGAAACATGTCAGTGTGCAAATGAGCAGTGATGTAACATTCTAGGTCACAGGGGGTGCAACCACGACCGGGCTCAGATGGGAAGGGAGCCTGCAGGGGGCCTTCCCGTATCCCGTCAGGCAGCCACAGCAGGCCCCGGAAAGGTCTACACATACAAGGTCCTGATGCCGGTCAGCATCAGGACGTTATATTCTATGCAGCACCCAATGAGGACATGTACTGTATTGCATATAACTTCCTGGTACTCCCCGGGATCAGGGCCTTATATGTGCCATGGTTCAATGTGGCTGCCTGAGGGGATCTCGGACAGGCCCCCTGCAGACAGGAGAAGAGGTAAGTACATTTTTTTTCATGTCTGATTGGGGGAGCGGGGTCTGAAGGGGGGGGGGTGTCTGATCTAGGGAATGGGGCCTGGCTCTAACTTGTTACGCCCCTGAGAAGGTGTTATAAGGTGAATCCTAACTTTAAGGCTTCCTTTTATGATTGATTATTCAGTTATTCTGGAAAACACACAGTAGCATAGTAACTGTGTAAATATATTTATAAGTCGGTTCAAAGTGTCATGGATGAGTGGGCCCAGAGAATGCCATGAAAAAATTCCCCATACCATTACGCTACCGCCACCAGCTTGTGTTCTTCCAGCAATGGTTGCAAGGTGTTTGTTCTCTGATGTTTCTCTCCTGGCAAACCAACGTCTTTCGGTTCGATTAAACAGAAAATGTGACTCATCGGAGAAGGCAACCCTTTGCCAATCATCTGTGGTCTAATTCAGATACTTCCGTGCAAATGGAAGCCTTGTCTTCCGATGCACCTTTGTTAGCATAGAAGTAGTGAGCATCCGTCTACTTGTTTTAGACGCACGTCTGGTAGCCCCCTGGTTCATTTTCACAGGAAGCTGCTCCACAGTAGCGTGTCTGCCATTCGCGCACCTTCGTAACCGATGTTCACCTCTCACATCAATAGCTCGTGGTGTTCGGTAGTTTCCACTTTTTATTATTCCCAGTGGTGCCATTTGTCCACTCACAATACACTTTCACCACAGCAGTACGCGAACAGCTCACAAACTGCGCTGTTTCAGAAATACTGCCACCCTTGGCCTGAAAGCCAATAATTATCCCTTTTTGCAACTCTGATAAATCACCCCTTTTACCCATGGCAACAACGAGTGTGTTCAGACAGCCTATCGCACACTTTATATACCCACCAAGCTAGCTACGACACATCACTTCATTCATGGGTTACAAGCTGCCGACGTCGAAAGTAGGAGGTGGTAATAATAATGTGACTCGACTGTGTATATATGCCAATAGTGTATTATTAAGTGTAAAGTCTAAAGATCTCTCTCTCTCACTAGTGCATTAGTAATGGAGGGGAGCTCCCTACTAATGTCCATAGAGCCCCATTATGTGAGGCATCTGGTTCTTGGGAAATGCAGATGTAAACTAAAAGTAATGGATGCCCATAGATTACTAACTGCCTAGTAATTAAAGTATTTAAATTGTAGGTCGCCACAATTGCCAAGACCACAATATAAGGGTTAGCAATTGGTATCATATTTCATTTAGCTTTTTAAATGATACCGGAATCAAAGCTCCATGTCATATTCAGGGCTTAGTATTCATTTAAAGTTGGGGAAAAGGATGAAAAGTTTTACTTCCTTGTTCTGTGTCGGTGTAAGGGAGAGGTGAGAGGGGGAAAGCTGCAAGTAAGAGGAGCAGGAAGAAAGATCACAGCCTAAGACTCCCATCTCTTCCACTGTACAGACTTCCAATGACCCCATAGGTGTGATACAGGAACTTGTCTTATCGCCCCTCTAAGGCTTCATTGACATCTGCATCAGGGTTCCGTTATGACGTTCTGTCTGAGCTTCCTGTCAGATCGGAACCCTGACTGAAACAAACGGAAACCATAGGTTTCCGTCTGCCTCACTATTGATATTAATGGTGACGGATCCATTGCAAATGGTTTCCCTTTGTCTCAGCCGTGCAAAGTTTCCGTCGTTTCGACAGAATGAATACCGTAGTCAACTACGGTATTTATTCCGCCAACACAACCGAACTCTTGCACAATCGAGTAATCCCTTTTCTCAAGCAAAATATTGATTGCAATCTGAGCTGGAGTTATCCAAACTAGAAGCCTTTTACAATGGTGGCCAACGGAAGCCATTAACAACCTTTCCGTCACCATTGAGATCAATGGTGAGGGAAACGGGAACTAAGGTTTCCAGTTGCCTTTCCGTTGAGGGGTTAACCTGACGGAAACCTCTCAACAGAAGGGCAACGCTGTTGTGAACAGGCCCTTACCTTTACACTTTTTCGGTGATGATGGTTGCATATGGAGTTTTCTAGTAACATTAGAAAAGTTTAGTTCAAACTTCAGATTCTTTCATCACAGCAGTTACGTTTTGTTAAGGCTTAATTAACCCAAAGTGTAATTACCATCATGTTCTGTATGCTCCTTTATTTGTGCCACAATAGGGGGTGATGGACTAAGAACGATATTTTGTGCTCTAAGCAACAAAGGTGTAGTAAAACACAGCCATCTACAAACTTCAGCAAATATTATTAATAATAGAAGTAAAATAGTGGCTTTTTCCTCCTGGGAGATATGATAAAAGGCCACTATCAGCCCAGCACTAATTAGTACAATTATTCAAATTGATCCTTGGCCACATCTGAACATAAAAATGACAAAATACTACGGATAGTTGGCGTACTGAATCTGTTCATAGCATCATTTGTACATGACACATGGTAGATAATAATACAAATGGAAGCAGAATTAACTTAAAGAATTCTTTAAGATGTTTATACTCTATTATGAAAAGGAAATGTTTGTCTCCGGTAATTTACAAACTGTCTACACGTCTCACTGCTCAAACATTATAGCCTTCTACTACTGTATGGAATAAACCATTTCCTCCCTTAATTAAATCGCTAAGTGAGTAGATTAATCTTGGCTGTCCATGTAGAACAAATGCTAATTCAAATTAACTTCTCCTTTATTCATCTCATTATAGAATATTCATTACATAATTTATTTACCTGAATGTGAATGGTTGTCACCACTCATCAACCCGTTTAGCAATTTGCTATAATTGTTGAGATGTATCAGCCTTTAAAAAATGGTGTCTATACTTATACTATATTCATATACGCATTATGTGACCTTTTTTGTGTTCCTTAAAGGGCTTTTCCTGGAATTTAATATTGATGGCTTATCCTTAGGATAGACAATCAATATTGGATCAGGAGAGTTCGTCTACAGATTTGGTACCTGGTAATGCTATTTGCTTGAATGGGACTAAGGTACAGTGAGTTTTAGGAACAGGCACAGTCACCCCCTTATGTTTTGGTCTATGCCTGGTTCAACAAGCCCTTGTTGGAACCCTGGCAGCTACTTTATTCAAGGAACCCGCTCCCCCCCCCCATCAATGAAATATTTATGGTCTATACTAATGATAAGCCATCAAAATTAAAGTCCCGGAAAACCTCTTTAAGACGTGTTGGTATTTATGTGACTGAATAATAAAAAAAATATATACAATAGTAAAGAACTGTTGGGTCCTATGCATTATATTTTTCATAGGCATGAGACTTTTTTTTTTGCATATGTCGCATGACTGAGACTAATTATTTTCCTTTCACAATTTAATGCAATAAAAATACTTTTTACACAAAAATTACGTTTTAAGGCAGATGTATATGTGGTCATTGTATCTGAATTTTTTTTTTAATCAAAGCATACAAACAGTTCTATGATCAATTCACAATCACTAAATAATATGAGTTCCAGAGGCGGCACATCGGAGAAGACTCGCTGACTGATAGCGCTCTCCTCCAGAAATGCTGATCAGACACCTTTTTCAGAGGGCTACACCTGCACTACGGCACCTCCAAACTTTATACCTGCTATTTTAACTTTCCTTAGAAATCTTAAAGATGCCATATCAAAAGTGTCACTGTGTTACTTTAAGGTGTTAAGTTAGGGTCAATTCACACAGAATCCTCAAGCTATAAAGATAGCTCTCCCTCTTAAAACTCTTGGACCCTGATATAACCACCAACTACAGTCATTTATAGTACTGATGTAGAAGACCTTAGATTTTAGAAAACAATGCCCAGATATGACTGCAACCGGTGCACGTCCTATCAGGGGCGTAGCTAGAGGCTCATGGGCCCCGATGCAAAAATTCTTACTGGGCCCCCCCCCCCACAAACTTCTCATGGCCGACGGTCCGCTTTCAGCTGCAATGCTGGGTCTCCTAAGTGACCCAACAATGCAGCACTAGCAGCCGGGGCGTCACTAAGGCTGGGTTCACACACACTATTTACGGACGTAATTCGGGCGTTTTAGCATTGAATTACGTCCGAAAATGCGGCTCAAAAGCGTCGGCAAACATCTGCCCATTCATTTGAATGGGTCTTACGATGTGCCGACGGTCATTTTTTTTACGAGCCGCTGTCAAAAGGCGGCGCGTAAAAAAGTGCCTGTCACTTCTTCAGACGTAAATGGAGCCGTTTTCCATGGACTCCATGGAAAACCAGCTTCAATTACGTCCGTAATGGACGCAGCAAAAGACGCCTGCACATGCCATTACGGTGCTGTTTTCTCCTGAAAACAGCACAGTAATTTCAGCCGTAACGGACGCTGCCGTGTGAACATACCCTCAGTGCTTAAAATGTCCGGGAAATAGCCCCAATACATATGTGTCCGCCCCAAAAAAAAGTGTGTATATGAGACAGCATAGCATATCTATAGCACTACGACCCTATAAACTATGGATAGGATTAGATACAGTGGCTGAGCAGACAGTATCACACATGATAGGATTAGATACAGTGGCTCAGAAGGCAGTATCACACATGATAGGATTAGATACACAGCTCAGCAGACAGTATCACACATGATAGGATTAGATACAGTGGCTCAGCAGACAGTACCACACATGATAGGATTAGATACAGTGGCTCAGCAGACAGTACCACACATGATAGGATTAGATACAGTGGCTCAGCAGACAGTATCACACATGATAGGATTAGATACAGTGGCTCAGCAGACAGTACCACACATGATAGGATTAGATACAGTGGCTCAGCAGACAGTATCACACATGATAGGATTAGATACAGTGGCTCAGCAGACAGTATCACACATGATCGGATTAGATATAGGGCCCAGCAGACAGTATCATACATGATTGGATTAGATACACAGCTCAGCAGACTGTATCACACATGATAGGATTAGATACAGGGCCCAGCTCGTTGACATTGCGGCTCCAGCGCTTGACCCAGGACAGGTAAGAATAATAATTTTGCTTCTTTATGTGTTACTGATTATTTTTGTGTTTGTGTTTTTTTTACAGGTTCGGTTGTTGGACTTCGGATTCGAGGACTTCAATGACGGCGTTTTTTTTATTCTCAATAAAATGGTTAATGAGGGTTGTGTTTTTTTATTTCAATAAAATATTTTTTCTATGTGCTTGTATCTTTTTAAACTTTATTATCACCGCCTTAGTAATGGCCGCTGGCTGATTGACAACCTCCATTACTAAGGCGAGGCTTAATGTTAGCCGGTGCAGAGGTTACACTAACCCCCATTATTACCCCGGTACCAACCGCCACCAGGGGTATTGGGAAGAGCCGGGTACAAACCAGTACCCGACCATCTGTAGTGACGGGCAGGCACCGGGGTGGCCGCAGGCTGGTATTAGGCTGGGGAAGGCCAAAAACAGTGGCCCTTCCCACCCTTGTAATGCTGCCTGCTGCTGCTGTGTTGTATCTGGCTGGTTATGAAAATTGGGGGGGACCCGAAATCGTTCTTTCCAATTATTATTTTTTTTTTGTTTTTTTTAAATGACGTGGGGTCCCCCCCATTTTTCATAACCAGCCAGATACAATAAAGCAGCAGCAGGCAGCATTACCAGGATGGGAAGGGCCACTGTTTTTGCCTTTCCCCTCCTGATAATACCAGCCTGCGGCCACCCCAGTGGCCGACCATCACTACAGATGGTCAGGTACTGGATCGTACCCGGCTCTTCCCAGCACCCCTGGTGGCGGTGGGTACCGGGGTAATAAAGGGGGTTAGTGTTAGCCTCTGCATCCGCTAACACTAAGTCCCGCCTTAGCAATGGACGCTGTCAATCAGCCGGCGGCCATTACTAAGGCGGTAGTAATATAGTTTAAAAAAAAAACACAAAGACATAGAAAAAATATTTTATTGAAATAAAAAAAAAACCCACACAGCCCTCATTAACCATTTTATTAATAAAAAAAAAGCCGTCATCTAAGTAGTCCTGGAATCCGCCGTAGTCCAACGACCGAACCTGTAAGAAAACACACAAAATATGATTAGTAACACATGTGTTAGGGTATGTGCACACACACTAATTACGTCCGTAATTGACGGACGTATTTCGGCCGCAAGTACCGGACCGAACACAGTGCAGGGAGCCGGGCTCCTAGCATCATACTTATGTACGATGCTAGGAGTCCCTGCCTCTCCGTGGAACTACTGTCCCGTACTGAAAACATGTTTACAGTATGGGACAGTTGTCCTGCAGCGAGCCAGGGACTCCTAGCATCGTACATAACTATGATGCTAGGAGCCCGGCTCCCTGCACTGTGTTCGGTCCTTTACTTGCGGCCGAAATACGTCCGTCAATTACGGACGTAATTAGTGTCTGTGCACATACCCTAAGGCTTAGATACAGGGCCCATGTGTGATACTGTCTGTGGGACCCTGTATCTAAGCCTACCACTAGGTAGGCTTAGATACAGGGTCCAGCAGACAGTAATCTTATACAGTATAAGATTACTGTGTACTGGGGCCCTGTATCTAAACCTACAGTGTGGTAGGCTTAGATACAGGGCCCAGCAGACAGGATCACGCATGGGCCATGTATCTAAGCCTACCATGTGATTGGCTTAGATATAGGGCCCAGCAGACAGGATCACACAATCTGTGATCCTGTCTCATGGGCCCCCTAAGCCTGATACATCGTAGGCTTAGGGGTTGTGCAGTCCCTAAACATTGATGGCGTATCCACAGGATAGGCCATCAATAGCTGATGTGTCGCCCGGGACCCGCAAATCAGCTGTTTTGAAGGGGCCGCAGCACTCGTACGAGAGCTGCTTCCCCTTCATTTCACTACTCGCTCACACTGTGAATCGCCGACACCGATTCACAGTGTGACCGGAATGAAGTGACAGGAATGAAGGGGAGCAGCTCTCGTACGAGTGCTGCGGCCCCTTCAAAACAGCTGATTGGCGGGTCCCGGGAGTCAGACCCCGCCAGTCAGGGCTAACCTTACCTTCCTCTTCGGCCGCGGCGGGAGTTCTGTAGTCTCGATGCTGTGTGCGGCGCATAGCGCTGTGACGTCATGCGCTGCGCACAGCGCTTGACGTCAGGACCTCAGCTGCGATCCGGAACCAGGAAGGTAAGTAAAGTATGTTACTATAGTAACAGGGGCCCGCGGCCCGAGTTACTATAGTAACTTTTTATTGATGTGGTGCGGGGGGCCGTGGGCCCCCCTGGCTTCTGGGCCCGGTCGCAATTGCGACCGCTGCGACCCCTATAGCTACGCCAGTGCGTCCTATGGTTATGACCCTGGCTGACCCTTTTACTCTACTAAATGATGTTAAAATTTTAGTTAGTTCTTTGAGGAAGGAAATACATATCCGTTTTATGACACTTATAAGATGTAGTGTATGTTTTCATCTTTTTTTATTGTAATCAGAAATAAAAGCTAGATCATACAAATGAGTCTTGATAAGATCCCACAACCATAACTTCACATATTGTATGTGATGTGACAACTCCATAGCTCTGACATAAATTCACTGCTCCTCTCTATATAAATGACTTTCCTTAATGTTCATTTAAAATAAAAAAATTGCTGAATTTTTGCAAAGGGACATTAAAAAGTTAATGTGAAATGGCTAAAAAAATTACTAGATGTGCAAAGCATCTGCTCCTTTTATAATCACACATTAAGTTTTTAACCATCTGTAGTACAGGATATTTTGAGCAGGTCTATTTCTATTAAGCTGACTTATCAAAAGAATTTATCCTCTCTAAAGGTATCCTTCGTAAATCCATAAGAGCACAAGAACTATATAAGATTAGTATTTTAAGAGTTATAGTCAAAAAATGTCTTAGCTCCACTGGTTCCAAAATCAATGGTTCAGGTTCGCCCTTTGAACTGGGCATTTGTTTCATTTCTGGCTAAAACTGTTAACTACGTTAGGCTCAATAACCGGGTAACATAATATTTAGGATCTTCTAAGACATTTCTCTTGGATACATAAAGAAGGATTTCTCTTTAGTCAGTAAGACATGTTGTATAAGAGATTGAATAAGATTCACTATTATCTAAAGATAATATTGTAAGAATTGTAAAAATGAGTGTTAAGTGCTGTTTGTTAGCTTCATTCACTTGCAGGCTTCACACTCCATTCATTTTAATTAAGGGCAGAGTAGCAAGAAACGTAAAAAAATAGTGTAGCCTGCCTCCTTTACTGCCACCCTGAGGGATAGCTAGATAGACATGAGATAGATAGATAGATAGATAGATAGATAGATAGATAGATAGATAGATAGATAGATAGATAGATAGATAGATAGATAGATAGATAGATAGATAGATTATGAAAAGATAGGAAGGTGCTAAAATAACTTGAATATCAGGGATATTCAAGCTGACTGTGTGTCTGTAGAAGGAACCCGCTAGCTAACAGAGTCCTGTGATCACAGCAGCCTCAGCACCAATTTAAAGGTGTTCTCCAGTTCACAAAAATGGTCTCTATCTTGTTAAACCTCTAAAAAACGTAACTACCAATATGGTGTCTGTCAGGAAATTGGTTATGAAAGCCGGTACACGATGTACTCGCTTTATCTGCTTATTTCATACTTTTGTGACTTCATGTACCCTGGTCATGTGATATTTAGCTTTTTACAACTCCCAAAAGCCACAGGGATGTCACATATCACGTGCCATATTTCTTCATTTACTCCCCTCTCCTCTGTTGGAGTACAGTAGGAGCTTGGAGCCACAGTATGAGGGGAAGTTCAGCACAGTAGAAGGGGTGGGAAAATCTGCAAAGGGGAGAGGGAATTATGGGAATCATATTTTTTTTAGGTTGGCACTGCTAGCATGATCCTGTTCATAGCAAGTAATATAAGTATGTAAACAACGGGCTCTTCATAGAATGGGCCAAAACTGGAAAAATGTAAAAATAAAAAATTCTAAGCTGTGGAGGCATCTTGTGGCATTATTGAAACATATTAAGATACCTTTCAAAACTTTGTATTATGTTGAAGAACATTCCTTTAAGCAAGCAATCTTTCTCTGCAGTGTAAGAGGGAAGAGTGGCAAGCACTAAAAGGCTTGTAGAAACTGTGACCGTGACCGGGCTGCAGCTCCAACGTATCTGTAACATGGCATATAACTTTTTATTAGCGACTTAGAAAGAAGTAGAGGTCTGCAGCACAAACTCTTACGCTTTCAAGAAACTGGCTATATAAAGTTGCTGTACATACGGATCTAAGAGTGCTGTGAAGTTTTTATTTTTCACTAGTGGTATACATTAATTGCATTTTTCTAGAATTAGGAACCAGCAGTTGAAAGGCTGTTAAGTCCCAACCTTCAGGGCTAATATCAGTTTAGCGTTTCCATAGCAGATACATTGGGCTGCACTGTTAAATTTGTGATTGGTATAATGGACACTTTAAAGGCTATGTACACCTTTGTAATGATTATTATTTTTTTATTTCATCAATGTTTTATGTGTTTTTAAGCAACTTTTAAATTTACTTTCATAACTTAGATGTAAATGATATTAGCTGGATCCTGTGTGTCAGAGAAGCTGTCAGTTTAGCTGACCTAACGTACTTGACTCAGATGGAACGCTACAGCTGCTATGTATACAAAATACAAAAAAAGTTGCAGTGTAAAATGTAAAAAAAAACAACTTAAAACATATGTGTACTTAGCCTTTAGGCTGGGTTCACACAGAGTTTTTTGCAGGCGGAAAATCTGCCTCAAAATTCCGTTTGGAAGTTTGAGGCAGATTTTCCTCTACCTGCACGCCGATTTCCGCTGCGATTTTCGGCCAATGAGCGCTGCGGGCATAAAACGCAGCGAAATATGCTTTCTCTGCCTCCCATTGATGTCAATGGGAGGTCAGAGGCGTAAACGCCTGAAAATAGGGAATGTCCCTTCTTTCTCCGATAAAACCGGCTCGTGGGAGAAAACCGCCTACGCCTCCCATTGAAATCAATGGGAGGCATTTTCCGGCCGGTTTGCGGCGCGGTTTCCGCGTCAAAAAACTCGTCAAAAGACTCTGTGCGAACCCAGCCTTAATGTAATTTTTTTTATGTTGATAGAATTTTAAGTGTAACTATGAATGTTATTCTATCAAATATTATGTTTTCTTTTACACAATATTAGATTTTTTTGTTCTTAGGTATTAAAAGTGTAATGAAAACTCAGAGTCATCCTGGTACATACAGAAAAAAGCTCATGAGTTATAATACCACCTACATGTGTTTTCTAGAAAAATACTTTCCTAAGTGATAGTCATTATGGAAATAATAATTGTCCACAATTTTCTGACACATACAGTTGAATACAGCTATTCAATATGTAATAGGAATATTATAAAAAATAGTGCAATGATATACAGGGAAAAAAAATATAGGAAAACATAAATATGACCGTTTTATTATTATTATTACTATTATTATTCAGAGGCGGACACAGACAGCAGAGAGAGCCCCAGTGCAACAAATATGTGACCCTTGGTCTTCAATAGCTCATCTAGAGAAACCCCCTTCTGTCTCTTTAACAATACGCAAGTAATTGTGATCCATGAAATTCATTATCTACCGAAAAGACAGTAGGAAGCTGCTTTTAAGGTGTCAGTGACCCCCATTATCTACAGGGCGACTGCAGCTATACTAGTGTCATGTATGGTATGGTCGCCCCTGATTTGTGACTGTACAATCACTATTGACATCAAAGAGGCATGAATACAAAATCCAAGTGCCGCCTTACCTCTGGTATTTAAAGTCAAGCTCTGTATTTAATAATTTTTGGCTTTTTAGTCAGCAAATGTAAAAAATGTACATCTTTTATTTTGTACACTATAAAAACAAGTCTCCATTTTGGCACGTTGTCAACAAGCTGCTGTTGATGGATCTTCTTATTCTTTTTATGTGTCTCTATTTAGTAGTTTGTAGTATTGTAAATAGGCCATGGATATGATTGTCGAATTAACACTTTAAAACACTTTGGTGCTCTTCTTATAACTAATAATTGTTCATCGCAAGTAATAGGTATTCATGAATTGTTTGCATGGTTTTCTTATGATTTAGACTATGGGGTTTTTACAGGCGTATAGATAGTACATACATTATAGCTAGTTATGACTCTTTAGGAGACAGAACTCTCATAATTGTAAGGCTGGATTCACACGAGCATGTTTGGTCCGTAAGGGACGGAACGTATTTCGGCCGCACGTCCAGGACCGAACACACTGCAGGGAGCCGGGCTCCTAGCATCATAGTTTTGTACGACGCTAGGAGTCCCTGCCTCTCCATGGAACAACTGTCCCGTACTGAAAACATGATTACAGTACGGGACAGGTGTCCCGCAGCGAGGCAGGGACTCCTAGCGTCGTAGATAACTATGATGCTAGGAGCCCGACTCCCTGCAGTGTGTTCGGTCCGGGACTTGCGGCCGAAATACGTTCCGTCCATTACGGACCGCAAAATGCTCGTGTGAATCCAGCCTAAGGGTATGTTCACACGCAGTGACCAAAAACGTCTGAAAATACGGAGCTGTTTTCAGGCAAAAACAGCTCCTGATTTTCAGACGTTTTTGTAACTACTCGCGTTTTTCGCGGCGTATTTTACGGACGTTATTGGAGCTGTTTTTCAATGGAGTCAATGAAAAACGGCTCCAAAAACGGCCCAAGTAGTGACATGCATTTCTTTTTATCGGGCGTCATTTTACGCGCCGTAATTTGACAGCGACGCGTAAAAATACACCTCGTGGGAACAGAACATCGTAAAACCCATTGCAAGCAATGAGCAGATGTTTGTAGGTGTATTAGGGGCGTTTTTTCAAGCGTAATTCGAGGCGTAAAATGCCCGAATTACGTCTGAAAACACTGCGTGTGAACATACCCTAACTGTAACAAGCCGTGCACCTGTGTGTGCCTCACATGACCAGAACACATTTTTATCCACTGGAAGTAAACAATGAAGGTTCCCATTCCCAAATGACTGCAAGCACAGATCTTGAAAACCATGGGGAATTAATACAGAATGTATACTGGAATATTGTATAACTTTCAATTATAAAAAATAAATAAAATGAATTTGCTAAAACTGGAATAGTCTTTTTAGAGCTACACAGGTACACAGAGGTGAGTTATAACATGCAGTGAAATTGAGTCGTTCAGTTCAACATTATTAAGGAATCTAGCCAAAGGGCTCATACAGATCCATGTTGAACAGATCTATTTTATTATTCATTCTCATGACCTCCTATGGACCCATACTGTACCTCTGTGTATGTCACGTCACGTTCCAATGCGTGCTGTATTACGGAGCTGTTCCCCCTTAGAAGCATTGCTTTTTGGGGAGAATACGAGACCTTACGAATTCACCCTACGGCAGCTCTGGTTCTGAGCCGAGATGTTCAGGTCCTTTTAGGACTATAGTTTATGTTAGACAGTTAAGGTTTGTTTATAGGGTTATAAAGCTATACAGATTTTTGGATGAGCAGCACACAGGGGAACATATATGCAGGATCCAGCTATGTACAATTTTATGTAGTACTAAAATGTAACCTTGTACTAGACTTATGCAGTCATTTTAAGACATACATTACAGGCAGCAGAAACGCAGAACTAGAACGGTTTCTATATGTTTACCGGAAAATCCAGGAAGGTTATTACCGTAACACTGATCCACCGACGGAAATGATCAATCATTCTGTGTATCGAGGGCATATTAATAGAACCTTTTTGTCACCATACATGTAAGTAAGGGGAACGTCCTCACCATTGTTATTGAAATATGGATTTATTTATTGAAAATTGTAAATGGATTTCTATATAGCCAGAACACATTCTAAAGCTCGAGTAATAGTAATAGACACATTAAATGGTGGCATCTGTGTCTTATAACGGTTTTCAGCGGCATTTGTTTCGGGAAGTGAAAACACTATTATTCTACATAGAAAAAAAAATCATCAACATCTTTATTCTCTTGCATGAGTACATTCATGGAGATAGTGTAATATGTTTGGTTCTTGGTATATCAGTATATTTTTAAAGTGTGGGAGGAAACTGGCGCAAAATGAGGAAAGCCAGGCAAACACTGGGAAAAATACTAATGTTGAGCTCGGTTAGATTCAAAGCCATAATATTAACCAGTAAGCCGCCATGCCACCCCTCTAAGTGCCAGATAGACAATTTGTGGTTGGACACAATCCATGTCACTAAAAGAAAAAGTCAAGCCTCCTTCTTACTGACAATGAACATGAGGGCCGGATTCCAAAAGAATGTGCTTAATGGGCAAGTGTTTGTGTACAGTGTTCTCCTCCCGAGAACAGGTTAATTTGACTATATATTGTATTCTTTGCATGTAGACTCATGCAGAGATTAAGCGGGACTGCAGTTTTTTAGATATTTTTGGTGCCTAGGTGGTTTGCGCATTGGGTTTAGAAAAGTAGACCGTGGCTGGATTTTAGCTCATGTTTAATGTCCATGGAATCCAGCACAAAATAATCTTCTTACACCTGTTTTCTACCCTATGAGGTATTTTTTTTTCATAAACAGAAGCAAAACATCTTTAGTGGATATCCTCATTACAGGGGTGTTTCCACTGGAGACATTTATGGCATATTCCCGGGATTCGCCATAAATGTCTGATAGTTGCAGGTCGCAGCTTTAAAACCCCAACCTATCTCCAGAATTGGGGTCACCCACCCCACGTCACGCCTGGTCAGGCAGCCACAACCATATGGAGACTATATGAAGAGCTTACTACAAAAAGCTACTACCTAAAAAAAAGAAAGCACACACAAAATGGATTAATAAAGGGAAATAAGGTTAATCACTTTATTACAGTACACTAAAAATTATGCTTACACCCACAAGCAATTACTATGAAGAGAAAATTAAAAGAAAAATAGAGGAAATGAATCAAATGAGGGTCACAGGCAATAATGTGACGATCCTGTGGTGTTGACCCAAATATGGGGTGAGAAAAAAGGTAGAAATAATCGGTACTCTCTCCAATAAATCAAGGTGTCAGGCACCAAGATATAGCATGAGATACTCCCTAAATACAATCTGAAGTGCTAAGTGCTGCAAACATAACTAGTGTAAGGCTATGTTCACACGGGGTATTTTGCCGAGTTTTTTGACGCGGAAACCGCGTCGCAAAACTCGGCAGAAACGGCCCGAGAACGCCTCCCATTGATTTCAATGGGAGGCGTCGGCGTCTTTTTCCCGCGAGCAGTAAAACTGCCTCGCGGGAAAAAGAAGTGACATGCCCTATCTTCGGGCGCTTCCGCCTCCGACCTCCCATTGACTTCAATGGGAGGCAGGAGAAAGCGTATATCTCGCTGTTTTATGGCCGCGGGCGAAAAACGGCGCGATAATTGCCGCGAAAATCGGCGTGCAGGGAGAGGAATATCTGCCTCAGGGTATGTTCACACGGCGGGGGTCCGTAACGGCTGAAATTACGGGGATGTTTCAGCCTGAAAACATCCCCGTAATTTCAGCCGTACCGGCATGTGCAGGCGCTTGAACGCCGCGTCAATTACGGCCGTAATTAGCGCCGCTATTCATTGGAGTCAATGAATAGCGGCTCCAATTACGGCCAAAGAAGTGACAGGTCACTTCTTCTACGCGGGCGTCTATTTACGCGCCGTCATTTGACAGCGGCGCGTAAATATACGCCTCGTGTGAACAGACAAACGTCTGCCCATTGCTTTGAATGGGCAGATGTTTGTCAGCGCTATTGAGGCTCTATTTTCGGGTGTAATTCGGGGCAAAAACGCCCGATTTACGTCCGTAAATAGGCCGTGTGAACATACCCTCAAAGTTCCAAACGGAATTTTGAGGCAGGTATTCCTCCCCCAAAATACTCCGTGTGAACATAGCCTTAGAACGCATAAGTGCATATTCACAAGGTATATATGAAAACATGTCATTTAAGATAAATAATACAAAAGGCCTGTTCACAAAGAGTTTTTTGCTGGCGGAAAAATCTGCCTCAAAATTCCTTCAGGAATTTTGAGGCAGATTTTGACCTGCCAGCAGAACATGTGGTGCATTTTTCATGGCGTTTTTCACCACTCCACCGTGAAAAACACGATCTCTGCCTCCTATGTCAGAAACGGAAACACCCAAAGAAAGGGCATGCCGCTTCTTTTTCCCGTAAAAAAATGCCTCCGCCTCTCGTTAAAAAAAACGCCTCCGCCTCCCATTGAAATCAAATTATTACTTACCTATATTTCGTGCACTACCTCCTTCCGTATCACAGCACATTCAATAGGACTATGTGTTCCACGTCAGCCTAGCAACACTCTGCTTGCGTTCCAGTGACACGTATGACGTAATCTCGTTGCCTTTATATTACAATTTCTCTATAAACAAAAATGGGCAAATGAATGTTATCTAGGTTAGTATGTCATCGATCCGTTCCCCGTTGTCATACGCACCTTTCTACTAATTTACGTCAGCTTCAATGAAGTATCACTATATTATATGTATGTCTAACATGGAGTGACCATTTAATATATGTATATATGTAGGTATATTTTATTGTTTAGATTTTGTTTCTTTTTTTATATATCAGTTAAGCGATTGTGACAAAGGCCTGGGATAGGCTGAAACGTCGAAATAAATCACCTGTTACAAATGTATCATTCAGACTAAGATAACTCATATCTTGAAAATTAAAAATCTTTGGAAAATTCTAAAAAGAATTGACTTCTAAATTTATCTCTATACTTGAGTGATTGGGTTGTTTTTCCTATACAAATTGTGGGGTGTCCAAACCTGAACCCTTATAGCACCTGAATATTTTAGCCAGGAGTGCAGTCCATTATTTTCCTTCTACACTAATGGGAGTAGAAAAAAACAAAAATACGCCTCCGCCTCCCATTGAAATCAATGGGAGGCGATTTCGGGGCAGTTTTTTGCAGCTGTCTCTGACGCGGTTTATGCATCAAAAACAGTGCCAAAATACTCAGTGTGAACTAGCGTTAAGTGTGCCCCAACATGTTGGAGAGGACTATTGTGGATGTGCTTCCTTTTCCTCGGTAGTAGTTGTTTGTAGTAAACTCAGTTTCTCTGATGCTGGTTTTGCACCACAACATTATGCTATAGTAGTGCCGCTCGACATTTCTTTGCGGGGCTTTGAATAAAGAGTTGGTTGAGCGTCTCCCACTTCATTGATTCCTATGGGAGTTATTAATACAGCCGAGCTTTCTTGATGGAGCTTTAACATTTTCAATTACTGCAGTCTATCATCTTTCTCCATTGTATTATAGAACAATCCATTTTATAGCTAAACTAACAGTCAATTATGTAGAAATCAGTGTGACCTTTACTCTGGGTAAAACTGCATTTCCCACATTTCCTATTTCATAGGGACAATGTGTTATCTTCAAGTCATGTTTCATATTATAGAACAAAGCTGCTGCACAATGCTTCTCCTGCCAGGTCAATCTTCCAGCTACAAAAACTGTTTTTTAAAAAAAAAGATTTATCTAGAAATGCACTCTATAGTATTGGGGACAGACATCGTCCCCTGTACAACAAGGGTATTAAAGTGCTAGATAGATTAGATAGATAGATGATAGATAGATAGATAGATAGATAGATAGATAGATAGATAGATAGATAGATAGATAGATAGATAGATAGATAGATAGATAGATAGATAGATAGATAGATAGATAGATAGATAGATAGATAGATAGATAGATAGATGATAGATACTACAGAGATAGATAGATGATAGATAGATAGATAGATAGATAGATAGATAGATAGATAGATAGATAGATAGATAGATAGATAGATAGATAGATAGATAGATAGATAGATAGATAGATAGATAGATAGATAGATAGATAGATAGATAGATAGATAGATAGATAGATAGATAGATAGATAGATAGATAGATAGATAGATAGATAGATAGATAGATAGATAGATAGATAGATTGATAGATAGATAGATAGATAGATAGATAGATAGATAGATAGATAGATAGATAGATAGATAGATAGATAGATAGATAGATAGATGGCCAATTCTATCCTTTTGAAGTATTGGCTTAAATTAATCCATTTAGAGTACACATTTGTAATGTTAGTTGCAATGTGCCTCAAAGAAAAACAACAGGTTTTGATGAATCATAACCTATTTCGTTTTGTCACATCAAATAGATGCAATGACAAAGCTAAGGTGGCAGGAACATATTATGTGCAAGGAAAGCCTTGTTTCAGCAGAGTAACTTGCAGAAGTGAATAGATCATTTCTAGTCCACACAAAGAGGTATAAAAATTCAATCTTAGGAACCATTTTTTTCTTTAAATTGAACCTATGAAATAGCTGAAGCATTTGTATATTAGGTTGTGAAGAATTACAGTTCATAAAATGTAGAGCAGTTACTTCCCGCACATTTTCCTTCAATGGAGACATCAATATAATTGTATAATGTAGGGATATCAGTCACTCACATTACAGTCAATAACAGTTTTGCTTTTTAAACTATAAAATAGAAAAAAAAGTGATATTCTTCTTTTAGCAAAGTTATCAAAGAATATGTTATGAATGGAACTTACAACTCATATTATCTGTCGATCTATGGAACTCACAGTCCTTATATTATCTAGAGATAAACGAACAAAAGTAGAGGATCCAGCGCAATCATTTAAAATAGAACATGGTTCCAATTTTATTGGGATATTAAAACAGAATCAATCCTAAGTGTGGTATTTAGAGATAGGTAGATAGGCGCCTACGCGTTTCAGATGCTCTACACGTCCTTCCTCATGGCTTCCTCCTATCTATCTATCGATCTATCTATCATCTATCTATCTCATATCTATCTTTATCATCTATCTATCTCATATCTATCTATCTATCTAGTATCTATCTATCTAGCTATCACGTACGTACGTACGTACGTACGTACGTACGTACGTACGTACGTACGTACGTACGTACGTACGTACGTACGTACGTACGTATCTATATCATCTATCATTTGTCTACCTATTATATACACATTTGATATAACATGTAATTTAATAACATTAACTCTGTATATAAATGCTAACATTGTTATACTGGATTTAATCATAGTGAAGAGTTTTATAAGGTTTGTACAACACTGCTCTGTGCCATTCAGATATTGCAGACAATTAAATATAATGTGCTGGCACAGCACTTTGTGATTTTGAGATGCGTAGTTGTGACACAAAAATAATTTTGTCCTAGTTTCTTTTAAATTTAGGTCATATTCATTATACTGCATAGCGGAAGTGAATAGAAAACAGTTACATCTTAAATAATAGAGTATCATATAAATGTGAATTAAGATCATGTCCATACAGCTCCTCCACAGAATTATTTTCTAACTACTGTAGGTATTTTTAGAGGAGTAGAAAGGGGGCTAGCTCAATTATTTAGGTTTATGATATGTATAAGATTGATGGAACTATTGCCTACCCAAATCTTCACATGTAAAAGCTTTATTCACACGTTGTAACATTCCACTATAGAAGATAATATGAGGTTACAGAATTGTAGCGATAAAGCGTATTTGTCATTAGGGCAGTTCTCTTTAAATTAGGGTATTAGCAATATAAGGGAACATGAATTAACTGCCTTTCAAAGAGTCCTATCAGCCAAAGAGCTCACATGTCAACACTTCCCATTCCTGTAGTTTTGATGTATGGAATACCCACAGAATATCGATGGGCCTTCTTGGTTTTCAAAGTAAGAAGAGAATATATCACAAGCTAGAGTTCTGCTTATTGGCACTTTGGTAAAGTTAAGGAAGAAAAGTTAAATTAGTGCAATTGAAGTTCCCTATCGTTTCAATAAACATTTTGAGAAACTTTATAAAATATCTTATTACAGAAAATGCCTCTTTATTCACTTATCAGTCTTCATCCCAGTCACCTGCCTCATGCACTGAACATTCACTCTCAGATCACTGCTAAAATCTGTTTTGAGAGAGACAACGATGAGATGGATTTTCAGCTTCACTGAGGGAATAAATTACAGCTGCTGCCCATAGAAGTCTAAGGAAGGGGAAAGGGCTGGAGGTAAAAGCAGCTGCATAGAGAAAAAGACAGAGACACAGACACTGCTGCTTCTAGGTCTATTATCTCACCCCCGTATTGGATCCACAGCAACAATTCGCATTACTGCTATATATTGTTCTTCAGGCTACTACTTCTTTTGTCAGCATGTGAGAGATAAGCGAGAAAAATCTCCTCTTCTTCCTGTTCTGTGTATTGGAGACATCATAATAGCTAGTCTCCACTCCTCCTTAAGCAGAGTTCAAGTAAAACTGACAATTAGAGATGAAGCCTGCAGAGCAGAAAACTGCTGAAAAGTGCAGATATAAGTCATATAATGGCCAGAAATGGTAACAGAACCCAATCAACATTATGCAGCAATGTACTTAGTGCTGTACATCAAGCGCTTAGATGATTTCTATCACCTTTCTTCTCTGAACATAGTGAAGCTTGAATCAAACACTTTATGTAGCTCATGATAAAAGTGTATGACTTAACTTAAAGAGGTTTTCTTGAATTTTTTTTATCCAGCCCTTTTATTCATGAAAAATTGAATTGCCGCAGCATCCATAGTACTTGTCTCAGAGGCAGTAAGGGCCACTCCTTTTTGTGAGGGGAAAAAAGGGATGATGGTGGCTTTCTTTATGGGGCCCTTTGTGAATTCTAATTCTATAGCTGGGCAGGATATACTTTTACAGACTTATGGGATGAAGACTTTAGAAACTCAGACATAGGTATATATATATATATATATATATATATATATATATATATACACTACCGTTCAAAAGTTTAGGGTCACTCAGAAATGTCCTTATTTTTGAAAGAAAAGCACAGTTTTTTTCAATGAAGATAACATTAAATTAATCAGAAATACACTCTATACATTGTTAATGTGCTAAATGACTATTCTAGCTGCAAACGTCTGGTTGTTAATGCAATATCTACATAGGTGTATAGAGGCCCATTTCCAGCAACCATCACTCCAGTGTTCTAATGTTACATTGTGTTTGCTAACTGTGTTAGAAGGCTAATGGATGATTAGAAAACACTTGAACACCCTTGTGCAATTATGTTCGCACCGCTGTAAACAGTTTTTCTGTTTAGAGGAGCTTTAAAACTGACCTTCCTTTGAGCTAGTTGAGAATCTGAAGCATTACATTTGTGGGTTCGATTAAACTCTCAAAATGGCTAGAAAAAGAGAGCTTTTATGTGAAACTCAACAGTCTATTCTTGTTCTTAGAAATGAAGGCTATTCCATGCGAGAAATTGCCAAGAAACTGAAGATTTCCTACAACGTTGTGTACTACTCCCTTCAGAGGACAGCACACACAGGCTCTAACCAGAGTAGAAAGAGAAGTGGGAGGCCCCGCTGCACAACTGAGCAACAAGACAAGTACATTAGAGTCTCTAGTTTGAAAAATAGACGCCTCACAGGTCCTCAACTGGCAGCTTCATTAAATAGTACCCGCAAAACGCTAGTGTCAACGTCTACAGTGAAGAGGCGACTCCGGGATGCTGGCCTTCAGGGCAGAGTGGCAAAGAAAAAGCCATATCTGAGACTGGCTAATAAAAGGAAAAGATTAATATGGGCAAAGGCACACAGACATTGGACAGAGGAAGATTGGAAAAAAGTGTTATGGAGAGACGAATCGAAGTTTGAGGTGTTTGGATCACACA
Organism: Rhinoderma darwinii; assembly: GCF_050947455.1. NCBI lineage: Eukaryota > Metazoa > Chordata > Amphibia > Anura > Rhinodermatidae > Rhinoderma > Rhinoderma darwinii. The sequence continues at coordinate 40,398,857 of NC_134689.1, read as the reverse complement.
GAAGAACATTTGTGAGACGCAGAACAACTGAAAAGATGCTGGAAGAGTGCCTGACGCCATCTGTCAAGCATGGTGGAGGTAATGTGATGGTCTGGGGTTGCTTTGGTGCTGGTAAAGTGGGAGATTTGTACAAGGTAAAAGGGATTTTGAATAAGGAAGGCTATCACTCCATTTTGCAACACCATGCCATACCCTGTGGACAGCGCTTGATTGGAGCCAATTTCATCCTACAACAGGACAATGACCCAAAGCACACCTCCAAATTACGCAAGAACTATTTAGGGAAGAAGCAGGCAGCTGGTATTCTATCTGTATTGGAGTGGCCAGCGCAGTCACCAGATCTCAACCCCATAGAGCTGTTGTGGGAGCAGCTTGACCGTATGGTACACAAGAAGTGCCCATCAAGCCAATCCAACTTGTGGGAGGGGCTTCTGGAAGCAATGCTGTAATTGCTGCAAATGGAGCATTCTTTGACGAAAGCAAAGTTTGAAGGAGAAAATTATTATTTGAAATAAAAATCATTATTTCTAACCTTGTCAATGTCTTGACTATATTTTCTAGTCATTTTGCAACTCATTTGATAAATATAAGTGTGAGTTTTCATGGAAAACACAAAATTGTCTGGGTGACCCCAAACTTTTGAACGGTAGTGTATATAGATATATATAAACTAAGTAGTGAATGACAGTTATGGAAGCAGCATAGAGCTACACTGTTTCCTTAACTACCATTCAGTTCCATGGGACTTACGGGAAACAGCGTAGCTCAGCGAGCTACGCTGTTTTCTTCTTTATAGTCAGAAATCATACGATTCAGCCGCAACACAGCAAGGTAGAACGGGGTTTAGGGGATTCTGTTCTAGGGATAGGTGTGGGTCCCAGAGGTGGGACCCGCATCTATCTGACATTTGTGACATATCCTGGGGATATTTCACAAATTTCCCTGATGGGAAAACCCCTTTAATTGCAAAAATGTACTGTTCTCGAAGAGAATATATGTATTGTAGGTGTATTCTAGTATGTAGATCAGGAAATATATGATTCCATGATATATACATCAGTTCCTCAAGTTACAATATCTTCAATTTACAAAGGTCTTTTCTGGGCTATAATAAAGCTTAGCCAGATACAACTAAAGTCCTTAAGGACCCGGCCAATTTTGGCCTTGAGGAACAGAACAATTTCTTGTCTTCCCGTCACTCATAACTTTTTAACTTTTTGTTCGACATACCTGTATGAAACTTTGTGTTTTGCGGGACAAGTTGTACTTTATTTAGGTGCCATTGTTTGGTACAAATACATTAATGTTTAATTTATATAGAAATTTATTTTGTCAAAAATATATTTTTTGCAGCATAGACCGATCATCGTAAATGATACTATGAATTTATTGTGCAGGTTGTTACGGTCGTGACATTGCCAAATATGTGTACATTATTTTTGTTTATTATATTAAATAAATATTTCAATGTGCATTTTTTTACTGTTTTTTTTTTTCATTAATGTAACTTTTTTTTATCCAATAGAGGATTTCCAATTTTCATTTTTATTTATTAACTTTAATGTACTGGCATGTATTTATATGCCAGAACATTAGCCTGTGTTAGGGCATACTTAGGCAAACATACTTAACTACACTATTCTGTAGTGGTGTATTCCCATATTACTGCTTCTTTTATGGATTAAAAAAAAAAAAGATATTCATGTATCTGCACTGATTTGTTTCTGTATTGTTTCTCTCCTTTTTGGTGTTGATAAACTATATACAACACAGAATAAATTACTATTTTGTACTAAGCCCATTATTGATAGATTTTCTGCATGTAAATATTGCAGCAGTGCTCAGGTCTGTACATGCCACCCCCTCCCTTTCATTATCTAGGGCACCCGTACACATGTGTCTACCCTTACCTTTGCCCGAATTTGGTTGAGCACTCCAATTTCTCATGAACCAATTCAATACAATATCGCTACATGCTAGCAAAATCTTTGACAGGCTGCAAGTCACATAACAATTACTGGGTGGCGACACATAGACACATAAACATAGGGAATAGACATCTTGAGACAAAGTATCGGGAAATCATGTTTTTTTAGCGGCTCATCTTACACCACACATCTCAGGATATGTTGGGATAGAAGAAAAGGTAGAGAAGGACACAAATGTACATTGCACAGAGAGTGTGTTCCCGCTCAGTAAGTGACTTTTCCACGGCAGCGACACTCCGGTGCAATGTTTACATGCCATGGTGCTCAGGTTAGGTGGCGCTGTAGGAAGGGAGGGTATTTTTTTTAATATCATATAAATAGGAAACCTCTTTTTCTTCATGGAAAAAAAGCCCGGAACCGCACTTTAATTTCAGTGTGTGAAGATCTAAGAAACGAACAAATATTATAATCATGCAATTTACATTTGGTAATTAAGGAATGTGAAATACAGGAAACATAGGTCGTGAATTACCAATAATGATATTCACAGATGGTATTTGGCTTTGTGAGTGAAGCGTTTTACAATGTTCTACTCTAAAAAATTACCAATAAATTGGTAACTTTGCGCATTAAATTATTATTATTTTATTTTTTAAAGATACCTGAAATGCCTATTTTAGTGGCATTATGATGATGATAATAAGTGGTCCTATGGTGGTTCTCCAGAACTCTAGACAACCGTAAAGCACTAAGCACATTGGTCTTAAATGTGTAGCTATTGTCACTCTATAATCAAAGTCTAACAAACATTGCAAACATGATGATGTAGTATGTGCAAGTGGAGTATGTTTAGTTTGTCTATACCAATGATTCATGTTTAAGGTGGTTCTGTCAACTACTGTAAACTATTGTATAAACCGCAACATGTTTAGGGCGGTTTTTGATTATTCCCATCTGGCCTTTAAAAGTTTTGCCGACAAACATTTTAGCCAAGAACTACAAGAAGAATACTAAACCTCAAAGCATACACAAGTCTAAACGAGGCCATACACATTAGATAAATGTCAACTGTTCCCGCTAATTTTGGTGAGGTCAGCTGACTATCTTTAGGATAAGCCATCAATGTATTATTATAAGGTGTATCACGTCTGGGCCCCCTATTCATTAGCAGAAAGACGAGGCAACAGTGCTCTAAGGATCAGTTCACAGAGTTTTTTGGCGCTGATTCTGACGCGGAAACCACGTCGGAATCAGTGCCAAAAAAAAGCCAAAATCGCCCCCATTGATTTTAATGGGAGGCAGAGGCGTTTTTTTCCTGGGCGGCTTTTGGCTCATGGGGAAGAAGAACGGCATATACTTTCTTGCCGCAGTTTCTGCCTCTGCCCCCCATTGAAATCATTGTAGGCAGAAAATTCCTGCAGTGCTTTTGCCCACGGCCCTTGCATTAGCTTCAATGGCTGTGGGTGAAAAGCGCCACGAAAAAAACCACAGGCAGTTAAAAAACTGGCAGTTCATTTCTTGAAGGAATTCTGAGGCAGATTTTTTCTGCCTTCAAAAACCTCTGTGTGAACTGACCCTAACCCCTGTACTGCAGTACCCAGCATGGCAACGTTTGTGCGATTGTGGCTGTGTCTGGTACTGCAGCTCAACCCATCCAGGTGAATGGAGTTGTGCTGCAGTAAGAGGCACAGCCACACACCTATGGCTGCTGCTTTTCTAGGTACTGCATTGATGGGGCTTAAGCACTGCTGCCTCTTAGTTCTGCTGATTGGTGGGGGTTCCTGAGGGTAGGACCAGTGGCGGATTAAGTAGACCATAGGCCCTGGGCTGTTACCCATAGTTGGGCCCCCCTTCTCCATCGCCGCCCTGTAACTATTCTTAACACGTCCTTTTTGTCCAGACATTAACAAATGGGTGTTACTACTTCCCTTGTCAAAAGGCTGTGTCCCCACATACTGACAGTCTCCAACCATCGCTGACCGTATCGCACCGTGTAGGGACACATTCTCCTGACACGGGGAATAGTAACACTTATTTGTCTATCAGTCCTGGACTGCACAAAGACTTTGTGAAATACAAGGATTTCCTATAATAAACATGTCAGTAGAGATGACAGATTTTCTATAAATCTAGTGACTCACAGGTGATGACGTAGTTTTTTTCCTCTTCTCCATCCAGTCCAGACTTCATGACGACTTTTCCCGGCCATGACCCATTTCTGCAGAATTTTCCACTCATATGTCTTTGGCTCCTCACTTTTCCAACATTTCCACACCTATAAACAAAGATAATATTATCATGGTGCCACACACTGTGCCCCTAAATATAATAGCACTAAACACTGCGCCCCTGAATAAAATAGTACAAACACTGTGCCCCTAAATATTATAGCACCATAGACTGCGCCCCTGAATATAACTGTGTCAAACAAAACAACACAGCCCCCTGTAAATAGCGCTACACAGTCCTCCCCCTCTGTAAATAGCGTCACATAGCCCTCCCCCTCTTGTATATAGTGCTACACAGCAATCCCCCTTAAATATAGTGATACACAGCGCTCCCTTCTATATAGTGCTATACAACAATCCCCCCTTGTATATTGTGCTACACAGCGTCTCCCCCCTTGGACCTGCAGCTCTTGTAATTTCTCAGTATAATGTCCCCCGTAGCTGCCCCCACAGTATATTGCCACCCATAGCTGCCCCCACAGTATAATGCCCTTCATAGCTGCCTCTACACAGTATAATGCCTCCATATCTGCGACACAGTATAATGCCCTCCATAGCTGCGACACAGTATAATGCCCCATAGATGTGACACAGTATAATGCCTCCATAGCTGTGACACAGTATAATATCCCCATAGCTGTGACACAGTATAATGCCTCCATAGCTGCGACACAGTATAATATCCCCATAGCTGCGACACAGTATAATGCCTCCATAGCTGCGACACAGTATAATGCCTCCATAGCTGTGACACAGTATATTGCCTCCATAGCTGCGACACAGTATAATATCCCCATAGCTGTGACACAGTATAATATCCCCATAGCTGCCTCTACACAGTATAATGCCTCCATAGCTGCGACACAGTATAATGCCTCCATAGCTGCGACACAGTATAATGCCTCCATAGCTGTGACACAGTATAATATCCCCATAGCTGTGACACAGTATAATGTGCCAATAGCTGTTACACAGTATAATGCCTCCATAGCTGCTACACAGTATAATGTGCCAATAGCTGTGACACAGTATAATGCCTCCATAGCTGTCTCCACACAGTATAATGCCTCCATAGCTGCTACACAGTATAATGCCCCCATAGCTGCTACACAGTATAATGCCCCATAGCTGCGACACAGTATAATGCCTCCATAGCTGCGACACAGTATAATGCCTCCATAGCTGCGACACAGTATAATGTCCCCATAGCTGTGACACAGTATAATGTGCCAATAGCTGTTACACAGTATAATGCCTCCATAGCTGCTACACAGTATAATGTGCCAATAGCTGTGACACAGTATAATGCCTCCATAGCTGTCTCCACACAGTATAATGCCTCCATAGCTGCTACACAGTATAATGCCCCCATAGCTGCTACACAGTATAATGCCCCATAGCTGCGACACAGTATAATGCCCCCATAGCTGCGACACAGTATAATTCCTCCATAGCTGCTACACAGTATAATGCCTCCATAGCTGCTACACAGTATAATGCCCCCATAGCTGTGACACAGTATAATGCCCCCATAGCTGTGACACAGTATAATGCCTCCATAGCTGTGACACAGTATAATGCCTCCATAGCTTCCTCTACACAGTATAATGCCTCCATAACTGCCTCTACACAGTATAATGCCCCCATAGCCGCAACACAGTATAATGCCTCCATAGCTGCAACACAGTATAATGCCCCCATAGCTGTGACACAGTATAATGCCTCCATAGCTGCCTCTACACAGTATAATGCCTCCATAACGGCCTCTACACAGTATAATGCCTCCATAGCCGCAACACAGTATAATGTCCCTCATAGCTGCCTCCACACAGTATAATGCCCCCATAGCCGCAACACAGTATAATGCCCCCATAGCCGCAACACAGTATAATTCCCCCATAGCTGCGACACAGTATAATGCCTCCATAGCTGCCTCTACACAGTATAATGCCTCCATAACTGCCTCTACACAGTATAATGCCTCCATAACTGCCTCTACATAGTATAATGCCTCCATAGCCGCAACACAGTATAATGCCCCCATAGATGTGACACAGTATATTGCCCCATAGATGTGACACAGTATAATGCCCCGTAGATGTGACACAGTATAATGCCCCATAGATGTGACACAGTATAATGCCCCATAGCTGTGACACAGTATAATGCCCCATAGATGTGACACAGTATAATGCCTCCATATGTGCGTACCTAATAAATAATAAAAACATAATTACTTACCTATCCCGGTTCCCACGACGGTGGGGGATGCTTCTCCTCCTCTGCACTGTCCCGTGAGTGACTCCGTGCAGATAGGCGCGATGACGCCACTACATCGCGCCTGCCTGCACTGAGCCGCTCACGGCAGAATGAATGCTGGAGCGAGGCTCCAGCATTCAACCCAACTGAATCTGCGTCCTGCGGACGCAGATTCAGTTGGAAGCGGGCAGCGCGGCAGCTAGCAGCGCTGCATAGTTTTTTAAGATTGTGTGCGGTTCAGGCGGCGATGGGTCCCCTGGCAGCCTCGGGCCCCGGTCGGCCGCCCGAACCGCCCATATTATAATCCGCCATTGGGTAGGACCGCACATTGATGAATTGTAGTAATTAAATGGAAATCATTCTCATGAGGTATAACTAAAGTGCAGCCTGTATGAATAAATGTTACATTTCCCATCAATAGACAAATATGTATTCCCCCTTTAAAAAGCATCTTAACCAAAATATAAATAACAGTACTTACAATATGTATAATAGTTTTAAAAAACGATCACATTTATTGAGCACGAGTATGACGTTAAAATGGAAAGTTTTACATTATATAAATTCTACACAAAGATAAAAGTTAAAAAAATGCCATGAACAAAAGTAGATAAGAAAGCAGGCAGCACTTTAGATTGCTAACAAATCTTTATTGTGCTCTACAAATAATTGAGTCAATTGATCATTGAATGTAGCCAGTAATGCTTTAAAGCCTAGCCATAGCTCCCTTGCCTTCCTGAGGACAACATTATTACCATATCAAAGGCTTTGCCTGTATTATCTTTTTATTTTTTTATATGTTTTTTTTTTTACATACTGATAAAGTACTCTTTTCTGCCATTGTGCTTCCTATTATTCGTTTTTCTGCATATTGTGTACACAAACCATTCAAGGCCAGTAATTCAGCCATACCGTATTCTAATGATCTCCCCCTACATAGATGTCCGTTAGTGGTAAAAATGTAAAACTGACTAACTAAAAAAGGAGGTATTTATACATCTTACCGTTTTTTCAAGCTCCATCATCACAAACGTCCTATTAGCATGGCCGGTGTCAGGCATTTGCCAAGGGCTCACATCTTTCTAGATCCTGCAAGGATGGGACCCCCAGGAGCTATCAAACAGTAAAGTGAAAAAGTATTCTAGTCCACAGTCAGTTCCAAAGCACTTACTTGTAAGTGAGTGGTGTCCCCAAAAATAGAGAGAACTGGGCAGCTGTTAAATCGCAGCCGCACAGTCCTCTCTGTCTCCTACTTTGCACTGATCAATATGGCAGTATTGTATAGGCAAAATATGGCAGTGTTATGAATGTACTATATGTCATATTATTTTAATAATGTATGGCGGTATTATTTAGGCATGGTATGGCAATATTATTTTATATTTGCAGCTTTTAAAATTAAGAAAAAGAAGTATAGGAGGGGTATCTACTTTGCTTGTTACGTAGGACTTATGTGTAAAATTGGCCTGCCTATTAGTATCCTGCAGGGGGGGTAGTCAACAGAACTGCTCTTTTATGGGCAGCAAATTTTTGTAAAATGTAAAAGAAACTCTGGGGCAATGTAGGGCTCCATGACTCTGGCCAAATGCTGAATATTTACTTTTTACCTAAGTGACACTTAAATATTTTGCTTTCAATGTAATACTTAAAAATGTTTTCTTGACCTTTTTGTCGATTATAGACCCTTTACCCTACACAAGAAAAAATGAGTTCTGTCTCTTTCCATTAAGTTACCTAATACACTTGAGTAGTTTTTCATCATTATTTAGTTGCCATTTGGTCACCGATTGCTCTGCTTTTTATTACTGCTAATTATTTTATGACAATATCTTCAAACAACAGTTCAATCCAAATGCCCTGCACGCTCGCAAAAAAATTCAGGTAAATGAAAATTGCATTTCCCTGTTTAGAGCCTGAATGACCTAATTTATTGTTATAAACTAGAAAAAGTGAAAGGGCCTCTGAGATTATTACTGTACCTAGTGACAGGAGGCATCTGTAAGTAATTTATTTTTCGTATTTAAAAAATGCTTTGCTCCACTGACTTAGGTTAGCAGAGCTGCGTGCTTGTGGGAAATAAAGATAGCAGGTTGACTAGAGCCAAAAGTGTTTTCTCTGCAGATTTGCTCCTTTGAATGCATTTATTAGACACCGGATAAAACTTGAAAAATGGATAAAACTTTTTTGTGCATTTTGATTCAGAGAGAACAAATATTTTGGTAATATATGTGCAAAATTACTAGCCACAGTTCTATAGAGTGTGTAAAACAAGGACTGTTGAATGAGACATTGAAGAGGATTAAACTAAAATGTAAAATAAGCCATATGTGTGGCAAAGCTTTGTTAATCAATAAAAAAATGTATTAAATTGCACAGATATTAGCATTTTTCTGTTTTGTTGTAGTGGCCAATTTCGCAAGTGACAATCGGAAGTGCCACCATACTTCACAATACTATACACTTTAAATAACCTCTGAATTCTCCACCTCTCACCTGACCTGTTTCCTCACAAATCGTTACCAAAGCATTCCCTGCAGACCTAGTACATTATGCTCTCCGGCTCTTAAAAAACATTCAGCCACCCTCACTTATACTGATGTACCATTAATAAATCTCCCCAGTTACTTGTGAATATGATTAATATCCATTGGTACACTACCATAGAGGCAGATCACATCACACCTGATATATGGCCCGCAGTCAGTTGGGGCTCAGTTGTGAACCTGATTTATCGGTGAGAATCGGATCTATGGAACCCCACTGATGAGCAAAATGAAGGAACTATTGCTGGAGCACCACGGACTTCAGTCTCCAACTTAGTGCCACTCTTGTCTATGTGGCTATGACTGGTACTGCAGTACAGCCCAAGAACACCCCCATTCACTCTGAATGGATTTGAGCTGCAGCGCTTGACTCTGATGTAGAGAATTGGATGGAGCTGTGTCAGTGGATGGAGCTTTCAAATTAAACCATAGTGTACATCCTTATCATTTTGCTTTCATCGTATATGTGAATATATAAAACTTTGTAATATAAGTAGTATCTTCCGGGGAGTAAATGGAGGAAGGGCTGGCAGGGCATGTGTCCCAGGTACTAGGTGCCAGGGGACAGCAACTTTTCCTTGGCCAGGGTGATTAGATCCAGAACTAGGGCAGCAAACACCAACATTCCCCCAGGTGAAGGAAAGCCTAGCTATGACTCAGAGTATCTTCATCACCTTACTATATCATGATCAATATATACACTCCAAAAGCAGTTCTATTAAGAGCTGGGTATTGTTTATAACAAAAACATCCCCCCATAATTCACCATTCAGGCAGCTCTATAATGACATGAACCATACAAGAAGAAACAGCAGAGCCAATAGCCAAATATATATAAAAGTAAAAATGTCTTTATTGTACAAATATAACAAACAAAAGTTTTTAAAAAAAATTATATATAAGGAAAAGACCCTAGTAGAACAGATAGAGCGAAAAAAATCACAGTTGCTGGATAGCATATTTATATGTGCAGGCTGTGTTTAATGTTTTTTTTAAAAAGGTATGTTTGTAGACACAAGTGCATTTTCATATTACTTGTCCCTTAGCTTTGTGAGTATTATTAGTTATTAGCAAGAGACATAGAGAAAAAAGTGTCTATACATAAATGTATCGCTCAAACGGCAGCCTTACGGATTACAGCAACGATGGTCATAAGTGTCCGCTCTACAACATAGAACCCCAACGCGCGTTTCGCTACAAGTGCTTCCTCAGGGGGTATGTATTCTCCACCTCTCACCTGACCTGTTTCCTCACAAATCGTTACCAAAGCATTCCATGCAGACCCAGTACATTATGCTTTCCTGGGTCTTAAAAAACATTCAGCCACGCTCACTTATACTGATGTACCATTCAAAAAATCTCCCCAGTTACCTGTGAATATGATTTATATCCATTGGTACACTACCATAGAGGCAGATCACATCACACCTGATATTTGGCCTGCAGTCAGTTGGGGCTCAGTTGTGAACCTGATTTATCGGTGAGAATCAGATCCATGGTACCACTGATGAGCAAAATGGAGCTGTGTCAGTTAGTGCTGTACACTAAGACTAAGCCATCATTGTTAAATCCTGAAAATGTACATTCCTCAGAGTCCACATTATTAAATCTAAGCTTTCAAATTAAACCATAGTGTGCATCCTTATAATTTTGCTTTCATCGTATATGTGAATATATAAAACTTTGTAATATAAGTAGTATCTTCCGGAGAGTAAATGGAGGAAGGGCTGGCAGGGCATGTGTCCCAGGTACTAGATGCCAGGGGACAGCAACTTTGCCTTGGCCAGGGTGATTAGATCCAGAACTAGGGCAGCAAACAGAAACGTTCCCCCAGGTGAAGGAAAGCCTAGCTATGGCTCAGAGTATCTTTATCACCTTACTATATCATGTAGTTCTAGTTTCCCTTTCAGCAGGCTCTTTGTAAACAATTCCGAAACCTTACTCACTCACCATAAAACCAATCTAGTGTAAAACAACCAATAGAAGACAGGGATGAGAGAGGAGAGGTGGGGAGGGGGATGCAGCTGCAGTTTCTCACTCATTGTTACAGTAAAACAGGCTAAGGGCTTATTCATATGAACGTTAAAACAACGGCCGTCACACAAACTCATGTATTTCATGTATTGAGTATTGGCTCAGAGTACACAGCTCTTATATCACACCAGAAAGAGGATATTCAGTAAGTCTGGAGAGATAAAATGTGAATTTACAGCAAAGGATAGGAAAAAGATCTATAATGTACAGGTTACACTACATATAATATACTATACAGCAGAGATAAGGAGCGAATATGATTTTATTGTGTGTTACGATAGACTCACTTGAAATGTTCTTTTCTTAAAGTATTACCCTATAAAACACTAATAAACGGATCATTTCTCAAGGAACATTCTAATCAAAATGAGTTTTCTTGGTATGAAGCTTTCAGCGCTCGTAACACCTGCTGCCATTTTTATAATAGATTCACTCAGTAGTATTAGCATTTTTAATGCAGCATTAACATGCAGTTTGATAGCATGCAGTCTAAATAATGGAGCATTCATCAAAGTAATTTATGCATAGTTAATCAGTTTTCATCTTGTAAATTAGTGAGTGCTAGTTCTAATTCTATGTTTTTGTGCGTTATTGTTGACTTTACAGATTATCCTGGATTCTTTGATGATGGATAAAGAATATGGAATTAATATTTACTCCTAGGCTATCATTTATGTATTATTTAACAAAAGATTCAAAATTGACTTTTCACTCTTTCTACTGTATACTGAATTATTATTTTTTCCGCATGCCAGGTCTTCCTCGTATATTAAGATGTGTTGCATAATTCGATTATATTTTTCTGCATGTTAGTTGTACATCTAACAGTCTATTATTGTTAACTGGGATTTTACCTATTAATATTAAGGAAAACATATATAAAAACGAATTAATAGAATATCAATCATGGATCTCATTGGCAACTTTGACACTTCAGTCTTGATGTCATAAAAGTCAAATGGTTGTTATTGTTAATGCTTATATTCGAGTGCCGGCCATACACAGGAGACAACTGTTCACTACCCCATAAACATGTTTGCACGAATAAACTGAGTTTATGCTGGTTACATAGAAAGGGGATAAGCGGCTGCCAGACATCCCTGACATCGCTTTTCTCCCAAAGGAACAGCGCCTTGACATGTTAAATATACAACTTGCATAATTCTTCTTTACCTTGGACGTTAAAGGGCAGTTGAGCAGCTCCCTTACACATTATATTTTTGGCTAATCCTGTCAAAATGGGCTGATTTAGCTAATAGTTATCTAATGTGTATGACCATCCCAATTGTCAAGAACCATTATGCTTATTTATACACTTTTTTCCTATCAACTCTTCTACTGTTCCTAAAAGGTTGAATCCAACAGATATTTTATCATATGCTTAACATATGCCTTAAATGTTTTTGGGAAAAAAAAGGTCCCTTGATTCCCATTGGGCATTAGAAGTTAGGCGGCAGCCACAAAGGCGGACAAAGTAGGGGATAGCTAACAATGGATTGGAGTAGCTCTCTCCATTTTAGTCTATGGCAGTTGCAAAAACAACTGAGCACACTTTGCAAACTCCCCAGCTTCTTTGCCAGAAGTTAAAATCCCACCTATCAGACATTAATAGCATATCCTTTGGATATTCCATTAGTATCTGTCGCCAGATTATCCTTTTAACTCCTTTCTCCTTAGGCTTCGTTCACATCTTTGTCAGGGCTCCGTTCCGTTGGAGCTTTCCATCAGAACGCAACCCTTATTGACACAAACGGAAACCATTTGTCTCTGTTGTGCAAGGGTTTAGTCATTTTGACGGAATGAGTAGCGTCGTCGACTATACTATTGATTCCGTCAAAATGACAGAACCCTTGCACAATGGAGACAAACGGAAACCATTGGCACCGGATCCATCACCATTGAAATCAATGGTGATGGAAAAGGAAAACTTTGGTTTCCGTTTGTGTCAGTGAGGGCTCCATTCTGACGGAAAGCTCCAACGGAACGGAGCTCTGACACAGATACGAACGAAGCCTTAGTCGTAACCCCTTTTAAATTTTGAAATAGAACACAAGAAAATGTATTAGATTGCAAAACAGGAATTAGGATTAGGTTGATGATGGCTAGCACAAAAGTTTGTTCAGTATGTGAATCAATATTATGAGCGGAAAGAACTTCAAGACGATTCAGTTGTGTCTCTCAAGTCATTGTGTTTTGGGGGATTACTTGGTATTACATAAACCATGCGGTATGGCTTTCAACTAATTATCTTTAATCCAGGACAATACATTAATTTCCATTGACAAAGATCTGATCTTCAACATTTGTCATTTGCGATATTCAGATTAGATTTAAGGCTTCTGATATAATCATTTTTTTTTCCTGAATCATCATTTCCGTTTCTACACAATACCATAGGATTTTGCTGTTTTAAGTGCAGCATTTTAATTTTTTTTTCATCTGTAAAGCTTAGTATAGGAATATGTCAAGGATACATATTAACATTATAATAGAAAAATTACGAAACTCTGTTTCATATGTTTTTTCAGCAAAACTTCAAGCTGTACTCAAGGTCTGATCAGAGCGTGAATCAGTGTTTACAGGCATTCCGTTGGTCACAGGAATTTGGGGACTGCATAAAGTCAAGCTATTCACTTTAAGGGCGGGTTCACACATGGCGGAATTTCACTTAAATTCCGCTGCGGACACTCCGCAGCGTTAATCCGCAGCGGAGCCGTTTCTCCATTGACTTTCACTTTAATTTAGCAGTGTTCGTTTACACGATGCGTACAATTCCGCTGCGGAGCATAGGCTGCGGAGCGGAATTTGGTGTCCGCAGCATGCTCTGTCTGTTGCGGAGCAGTGGCGGACTGGTTGCGGACTCATGGCGGAATTTCTCCATTGACTTCAATGGAGAGTCAAAATTCCGCAATGAAGTCCGCAGATCTTATGTGTGCTGCGGAGCGTATTGTTTTTACTACCATGACATTTCTTCATTCTGGCTGGACCTATGTATTTCTAGGTCTACAGCCAGACTGAGGAAGTCAATGGGGCTCCCGTAATGACGGGAGCGTTGCTAGGAGACGTCTGTAAATAGTCACTGTCCAGGGTGCTGAAAGAGTTACGCGATCGGCAGTAACTGTTTCTGCACCCGGGACAGTGACTACCGATCTCAATATACATGTATCTGTAAAAAAAAATATAAGTTCATACTTACCGAGAACTCCCTGCGTCTGTCTCCAGTCCGGCCTCCCAGGATGACGTTTCAGTGTAAGTGACGGCTGCAGCCAATCACAGGCCAAGCACAGGCTGCAGCGGTCACATGGACTGGAGCGTCATCCAGGGAGGTCGGGCTGGATGCCGAAAGAGGGACGCGTCACCAAGACAACGGGCGGTAAGTATGAATTTCTTTGACTTTCACTAGGGAAAGTGCTGTCCCTTCTCTCTATCCTGCACTGAATAGGGAGAAGGGAAGCACTTTTCCTGCAGTCCGCAGCGGCCAGTCCGCATCAATTTTCTGCACATTTTGTGCAGATCCGCAGCCGTAATCCGCAACCCGGATTAGGTGCGGCATTGATGCGGACAGTTGCGGAGGAATTCCGCCATGTGTGGTCATGCCCTAAGAATAATACAACCTCAGTTCCCAATTCAAAGTGCACATTGTGATTTAATATCTGTCTTTCTAATGCTTCAATGTATCAATTTGTTTATTCATCCTGAAAAACTCATAACTGTATAATATCATATATTTTTTATGAAGCAAAAAAAATTCCTAATACATTTATATAAATTGCTGCAGATGTGAAGAAAAGGTGTTATCTCCAAATATCATGTGTTTAAATGATATTGTTCAGGTACTGAAGTAATATTACCCATGCTGTTTGTTCGTTGTTAGTCTTAGGAGAATGCAACACGTTCAGCTGCACAGGCACATAAGGCCATGTTCAGACGTGGCAGAATTTTTCCGCTGCAAACGTTGGTGCAGATTCGAGGCAATTACGCAACGAATCTGCAGCAACATTTGCATATTTGACAGGTAATTCAGACGTTGCAGATATCACAGCGGACTTGCCACAGATTTCAGTTTTTGCATTGCAAAGGCTGAAATCCCAGTGAAATTCCGCTGCTTCTCCGCAACATAATGTGCATGCTGCGGAGGGAAAGTTCTGCACCGCAGCCTAATTTCCACACAGTTATTTTCCGCAACGTCTGAACTAAGTTTCCTAAAAATGTATAGAAACAAATGTAAAAAACGGCTGCTGCAGAATTTCACTGCGGACTGTCAGCAGCGCAATTCAACAGCAATTCCACCACGTCTGAACGTGGCCTAACCGTTTCTGATAAAGATGATGCCTGCCACCTGAGACTTGAAACACTGTGCATTTTAATATGATTTGTGTAACAGAAGTATTAGGCATTGTATCGGACTGTTTTTAGAATTATTTATGTACAGAGCTATTATTTGACCACTATATGATGGTATTATTTCAGCATTGTGTGAAGGTATTTTATTGACTTAGGGTCACTTTAAACCGTAATTTTGTCCGTAGAAACAGGCGCCAATCAACGAGACCTCTAATTGATTTGCGCTCATTTGTTCCTTTAAAAAGGAGTTATGATCATTAATGTATGGGGAAGGGCACTCATTATTACCGTCGCTCGTCCCCATACATTTCTATCATGTTGGCAGCGCGTCTCCCTGTTTGAAACGTGCTGCTGACAACGATAATATTTCTTGCTGCATAAATGACACGATCATCCGATGAACTAGCATTTTCTTCACATGTACGTTTGTTTGCACAATCAGTGGCCCGTGTAAAAGGGCCTTAAGTCACTGTATAGTATTGTATTTTTGCAGTGTATGGTGGTGGTGGCACTGTATATCAAGGTTATATAGACAACTGTATTGGAGTGGTCGTTGGCAAATGTATGGAATTGTTAATTAGGCATCATAATATACGATTAAAATATCATTACATTTATGGTATGTGTACCCTGTATACCAGTAGACCATATGGTGGGGAGAGAGCCAGCAGAAGGAATTGCACAGGGCACCATCTAACATAAGGCCAGCCCTGTGTTTTACAGAAATCGAATGATCTAAGCTACGATTGGCCCTATTTGTTTTTGTTATTTTTTTTTTTTTTGCGTTTTGATAATCTTGTAAAAACTTACCAAGGGTAAAGATAGCCAGGCATATTGTGATTCTGACTAAAGAAAATATATTCCACTAAGTTCCTAGGTGTATTCTTTACTATCAAAGAGTTTATTAACAACCATCTTATGATTATTACACTGTTCCCATGAGAAACCTAAGTTCACCTAAGAAGAATGCTGGCTCACTAAATTGTGATCATATCATTTCATAACTGCCATATATCGGTTGCACAGTTCCAGTCAACATGTTACCCGCCCCATTGGTATGAGGGTCTCAGGGGCTTATTTTTCCTCAGCTAATCATAGAGTTGGTGCTTCCATTGCCTGTGTTCACCTTCATGCTTATGGGGTTATTCTACACAACTTGTTTCAAATTTATACCAAAACTTCCTATGTGGGCCCAAAGCGTCTGTCTGTTTGGCTTTTTCCGGAAAGTCGATGTATCGGAGTACGGGCTCATAGACTTTCTATTGAGTCCGTACACCGATACATTTATTTCCGGAAAAAGCCGAACAAACACGAAGCGGCTGAGCGCTCACACGAGCACTTCAGCTGCTTCGTTCCAGCGATTGGTGAGGGTCTCAGTGTTCGGACCCCAACCAATCCAAACTTCT
The DNA here is from genome assembly GCF_050947455.1 of Rhinoderma darwinii. Classification (NCBI taxonomy): domain Eukaryota; kingdom Metazoa; phylum Chordata; class Amphibia; order Anura; family Rhinodermatidae; genus Rhinoderma; species Rhinoderma darwinii. The sequence goes on along the minus strand of NC_134689.1, from coordinate 40,382,115 downwards.
GACATGTCACTGTGACATGTCAGAAGTTTGTCAAATGTTTAGCTACAAGTTTGTGTGGGGGAGAGACCAGAATATAAAGTGTCCAGATAAAAGTTTAATTCGGAAAACCTCTTTAACAGGAGTCGGTAAACAGCACAATACACTGCAAAATAAAGGTTAAAAAAAAACTGTATACATTTGGTAATGCCATAATCGCATTGACCCGCAGAATAACGATAATATGTCGTCAACGTAAACCCATAAAACAATGAAAGAATCACAGATTTTTTTCAATACCACCCTAACAAAGATTTATTTTCCCGTTTCGGAATACATTATATGGCACTTTAAAGGGTGACATTAACTAATACAACTTGCCCCACAAAAAAAAAAAAAGCTCTCATATGGAAAAATACAAAAGTTATGGCTTTTGGTAGGCGGGGAGGAAATAACGAAAATCAAAAAATGGCTAAAAGGGCTCATATATATATTAGATAGAATAAGTGTAGTGTGTTTAGATGGTCATGCTGCTATACAGTCTCCAACATTTTGTGTTAGTGGAAATTAATTGAACAAGTCTGTCTTTTTTTTGAAGTTAGTCATTAATATGATCTTCATATGAAGCCCTGAGCTGAAACCTTATTATCTTTTGCCATGTCTTTTGTTTTGACTGCAATGAATGTTTTCGGTCAGTCTTGGAGCCATCCGTCTCTTCAAAAAAACACAATTGAATAACACTTTAATTAACGTGTCTGTTTTATAGTGATACCTGAAAGCATATCACAGACGTTAATTATTTTACATTAAAACATTCATCATTGTGTTGTCCTCAAGTTTTTTTGCTTGTCACAGAATGATCACATAATGAGTCAAGTCTAGACCTTGTTGACCTGTTTTAAAATAACACATTTGTATTGACCAATTGACTTTCTTCTCAATATAATCATCACCTCTTTTATCTCTACCTGTGCTCCTTTTACAAAACTGTATGTGTCATTTTACTCCGACTATTGAATAATAATTATATTTCATTAGCAATGGCCTTTACATGTAATTTACCACTTATGTCATTCTCTTTCTAGGATTACAACCACCGCCGCGTGCATGATGGACCTTCGGAGATATCCACTAGATGAACAAAACTGCACATTAGAAATTGAAAGCTGTAAGTATTTTCGCCTTCATCTGGCTTTACTGCACTTGACAAGTATTGAATTATTGTATTGCAATTTAAAAAGGGATTTAATTTTGTTTATTAGTTCTTAGTCTAAATTCCCACTATGCTTGTGGTCTACTGTTGCTGCATATGCTGGGAAAATCTCAAGACGTGCCCATTGATTTTAGAAGGTCAAACACATAAGGATATACTTTTGGCATATTTTGGACCGAGAATCAGGATATTTAAGGATTCTTCAGATCCAACTGTATTCAAAGTGTAGTCGACTGTACTTTTCAATACAACTGTAGACAGTCTATGGCAGATGTATGCAACTATGTAGGCATACAATTGCATATCCCTATCTATACATTTGCCAGTATCTTTTTACGCCGAATATGGCGTGAATTCAGCCTTATGTGTATTACTGCTGGTGAACCATGGTCTACAGATTTATTTTTGAGCATATGTGATCCGTTTTTCTTGTTTTAGTTGAATTCTAAATATTTTGAAACACTGGCAACACAGCAATTTCCTACCAAAAGGCAATGTCAGCATAAATCGTTAGTACAGTAGAAAAAAGACATAAATCTATCAAGTACAACCAAGGGATGGGAGAAAAGTAAATACTGTCCGTAAATACGGATCCGTAGGCATCCATAATTCATCCGTATTTACGGAAGGGTGTCTGTAAATATGGTCCGTATTGCATCCGTATTTGATCCGTATATATGGATCTGTAAAAAAAAGAGGGATGCTGCAAATGATGTCATCAACGGATGGACATCCGCAGCCGTCCGTATTTACGGAAGCTCCCATAGATTTCTATGGAAGAGTCCGTGCCGTAATTACTGACAAGAATAGGACAGGTTCTATCATTTTTTCAGCACGGACACCCATCAGTAAAAATACTGAAAGGTGTCCGTGGCCAATAGAAATGAATGGGTTCGTAATTATGGACAGCAATTGTTGATGAAAAATATGGTAGTGTGCATGGGGCCTAAGAAATTATCTAATACTTTTTTAACCCTTTCAGAACACAGCCTGTTTTGGCCTGCAGGACGTAGCCGATTTTTTTCAAATATGACGTTTTACTTTATGTGGCAATAACTTTGGAATGTTTTTACCTATCCAAGCGGTTGTGAGATTGTTTTCTCGTGGCATATTGTACTCTATGTTAGTGAATAAATTTGGTCTATAAATTCAGTATTTATTTTGAAAAACACCAAAATGTATAGAAAATTAGCAAAAATGTGCATTTTTCTAAATGTAATTGTATTTGATGTAAGACAGATAGTAATACCACACAAAATAGTTACTAGTTAACATTTCCCATGTATACTTTATGTTTGAATCATTTTCTGAACGTCCTTTTATTTTTCTAGGATGTTACAAGGCTTAGAACTTTAACAGCAATTTCTCACATTTTCAAGAAAATTTCAGAAGGCTATTTTTTCAGGGACCAGTTCAGATCTGAAGTGGCTTTGAGGGCCTTATATATTAGAAAGTCCCCATAAATCACTCCATTTAAAAAAAAAGCCCTCATCAAAGTATTCAAAACAGTATTCAGGAAGTTTCTTAACCCTTTAGGTGTTTCACAGGAACTAAAGCAAAGTAGAGGTGAAATGTATAAATTTCATTATTTTTGCCGAAATTCATTTGTAATACAATTTTTTTGTACCACAGAAGGTTTTACCCGAGAAATGCAGCTCAATATTTATTGACCAGATTATGCATTTTTTAGAAATATCCCGCATCTGGCCCTAGTATGCTATTGGACTGAAACACAGGCCTCAGAAGCAAAGGAGCACCTAGTGGATTTTGGGGCCTCTTTTTAAAAAAAATATATATTTTAGGTTAGAAGAGGTCTTGTGGTGCCAAAACAAAGGAAACACCTAAAAAAACCACCCCATTTAGGAAACTACGCCCCACAAGGAATTCATCTAGGGGTGTAGTGAGCATTTTGACCCCACAGGGGTTTCATAGATTTTATTAGAATTGGGCAGTGAAAATGTTCATTTTTTCCAATAAGAGGTAGTTTTAGCTGAAAATGTTTCAGTTTCTCAACAAATAAAGGAGAAAAAACCATCCCAACATTTGTAAAGCAACTTCTCCAGAGTAAATAAATACCCCATACGTGGTCATAAACTGCTGTTTGGAAACACAGCAGGGCTCAGAAGCGAAGGCGCGCCTTTTGGCTTTTGAAGCACAGATTTTGCTTGATTGGTTTCTCGGCACCATGTCGCTTTTGCAAAGCCCCTGAGGTACCCAGTAAAAAAAAAACCCTGAAAGGTAACTCCATTTGGTAACCTACACCCCTTGAGAAATTAATTTAGGCTTAGGGTATGTGCACACACACTAATTACGTCCGTAATTGACGGACGTATTTCGGCCGCAAGTCCCGGACCGAACACAGTGCAAGGAGTCGGGCTCCTAGCATCATACTTATGTACGATGCTAGAAGTCCCTGCCTCGCTGCAGGACAACTGTCCCGTACTGTAAACATGATTATACTACGGGACAGTTGTCCTGCAGCAAGGCAGGGACTCCTAGCGTCGTATATAACTATGATGCTAGGAGCCCGGCTCCCTGCACTGTGTTCGGTCCGGGACTTGCGGCCGAAATACGTCCGTCAATTACGGACGTAATTAGTGTGTGTGCACATACCCTTATAGTGAGGATTTTTAATCCACAAATTTTTGCAGAATTTATTAGAATTGGGACGTGAAAATAAAAATAAATAAATATATTTTTTCCAATAAGATGTAGTTCTGACTCGAAATGTTTTCATTTTAACAAGGACTGTGGGAGAAACAACCTTGACATTTGTAAAGCATTTTCTCTTGAGTACAGCAATACCCCATATGCAATCTCAAACTGCTGTTTGGACACATGGCAGGGCTCAGAAGGAAAGGAGCACCATTTGGCTTTTTGAGCACATATTTTGCTGAATTGCTTTCTGGGCGCCATGTCGTATTAGCAGAGCTTACTGAGGTACCAGTACAGTACAAATTCCCCAGATGTGACCCCATTTTCGAGACTTTACCCCTTAAGGAATTAAATTAGGGGTGTTGTGAACATTTTAACCCCACAGGTGTTTTATAGATTTTATTAAAACTGGGCCGTGAAAATTGAAATCTACATTTTTTCTAATAAGATGTAGATTTAGCTCAACATTTTTCATTTTTGCAAGTACTACAGCAGGAGAAAAGGCACTCCAAAATGTGTTATGCAATTTCTCCTGAGTAAGCAATACACCATATGTGGTTGTAAACTGCTATTTGGATAATAGAATGATGTAATAATGGGGTGAATGAATAATAAAATTACTAATCCATGGATTGGTGTGGTACGCTTTAAACCAATCCTTTATGCACAAGCCGGGTTTTTTGGGTATTATACAAAATATCTGCGCTCCAGTATTGCCCAATCTTTGACTTCTTCAGTAGCCCTATAAGTCGCACAAGGCCCTAAAGTTTCCTCATCTCCGCTGCATCTACGGGGTCCACTTGTGGGGTCTAGCAAATGATAATGTGGGGTTTTTAGTGAAAAACCACTGGACCTAAAAAATTAGTCTGGGCCGTCATTTAGCATCATTTTGCATCATTGCGTTCTGAGAGTCATAACGTTTTATTTTCCGTTGACGCAGCTGTGGGAGGGTTCGGTTTTTGTGGACCGAGCTGTAATTTTTATTGGTTCCATTTTGGTGTACACGCAATTTTTTTTTAATCACATTTTATTCCATTTTTTGGGAGACGAGGAAACCTAAAAACAGCAATTCTAGTACTGTCTTGTTTTTTCTTTTTCACAGTCTTCAGCGTTCAGTATAAACAGCATGTAAACTTTATTCTGAGTCGATATGATTACAGCGATACCAAATTTATATAGTGTTTTTTTACGTTTTACTACTTACCCACAATAAAACTTTTTTAAAACAATCATGTTTTAGTGTCACCATTTTCTGACAGCCATAACTTTTTAATTTTCAGTTGATATCGCTGTGGGAGGGCTTGTTTTTTTGCGTGACGAACTGTAGTTTTTGTGGGTACCATTTTGGGGTACTTGTGACTTATTGATCACTTTTTTAAAAAACATTTATAGACAATGTGACCAAATGAAGAATTTCTGTCATTGTTTTTTATTTAATTTGTTTACGGTGTTCACCTTGCGGTAAAAATAACGTGATATTTTTATAGTTCAGGCCATTCCGAACGCGGCCATACCTATTATGTATAGTTTTTTTCATTTTTTTCAGGACTTGATCAGGGAAACAGGGCGATTATTGTTTTATTAAATAAAACTTTTATTTATTTATTTTTCTTAAACATTTTTTTTTTCACACCATTATGTAGTGCAGTGTATTGCAACTGTCATTTTCCAACTGACAGCCTATTATGTGCTGCCTTGGCAGGACCTAATAGGCTTCCGTACATGGCCGTCCAGGAAGCCGTTGCTAGGCTTCCTGATTGCCATAGCAACCATCTTCACCCCACGATCGGGCTAAAGAGTCAACATAAATGTTACAACATTATTTTTTTTGATCAAGGAAAAAAAAAACCCTCAGTGAAAGTATAATACAAACAGTACCATTCGCAGCTTACTGAATCTCTTTGAGAGTGGCTTTGCGGAGAGGGAACATTTGCTAAACTACACTAAAACCTCAAGTTTCAGGTTTTGAGTGGTTTTATTCTTTAAAGGGGTTGTCCGAGAGAACATAATATTTTTAATAACACCTTTAAATCATTTAAGTTATAAAAATAAATACATTTGTAATATACTTACGTTTTCCAAAGTGGCCCCGTTTCCAGATCCTGCCGTCGGGAACTTGACTGTTGATGTCTCTCTCTGCTCTGGCTCTGCCGCGTTGTTGATCTTGAATTCTTGCCGGGTATACGACACGTTACTTGTGACGTGGTGTTTATCGGCTTGTTCTGTTGTAACACGCATGCGCGGCCCCTGCTGTTATCTCGAGAACAGCAGGGACCGCGAGAACAGCAGTGACAGCGCATGCGCGTTACTGGTTGTGAAGCAGAAGAAGCCGATAAACAACACGTCACCAGTGACGTGTCGTATACCATCCGAGGTCTCTCTGGTACGAGACCATGTGATCGGGATACGACACGACAGTGGAGGCGGCTGAAAAGGTGACGTCAGAGGTCATGTGACCAGAAGGAAGAAGCAGCCAGAGCGGGGAACAGAAGCAAGATTGCACGGGTAAGTATATTATGCAATTTTTAATATGTGTAATGTATTTTTAACTGTACTTGAAAAATAAATCTCGGACAACCCCTTTAAAGCCCAGATGCATCATAAACTAGGATGGATAAGAATGTGTTTAAGGGCTTGTTTAGACGAAGGTGTAATACGTCCGTGCAACGTGCGTGATTTTCACGCGTGTCGTACGGACCTATGTTAGTCTATGGGGCAGTGCAGATAGTCCGTGATTGTTGCGCAACGTGAGTCCGTTGCGTAAAACTCACGACATGTCCTATATTTGTGCGTTGTTCGCGCATCACGCACCCATTGAAGTTAATGGGTGCGTGAAAATCACGCATGTCACACGGAAGCACTTCCGTGGGACGAGCGTGATTCGCGCAACCGCTGTCAAACTATGAATGTAAACAGAAAAGCACCAGGTGCTTTTCTGTTTACAAACATCCAAACGGAGTCTCATAATGATGGCGGCTGCGCGAAAATCACGCAGCCGCGCATCATACGGGGCTGACACACGGAGCTGTTAAGTGCCTTTTGCGCATGCAAAACGTCGCATTTTTTGCGTGTGCAAAACGCACGCGCTCGTGTAAACCCGGCCTAAAACAAATGAATTTTGGGCACAAAGCAAATCACTAAAAATGCCCATGTCATTCTTAAATTCTGGTCATTTTGATAGCCTGTATCCATACAGAAATGGTGTTTATTTTCAAATGCAGTATTGGTTGTCAACATTCTGATATAAACGTATTTTAATTCTGATACAAAATTGAGACACCATTGACAAGCTGCCCGGAAAGTAGAACTGTATCATTAAACTGACAAGAAGCTTAAAGAGCAGATTAACGTAACATTTGCCACATTTGCTACAAGCTACCTGTTTGCAAAGCTAATAGACTAGTTTTAACTTTGAAACATGATGACAATAGTCGCAATCCTTCAGATAAGCTGTTTACGACCTTAAAGGGGTTGTGTCGTTTAAGAAATCCATTTTAAAACATTCTGTTAGGGCATTTTCAGTTAATAGAGGGGACTCCACTGTTCAGGACACTCATGTAATATTCAGAGCAAAGAGCAGCTTCAAAAAGCATCTCTATCCCTGGAGGACCCAGCACATTCATCATTTACATGGACAGTCCATTAATTTAAGTAGGAACTGTGTAATTCTTTATTTCCTCTGTGGTGGCGCTACAGGTCAGGCTGTGTTAACATCATGTTTTTCTTCTACGTTTAACTTGTCACCAAGAAAGCTCCCGACGTACAAGCTAAATGTGTCCTAAGGCTTCTATTGTCAGACGAAGATAAAAAGAGTGTCCTTTTGGTCTCCATCTGGCAGGTAAATACTGCAAAACAAAAAAGTTATTCAATAGCATAGTAGACTACACTTTGCCATACCACGGTTTCGAGTAAAAAAATAAGTATACGTTTAACAGGTGCCCTGATAGCCTAAGAGTGACGAATGCCACTGTTTGGAATCTGCCTCAGGCTGTTAAACGCACATGTCGGGACGCTCCATTGACATCACTGTCCATATATGAACAGTTATCATTTCCAAGGCAAAAATTACTCCTTGCCTGGAATGAGAACTATACTGAAACAGGAAACTGAGCTTTCTCCACCCTCTGAGTTCAGTGTCACTGTGATGCTTACTGCTCACCACGGCCAACCCTTCGATCAACAGTGACGGTCTGGCAGTAATCGTAGTCCCCGGGCCGCAGAAGAACCCTCTGTTTCTCCCTTGGGCAAATAAAGTGCTTATTGACTGAGGTGTGGCGGGGGTTTAGTGAGTGGTCTATGGGACAGAGGACTGGGGGGGGGATCTGCTCTGCACAGCTCTGTGCTGCGGCTATCGGCAGATACGTAAATGCCTCCTCCCTCCTCTCTCCTCTTATATGTTTGAAAGAGAAGAGGGGATGGATCTGCACTTTGGCTACATCCACCTTTGCACTAGGACCCCTAAGTTCCTCCTACCAAGTTGTGATCAATATTTGTGGACTGATGTGTCTGTGGAAGCTCATTGTGGATGTCAGCAGGTAGCATTCTATATAGAGAAGCATATTAGGAGAAGGTACTGGAGGTGACACAGGTCTGTCTCGCTGGGCGGTTCTGACAGGAGGTGGCGGGGCCTGCAGAGGTTGGACTGTCCCCTTACTTTAGCAAGTGGATGTCCTACCGCTGCGCTCAGGAGTTGTACTGGGGGGAAGAAACTTTCTCAGTAGTGAACATCTGACCTGTTCCCGAGGCCGGTCAAGTGTCCAGGGCATGCAGATGGTTACAATGCTTTGGCTTGTAGTTGAAAGTTGATATGCGTTTAGAGCAAACTGCGGGGGACGTGTGGGTTTCTCTGTCCTCTGACAGCCAAGCTGCTGAGAAGGTGGTAGTGTTGCTATAGAGACAGGGATAGGCTGTATGGGCGATGTTTAACACTGTATTCCTATATAGCAGAATACATTGCAGCCTTCTGTCGTATGTATTCTCCGAACGTATACCTTTGAGGTGTAGCTCAAAACATAATGTGAACAGCCGCTGAACCCTTAACTTAGGTGCTTGTCCATTTTAGCAGTGCCTTCCTTCAAATGGACGTACAGCTACATCCATTTGATGGTGCGAGCACAGAAGCTGTGCCTGCACTATCCGCAGCAGGTACCAGCTGTAGTTTAAAGCTGACATCCTGCTGCAACCGATTACCTTCGATCCTGGACATTTAACCCCTTATATGCCACAGTCAATAGCGACTGTGGCATCTAGATGATAAGACAGATGGAGGGTACCGATGGGTCGCTTTGGCAGTTAGGGGCCTAGCAAAGGCCCCCAGACCTGCATTGCTGTATACCCTTGGTTACAGTGATGAAAAAATTAAAAACTTATAGATCTTAGAATGTGGCCACATAAATTTTTTCGTTTTATGAAATGTACTGACTCATAGATATTTATCCCGCACTGTAAACGGCGCACAATTTATAATAAAATAAAAAAATCAATGGCGGTACTGCTGTTCTTTTCCATTCTGCCCAAAAAAAGTTAATAAAAGTTAATCAATAAGTTATATGTACCCCAAAATGGTGCTATTGAAAAAAACAGCTTATCATGCAAAAAACAAGTCATCATACGGCTACTTTAATGAGGCTAAAATAGCCTCGGTCCTAAAGGGGGTGAATGAAAACTTGCTACCAAGTCCCACAGCTGGGTGCAGTCCCAGCAGCGGGACACCCTGTGATCATTTTATTTTTGGAGGGATCTTTCTAACAAAAAGATATTGTCTAATGCAACCTGTATTGTCAACCGATATTGTCTAAGACAACCCCTTTAAGCTTAAATATTTCAACATGGAAATCCAACAATCAAAATAACAGCAATGTAAAAATAAACAAAAATATGGATCCATGGGCTTGTGCCTGGCACTTCAGTCTGGCCCCATTTACCATCTAATACCAAACACAGCCCGTGGACAAAAAAAAATAGACCCTTTTTTCTAGTCCTGTTCAGCCCCTTTAAAGGGTTATTCCCATCTTAGACAGCAATGACATATTCACAGGATATGCCATACAATTCTAATAAATTAAACTCCCATCTATCAGGAGAACAGGGGTGTCATGTCCTTGTTCGTTATTTCCACATTGGCGTTAGTGGCCACTTCTACCATGGAAATAAGTGAAGAGCAGTGTCCATGAGTCTCTACATTGAAGTGTATTAGAGTTAGGAAAAAAAATGAACAAGCACCGCAGCTGTCAAACTGGGGTCAAGGGACCTCCATTCTCCTGATAGGCAGGGATGCCAGATGGGATATTTATACTCTGAATGGAAATACCCCTTCAAGCAACCATACATTTATATTATACAGGAATATACAAGGCAAAGTTCTAGCGTATCAAACAAAAAATAATAATTATTCTTGGATAATTTATAATTGTTTATATTTTAAAACTCCTTGCTTTATTTAAATGTATGGTTAAAACAATTTGCGGTAATATTCAGCCTAACAAATGACTCATCATGTCACCTGTCACCTGAACAATGCTGTACCGAAATCTTTATATAACATAGTAAGCTACATGCCGAAAGAATCGCTAAATGTATTTAATACATGGGATGGCAATAGAACATAACTCTGCAGAGATAACAATGGAAGTTATCCCAAGACCTGTAACACATTTACGTCATTGACCTGTAAAGAAAAACGTATCTTTGTGAGTCACAATTGATTTGCCTTGCTCTAATTCTTCCTTTTGCTTTTTGTTAAAAATATCCTTTCATTATACTTTTCAAGGTTTTTAGTTGAGCTTATATTTAATTTACTACATTTATCAGCTTGAACACCAAAAGAACATATATTTTTGTCAATAGTTAATTGCAGAACACAATAGCATGGAAAATTGCAGTAGAAGTTTTGCTGTAAGCATTGCTTGCACAGTGATTGTCTTTCACAACTGGAATTTGATGGGATTAGTTATGTTGGGCAGGCATATTATCCATGTTTGTCCTATGAATGGATAATTTAAATCCAGACTGGTTTCTTCGCTTATCACATTGTATTTATTTGAAATAGCTACTCTATTCAATGTGTGATTATTATGGAATCTTATCAATTCAAACCAACCCCAAGATAGTAAAACAAAGACTTAAATTCAAAAGAAAAGGTAAGAAAGAAATGAAAAAAAAAAAAGATACAATGCACCTATTTCATGAACCGAATTCTTTCTCCGGAGTAGTATAAATGTAAATTGTAATAAAATCTGATTTAGTGGTGTTAATGATATTAAACCTAAATGTAATTCAAAATAAGTATTATTAATATGTAATATACTGTAGAGTTTGAAAAGTACACAGGCTTTAGGTTGAAAAAAAATGGTTTTCTTGCTCATGTTCAAATTCCAACTTCCTAAAAAAATTTCAGTGTGTTATTACTATGATTATCGGTCTGATTTACCTTACTTGCTAATGATGTAAGTAAACCTCATGACAGTCAGGGTTCTTCAGTACGTGAGAAACTTGATGGTCATGAAGTTGGCAATTGGATCCTGATATGCAATCAAGACTCAAACAGTAATGTGATTTTCCCAGTCAGTCAATGACTATCGGTTAGTCATTTATATTTAAAAATAAATATGAAAGACTGGTGCTAGGTCAGTGTTACAGAGAAAATGTATTCTGTTAAAATTAACATTCTGGGCCAAGATGTTAAGATTTTTGTAAAATATTAACATATGTACCATATATGTTATTTCGAAACTATGAACAAACAATATGTATATATATATATATATATATATATATATATATACTACCGTTCAAAAGTTTGGGGTCACCCAGACAATTTTGTGTTTTCCATGAAAACTCACACTTATATTTATCAAATGAGTTGCAAAATGACTAGAAAATATAGTCAAGACATTGACAAGGTTAGAAATAATGATTTTTATTTGAAATAATCATTTTCTCCTTCAAACTTTGCTTTCATCAAAGAATGCTCCATTTTCAGCAATTACAGCATTGCAGACTTTTGGCATTCTAGCTGTTAATTTTCTGAGGTAATCGGGAGACATTTCACCCCATGCTTCCAGAAGGCCCTCCCACAAGTTGGATTGGCTTGATGGGCACTTCTTGCGTACCATACAGTCAAGCTGCTCCCACAACAGATCTATGGGGTTGAGATCTGGTGACTGCGCTGGCCACTCCATTACAGATAGTATACCAGCTGCCTGCTTCTTCCCTAAATAGTTCTTGCATAATTTGGAGGTGTGCTTTGGGTCATTGTCCTGTTGTAGGATGAAATTGGCTCCAATCAAGCGCTGTCCACAGGGTATGGCATGGTGTTGCAAAATGGAGTGATAGCCTCCCTTATTCAAAATCCCTTTTACCTTGTACAAATCTCCCACTTTACCAGCACCAAAGCAACGCCAGACCATCGCATTACGTCCACCATGCTTGACAGATGGCGTCAGGCACTCTTCCAGTATCTTTTCAGTTGTTCTGCGTCTCACAAATGTTCGTCTGTGTGATCCAAACACCGCAAACTTCGATTCGTCTGTCCATAACACTTTTTTCCAATCTTCCTCTGTCCAATGTCTGTGGGCTTTTGCCCATATTAATCTTTTCCTTTTATTAGCCAGTCTCAGATATGGCTTTTTCTTTGCCACTCTGCCCTGAAGGCCAGCATCCCGGAGTCGCCTCTTCACTGTAGACTTTGACACTGGCGTTTTGCGGGTACTATTTAATGAAGCTGCCAGTTGTGGACCTGTGAGGCGTCTATTTCTCAAACTAGAGACTCTAATGTACTTGCCTTGTTGCTCAGTTGTGCAGCGGGGCCTCCCACTTCTCTTTCTACTCTGGTTAGAGCCTGTGTGTGCTGTCCTCTGAAGGGAGTAGTACACACCGTTGTAGGAAATCTTCAGTTTCTTGGCAATTTCTCGCATGGAATAGCCTTCATTTCTAAGAACAAGAATAGACTGTCGAGTTTCACATGAAAGCTCTCTTTTTCTAGCCATTTTGAGAGTTTAATCGAACCCACAAATGTAATGCTCCAGATTCTCAACTAGCTCAAAGGAAGGTCCGTTTTATAGCTCCTCTAAACAGCAAAACTGTTTACAGCGGTGCTAACATAATTGCACAAGGGTTTTCAAGTGTTTTCTAATCATCCATTAGCCTTCTAACACAGTTAGCAAACACAATGTACCATTAGAACACTGGAGTGATGGTTGCTGGAAATGGGCCTCTATACACCTATGTAGATATTGCATTAAAAAACAGACATTTGCAGCTAGAATAGTCATTTAGCACATTAACAATGTATAGAGTGTATTTCTGATTAATTTAATGTTATCTTCATTGAAAAAAACTGTGCTTTTCTTTCAAAAATAAGGAAATTTCTAAGTGACCCTAAACTTTTGAACGGTAGTGGTATATATATATACATACATATTGTATATGGAATATACAATAAGTATAGTGAGAAGCACTAGGCTAAATAGACCCCATTAAGATTCCTCTGATTACCCTTGATAAACATTGATAACCTCTAACTAGAATATATAATAAATAGTCCAATTGATGTATTTCCAACCGCTGTGGCCCCCTCCAAACACTAGAACAAAGTGACAGTAATGCTGGAAAAAGACTGAGCAACTTCTGCTACTATTTTACTTATTCCTTTTTCCGGGGGGCCGCATTGATGGCCATTGACCATTATGGGCCGAATATGTGATCTTTGGAGAAATTGTAGCAGAGCTGACAGAAAACAAAGGGACTCTCTACGGCTCTTTTGACAGTTATTTCCTTCTGTTGAATGTATACATCGGGAAAAGTCTCCTGAGGTATACCTCTGACAGAAGGCTGCGACGTATGCCGCTGAAAAGGTATAGTGGTATACATCACCCGTGATAAAAAAAATTGTATACCACGTAAAGGTATATGACAAAGGGACACTGTTTTGGCGTACACCGGGTGAATGGAGATCTATGAATATGTTCAGCATATGCATTGGGAGCATAATCTACAGTGGAAGAAAAGACTATTGGAACAGACTTAACAAATCTTATCCACATGCTTCTGAACATTTTCTGTACGGGGAAAAAAAGGATATGCTACGCATTTTTAAATCCCCAGCATGCTCCTTCTGCTCCGGATGATCATTACACATTTTACCCTTTTTTATGTAGAAGGGGTATAATCCGCAGTAAAATCCACATGCAGCACAAGTCAAATCTGCAACAAATCCACTACGTGTGTAGCATATGGGATGGTATGAACTATATTAGGTATGATTCTCAGAGTTAAAAAGATCAATTCAAGCAAAACTTGTGAATTGAAATGTTATTAAAGAATATTCCAATTAATTTTCAACGTTTTGTTTTCAATGTTGTTGTACGTGTTATGTATTTATTATAATACATCCCTTGAACTATATTTGAGGTTTTTTTAACAGTTGATGTAGAAATGAATTTACAACCACTCTGGTTGAGTATTAAGTTCACTTGAGAGATTCCGTAATACTGGCAATAAATCATAAAAATAAATCTCCCCTGGCAATTATTCAAAAGATGTTTCCACTTGCTCAGTCTTAGGGAGTAATGCGTAATAGAGTACAACTTGGTTATGTATGTGTGCAGAGAACTCGATATTTTATGATCACAGTTCTGCACTTTATGCCTGACTCAAAAGATGCCTCATTTATCTCCTTCCGCAGAATAAAAGACTAAGAGAATAAGGACAGAATACAAATACGAGTCTCACTGAATTGGTTTTAGGTCTAATAGAAATTCTTGGATAATAAATTATTATCACTTAGTTTACTGAGCTCATCTATGTATATGATATTCTCAACATACCTGATGTTTACAGTTGAATTAAATTTTTAACCCTTGCATGTTTTGGCCATTTTTTCCTTTAACATTCTGCTAACTTTCCTCACCCAGAGATCTCCAAAGTTATTCAATTTAATGGATATGTAGCCAAATTTTTTACCACCTTTATTAGTTGAAACTTTTCTACATGGGAACTAATCTGCCAGTTCAGTTCTTAACTTGTATTTCTACCATGACCAACAGAGTAAGAGGCACTGCCTATATTCTATGCAAAACGATCAATGGGCGCTGTGTATGCAAACTTAGGGTAGTAGGACAGAAGCAGGGAAATTCAGTCCGTATCTTCTATCCCGGGTGCCTGGCCATCGCTTACAGCAAGGCGTCCAACCCTTAGGCCCAGTGTTTGTGGAAAAACGGTGTACATGAAGGTTGTACGAAGGAACACATAGTATGGAGCTGTTGTCTTGCTGAATAGTTCCCTATACAGTGGAGTATTACAAGTGGTGTGATCCTGTATTATCTACCTCCATTTTTATAGTGTTACCTTTCATTAGAAAACCCCTCGCTGCTGATCCTGCCTCCAGTGTACACATCCGATAAGTTATCTCTCTACATGACATCCTTTTATGGGGGTTCAGTGGCCAGTGTGATAATTGACTTAAGGTGGATCTATATGGGTATATATGGGCAGTTTTCTGTCATTCACACGAACGTAGCCCACCTCGAATGTGAAAAACTGCAGTTTTCCACATCCAAGGTGGATACGTGCGCGACGAATTGTCACGGATTCCCTACAGACTAGAGTCTATGGAGGGATGTGGGATACACAGTAAAATAGGACGTACTATTTTTCAACAGACCGTTAACACGCTTCGTTGAAACAACGGTCGTGTTAATTGCCTCATTGAAATGCATGAGTCCGTGTGATGGACGTTGTTTTAACGGGCGTCACACAGACGAGATTCACCTTCGTGTGAATAAGCCCTTACGTGATTGACGATATAACATGTTGATCGGTTCTTGTTAACAGGCCCTTTTATATGGGCCGATGCTATACTGTATGGAGACAAACCATTGTTATGACGATTGTTCCCTATGAGTTTGTATCATTGCTGGCAGCACATTCCCTGTTTATATGCTTAAACATTGTGATCAGCTGACAAACAAGCATTTTCACGTTTGTCGGCTGAGCGCTGCCCAGTTAACACGAGCCAATAATCTACTGAACGAGCATTCTGAGGAACACATGTTCCTAACTATTAGCTTATGTAAATAGGTCTTTAGTGTGATAACCCCTTAAAGGACCAGTATCATCTCCCATAGATCTATGTTAACCCCTTAACGACCGGCGTATAGTCTTTTTACATTGGCCGGGTAGTTCTTCTGAAGCGCCGCCTTTTCACGTCGGCATTTCAGAAGGACTTTTCCCGCATCGGGTGGGGTGCTGCTGAAGCCGGGGCTGTTAGTAACAGCCTCGGGCTTCAGGGCAACGATCATATGTAACCCCTCAGATGCGGCGCTCAATAGCGATCGCCGCATCTGAGTGATTTTAGAGGGAGAGGGCTCCAACTCTCACCCCGCTGGCATCCCTGCGTGCATCGCGGGGTGCCGATGGTTTTTATGGCAGTCTGGGGGCCTAACAAATGCCCCGAGGTCTGCCTTTAGTAATTGCCTGTTAGGCCATTCCAGAGGCATGACCTAATAGGTGCCTGTCAGTTTTACACTGACAGGCAATAATACACTGCAATACAGAAGTATTGCAGTGTATTATAATAGCGATCAAAAGTTTGCACAGTAAAGTCCCCCACTGGGACTAAAAATAAAATAAAAAAAAGTTAAATAAAGTTTGAAATAAATAAGTGTCCCAAGTAAAAAAAAAAATAAAAAAAAATTTTTTTTCCCCTTACAAAGTACTTTATTATGAAAAAAGTAAAAAGTTACTCCTATTTGGTATTGTCCGTAACTAACCCAATTATAAAACGATTACATTATTTAACCTGCACGGTGAACGCCGTAAAAAATATAATAAAAAACAACGCCAGAATTGCTGTTTTCTGTTCATCCTGCCTTCAAAAGAATTTGATAAAAAAGTGATCAAACAGTCGCATCTACTCCAAAATGGTACCAATAAAAACTACAAGTCGTCCCGCAAAAAAAAAAAAAAGCCCTCATACAACTGCATCGGTCAAAAAATAAAAAAGTTATGGCTCTTAAAATATGGAGACACAAAAACAAATAATTTTGAAAAAAATGAGTTTTTACTGTGTAAAAGTAGGAAAACATAAAAAAATCCATATAAATTTGGTATCGCCACAATCTTAACGACCCGCTGAATAAAGTTATTATGTTGTTTACACCACACGGTAAACGGCGTAAAATTAAGACGCAAAAAAATGGCAACATTTCAGCTTTTTTTCCAGTACCCCACTAAAAAAGTTATTAAAAAGTTAAACAATAAATTATATGTACCCCAAAATGGGGCTATTATAAAATACAACTTGTCCTGCAAAAAAAAAGTCCTTATACAGCTATGTCGACGCAAAAATAAAAAAGTTATAGATCTTTGAATGCGTCGATGGAAAAACTAAAAAAATTGCTCGGTCATTAAGGTTTAAAATACCTTCGGTATAAGGCTATGTTCACACGGAATTTTTTGCAGGCGGAATTTCTGCCTCAAAATTCCGTTTTGAAGTTTGAGGTAGATTTTCCTCTCTCTGCACGCCGATTTTCGCAGCGTTTTTCGCCCGCGGCCATTGAGCGCCGCGGGCATAAAACACCGCTAAATACGCTTTCTCTGCCTCCCATTGAAGTCAATGGGAGGTCAGAGGCATAAACGCTCGAAGATAGGGCACGTCCCTTCTCTCTCCCGCGAGGCGGTTTTAGGACCGTTTTTGAACTCAGTGTGAACATATCCTTAAGGGGTTAAGCAATCCTAGTTATTTGTTTACAGCAAAAAAAATGTAAATAAATAAATAATGATTCACTTTAGTTGCTATAGGTACCAGAATAGCTGAAGTTTACAGGAATGTGATCGAGAGAAACCTTTTACAATAAAAAATACTCCAGCATTTGTTCGTTTTTTTTATGCTATACAAGTATTCACAATAGATGTAATATATTGGCATAATTTTTTTTCAGTTTATCTCTGTTTTTTTTGTTGTTGTTTGTTTTTTTTTACGATCGAAGCAGAGGCACACAGGAATTAGGTGACCCGTGCTTCTAGCATACAGCATTGTTTGCATCAATGCTGTATGCTAGAAGCATGGTTAACCTAACTCCTTTGTGCCCCTGCTTTGTTCATAATATTTTATTGATTATCGTATGCAGAATTTAATTTTAAAAAATCTACGGAAGAGCAACAGTTGATTTGAATTAACAAAATATGTCCTTCCTTGTTTATATGCCTATGACCATAAACCAGGCCAAATTGACCTGACCCTAGTATAACTTAGCAATTGAGTCACTCTTACACAGTGACTTAAAGTAACGCACAGTTTTAGGATTAATTGAGGGTAAATTCATAACCAAGTGATGAGGTGGTAACAAAGAATATTTTATAAGGGATGTGTGGAAAAGTAATTTAAGGAGTGTTTTAGTTGAGAAATATGCTAACTTATACAGTGCAGACCAACCTAAGTAAAAGACAGGCACTATAGGAGGTGAATCAAGTGAAGGAACCGATATCTGAACAATGTGAAGAAAATGCCTAGTATTCTTTCTGAAACTGAATAAGAATTCTTCGTTGGGGAGAATGAACTAGGATAAACTGTACTTAGAATGTAACTGCTTCAGCATATAGGAAATTGGTTGCTACATGTAGACAAAATGTAGGAAACATAAAAATGACATAAATTATTTCAATGTCACATAAATTATATATTAAAAAGAAGTAATTGCCTAATAAATACCTTTTCTTCTTAATTCTTATTATTTGACATATGCCAAACCTTATATCTTGTGATGTATAATTACACTGAAAGTATAGAGCATCATCATCATCATAATGATAATAATGATCATATTAACAATATTATTATTAATAATAATAATACTTTAATAATAATGTATTATTATATTTATTTTTTTAATATGCGTCCTTAAAGGGGTGCCTTCCCTAAAACTTCCTACATACTTTCTAACCAGTTTCTGTTTGATCTCCATCGTCACTGTTGCTTTTTCTGTTTGTTTACATCCCTTGCGTCTGGTCCTGGGTGTTTCCTGTCTTGTAACCCACCATACCCATGATCCCTTGCTGCATCTGAGGAGACAGCTTACATTCTCCCCCTTCCTCCACAGCATCTCAGCTATTTGCATACTGCCACGCCCCTCTATGTTCACAGGGTTATTTCCTGCTCTAATTACAGTCACCTAGCTCCATGCACTGTCAGACACACCCAGTAATTATCACACAGGGGGATGAGGGTTATATACAGGAATGTGGGGGTAATACACAGGGATGTTGGGGGTAATACACAAGGATGATCAGGTAATACACAAGGATCACAGGGTATATGCATCGATGATGGGGTAATACACAGGGATGATATAACTCCATCGTCCCTGCATATAACCCCCATCATCCCTGCATATAACTTCCATCATCCCTATGTATTACCCCAACATTCCTGTATATAACCACCATCATCCCTGTAAATTACCCCAACATCCCTGTGTATAACCACCATCATCCCTGTGTATAACCCCAACATCCCTGTGTATAACCCCAACATCCCTGTATATAACCCCCATCATCCCTGTATATTTTCCCCATCATCCTATACCAGGATGATGGCAGTTATATACAGAAATGATGGGGGTAATAGACAGGGATGTTGAGGGTAATAGACAGGGCTGTTGGGGGTAAAGACAGGGATATTGAGGTTAATAGACAGGGATGTTGGGGGTAATAGACAGGGATGATGAGGGTACCAGACAGGGATGTTGAGGGTAATACACAGGGATGTTGGGGTTCACATACAGGGATGATGGGGTTCACATACAGGGATGATGGGGGTAACATACAGGGATGATGGGGGTCATGTAATCCCATCAGCTCTCTTTATGTAACCATCGTGGTGCGTGGAGATAGAGGAATAACAACTCCGCTCCCTTCTTCATCAGAGAGTAGAAGGAGCAGGGGGCGTGTACTAGCAGAGACGACGCTCTGTGTCTTTGATCAGCCAGAACTTCCGGCTGAACAGAGGCACGGCTCGTGATCAACTACCTTTACTGTGTGGGAGCTCCAAGAGTGAAGGAGGAGGAGGTGTGGACGACGAGCAAGGAGGAGGAGGGGTCGTGTACTATGATTGATGATGTTCCATGTCTTTGCTCAACCTGCACTTCCGGCTGAGCAGAGGCACGGCGTGTCATCAACTATGTTTACAGGTGGCGGGACCAGAGGAGGCGGAGCTCTGAAGAGCTCATGTAACATCCGCCCAGCCCACTGCCTGTAAATGTAGTTGATGATGCGCCGTGCCTTTCTTCAGCTGGCTGAGCAAAGACACGGAACGTGTCGGGAACTAAAAAAAAATCCCCTGGGTGCGGTCACATGACCGTAAATCAGAACCAAGTAGCGATGCCAGAGGAAAATAGACATTATATTAGAAAGTTACTTATATATGTCCAATTAAGTTAAAATTTAAATAACATGTATTCCTAGACAACCCCTTTAAGTTGTATAAATATGATTCCACTTATAGACAATAATTTCAGTTGCAGGACAAGTTAGATCTTGCATACATAGAAACAAAACAAAAAAGTATTTCTTCGGACTGTTAACTAATAATGGCCACCTATAGTGATATTGACTGTTCAGAATACTTCCAAATCGGTCAGAAATGGTCGGAGTTAGGGTCTATTCTACATTTCTGTACCGACCTTGATGATATTCATCTGAATAATAAATGAGGATCATTATTTTCATTGGAACTTCTTAGTAATGTGAAACTATTTTAAAATGTTTAAGGCTCTGTTCACACTAGCATCATAGCTTTTCTTCATAACGGAACCATGACATCTTTGCAGAATCCATCTCAACAAAAACATATAAAATAGTGTATTGAATTTCTGTCAGGGTTCAGGTATTTTTGAAAGCCAGTATAGCACTGCAGACTAAGCTATTGCTGTCAAAAATATCAGAACACCTGACGGAAAGCATAAATCACAAACGTTAACAGAGCCTAAGCTCTGTTTTTTTTTTATAAATATCTAAAAACAAGTTGTTAGATTTTATATATAATCAGGATTTAAAGTAAAAAGATAATGTAACTGTAAAAATGTTTGTTTTTTAGTTAACTTTTGGCAGTTCAGAAAAAATCTATAGTATAAGTTAGACGGTAGGGTAGATGCTTGTTACACACGTTTAAAGAAACGTACTTATGGCAACATGACTGTAGCAAGACCACAAATGTACTTTTAACATTTTCAATTAATTATATTTAAATACTGGACCATATTAATTACATTTGTTTGTTTTTATTAGATCATCTGTTAGCTTCATAAAATAGGCTATGTTGGTTATTAAAGGTTTAAGTGCAGTTTTTAACTCATTTAGCTACATTGTTACTGCAATACTACCATTCTTGCTTTTCCTACTTTTCAAAAACATTTTACTTTGGTTCAAGGTTTTTTTTCTACTTCCTCATAATTGGTAGGTACAACTGTTCAAAGATCAATAATTGCAAATTTGGTTACTAATGGTCAAACTGGTACTGTTTTAATTGCAAACTCTTACTGTCTTCAATAGTTATTAGTA
Source organism: Rhinoderma darwinii (assembly GCF_050947455.1). NCBI lineage: Eukaryota > Metazoa > Chordata > Amphibia > Anura > Rhinodermatidae > Rhinoderma > Rhinoderma darwinii. Next base: position 40,360,715 of record NC_134689.1, on the reverse strand, counting down.
CACCAAAATGTCACCAGGGTATAAACAAGGTGCTAAACGCCAGTTTACCTTAGTGTCCTGCATATATTTAATGGTGTATTTCATATTCAAAGCTCAATGTTGCAGAGGGGGGTTGATGGGGCTTGGAACATATCCTGATGGTCAGGAACTAGACAGGATGGATAGCCTAGGTTTCTAAATCATGAAACACTGAGGGTATGTTCACAGGCAAACGCAAAATAGTCTGAAATTACGGATCTGTTTTCAGGTGAAAACAACTCCTGAATTTCAGACGTTTTTACAAGTGCATTTGTTTTTTGCGGCGTCTTTTATGGACATAATTGGAGCTCGCTTTCATTGTAGTCAATGAAAAATGGCTCCAATTACGTCCCAAGAAGTGTCCTGCACCTCTTTGACGCGGCCGTAATTTTACGCGCCGTCTTTTGACAGCGACGCGTAAAATGACAGCTTGTCTGCACAGAACATCGTAAGACCCATTGCAAGCAGTAGGCAGATGATTGCTGACGTATTGGTGCCGTCTTTTCAGGCGTAATTCGAGGTGTAAAATACCTCCATTACGTCTGAAAAGAGTTCGTTGTGCACATACCCTTAAATTCTAAACTCAGACCAGGTTCAAGCCAGGTTAATACTTGGTCTAGACTATGAACCTACAAATATTTAATCTGTTTTTATCGCCGGCGGGCAATGCATAAATATTGGCACATAACCTGTAAGCCACAGTATACTACACAAAACACAAGCGGGTATGTATGTATGCAAGGCAAAACATACCATGGAATCACTATATATACTACAAAAATATATTTTATTCAGAGTAAATACACCACAAAGATGATTAAAAACATTTAAGAAAGCATAAACATGCTAGACAAAATCTCTTGGGGGTTGCCACCCTGATAAGTGGACGACAAAGAAGGCCCCCACTCTCCGACCTAATCCCCTCAACATGCGTTCCTAATAATAAAGCATGAGTCCAAAAATGTTGCATCAAACCATCTGCATGAAAACAGCATAGTTATGTGATAGCCAGAGAGGGGGAAAAGGGGACTGAACAAAAATTTTATCTACCGTCCCTGCAGGAGACAAGGAAAAAAAAGTTATCATATTTTAGAGCACAAAATCGGTCAAAGTCTACATAACTGGCTCCAGTGGGTCTTGCGAATGATACTTAAAATACAAACAAAGTAAGAAAAGCAGACTAAGTCATGACCAGGACTACTACACAACTACTACACAACAACTACACAACTGCTACACAACTGCCTTTTTCTTACTAGGCAATGTCATTACAGTGTAGCTTTAGTGAAATTCCAATCTTTAATCCTGTGGATTTACTTAATCTAGTGGTGCTTATTGCTTTCTTTTAAATCACTAAAATTCCAGTCTGGTAATCTTGGAATTTCTGCTTTATGTGTCTCTATACTATTCTCACCATAACAAGCTCACAATCATATTACTAGCCCTTGTGGATTGTATCAAATAGTTGTAGAACTAAGATTTTGTATATGAGGGTAGGTGTTAAAGCGTAATTATCAAAAATATTCGATTTATATACATATTGAAATCATCTTCCACTTTTACGATATCTATTTTTTTTACACATTCTACCTGTGCAGTGAAACACTGCAGTCCTCAAGCTAATATTGCTAATAGTTTATATGTTACAGTAATGGTATTACGTTTTTGATGACCAACTTGTTGACTGTTTTCAATGACAATCTAATAACTAATGATCGGTGTAAAGCAGTGGGGCAGATTTACTCATAATTTCTTCAATTTAGACAGCTTAGAAGTAGACTAGATGCGCCAAATTTATCTCAGTGGCGCATGCTGGATGATAAATTTGGTGCATCTTTAGACGCATATGACTTTATACAACAGCTTGTTTGGCCATTTTTTTTTTCCAGCACAATTTGGCACATTTTAAGCTACACTCCTTTTATATTAAGCCATACCCTTTTGTCAGGTGAGTCGCAAATAGTGCCTAAAACACTTTATAAATGTAGCACGCAGCATGTGCACCGGAATTGCTCAATTTGATTAGTACATCCGTCATTTATATAAAACCTGTAAAATCTTGCTCAAAGATGGACATACCCTTTAAGGATTCTCAGAAATCGTGTACTTAAATTCATGAAAGCATGTCCTCCATGCTGTTTTCTTTTCTAATAATTTATAAGTATCATTTACAAAAGGAAAAGAGCAAGCCGACAACGTGTACAGAACATGAGGACATGAGGTCATCTGAACATTAAACATAACTGTGAAATCTATTCATAATGGATCAGACAACCCAAACAAAAGGGGATAACATTTCTTGATTTTTCATCTTTTTATGCTTTTTCTTTGCCATCTTTTCATATTTCTTGATACTCCTTTCTATAATTTTTTCCCCTCCATAGATATTTCCCTCTTGAAACAGAAGGTGTATAAATGTTTAAGACTTTGTAGATGATTGATTGAGAGATGGTGCTAAATGGTTTATTATGCATAATAGATGTATACTCTGGTGATTCTCAGCTCCTGGGTACTGTGCAGTAAGACATATAGTTTTATTTCTTCATGATTTTTTACAATTTTCGGTCAATCAGTTTATAATGCCTAGAAATTGTACAATTTCGCTCAGGAGTTTAGTGTCAGGTACATCCCACCTATTTCAGTAATCTTTAAAATTGCCTCTGTAATGCTATCATTTGTTAAATTGCTGCTGAGCCATATGAATATAAATGATGCCACATGTATCATCAGTAACAGACATAATTGACTCTTCAGCTACACAACCATTGTGCCCTTAAAACTCTTGCATTTACGAAATATGGTTTCCTGTTCAATGTATCCATTTATAAACCATGGCTTTTGAAACATCAAATCATGTGCATTATACATTGGCAAGAAGTAGAACTACAAGAATTTCATCAAAATAAAAAAGCCTGCTATTTGCCATCTAGCGCTAAAGACACTATTTAAACAGACATAGTTAACTATTTTTAGGCCAAATGTTCCAAACCTACATAGATTTGAAAATGATCTCCCATAAACATATCAAGCAACATGTTTGAACACCTTCCTGCGCTCTGACTCAAATATATGGCGCAGGCGGGAGGTCCTTAACGTGAGCTGCAGTACATGCAAATCAATAGTGACTGCGACATCTAAGAAGTTTGACAAAGGTAGTAGGCCCCCTCTGTCAGCCCATTGGCGCCCCCTGTGAGGGTTGGTTGACATGGCAGCAGGGGCCTAACCAAGGTACCCTGTTTGCCATGGACTCAAGCCTATTAGGCCCTGCCTCTGCACTGACAGGCATAATACACTGCCCTACATAAGTAGGGCAGTGTGTTATGTAAGCAATCACATGTCCAAGTCCCCTTGTGTAACTAATAACTATTGTAAAAAAATATTATTTTTAAATCTAAAAAAAATGAAAGTAGAAAAAAAAAATTGCTATATTATGCAAAAATAAAAATATTGGTCTTATTGCATTCATGACCCGCACTATAAAATTATGACGTTATTTAACCTGCATGGTGAATCCCATAAAAAAAAAAAATTAAATCCAGAATTGCTATTAGATTTAAAAAAACAAGCTAGTTGACATAAAAATTTCATGGGCCTTTGAATGCAGGGACGCTAAAACATTATTTTTTGTTTTAAAAAGGGTTTCTATTGTGTAAAAGTAGTAAAACATAAAAATTATTATTGATTTTTGGTTTCGCTGTCATTGTACTGGCCTGCAGAGTAATGTTAACATGTCATTTATCCCGTATGGTAAACACCAATAAAACGAAACCGTAAAACAAATGGCATCATTGCTGTTTGTTCCCACCCCTACCTCAAAAAAAAATCTATAAAAGTTATACAATAGGTACCCAAAATGGTGACAAAAAAATATAGCTTGTTCCACAAAAAACAAGCCCTTATACGAATAGGTTGATTAAAAATTTTTAAATGTTATGAATCTTGGAATACGGCGACGCAAAATTTATTTTATGCGTTTAATGACTTATGCTGCAAAAGTAGAATAACATAAAAAATTTATATATAAGTTTGGTGTCACCGTGATCGTACTTAAAGACAGAGTAAAGTTAACATGTCATTTATACCGCCCGGTGAACACAGTAAAAGCAAAACTTTAAAAAAACTGTGGCGAAATTGCTGTTTATTTTTCTATTCCCTCCTAAAAAAAAAATCATAAAAGTTATGCCATACATTATATGAACCCAAATGGAAAAATGGGAAAAAAAAGTTGGCTTTTTTTTTTAATATTTAAAGATTAATAAAAAATGTGTCCTAAAGACCAAATCTGTCTGGGTCCTTAAGGGGTTAAAATACACCAATATGTTATTACAGGAGCTGTTTTAAATGAGAAGAAAGGGTCAGATATTTTTTTTCCAGAAGTGCCATACTGATCCATGGGCTGAGTCTGGAATTGCAGCTTAGTCACATTTTATACCAGACACATATCTAAATCAGTTTAAATATAAGGACTTACCAGGTTGGGTTGCAAGTTAGGCGCCATTAACAAGTGTCCAAGCGCCTCATTGTATATAAGTAACATAGCAAACTTCATTACATCATAGAAGACTTAGAGAAAAAGAAGTCATTACGCCACAAGTATGATAAAACATTAACAAATTTTATTAGGACATACAATACAAAATACTGATATATAAAATTCAAAGGAGAATCCGAAAAAAGGAACGCAGTGTGGTGGCTTCAAGAAAAATAGAAATTGGGGTATCAAGCCCACCATACAGAGTTCCCTGGCAGTAATTCACTGTCTGATATGGATCACAGGTAACACAGTCTAGATAATATGATACGAGCGTAACTGCAACTTAATGATGACAGCAAAATTATAAAAATTACAAAGAGAGAAAGTCACTCAATGACCATATGTTTCAAAGATTGCCCAAATACAAAAAATTACATAGTCAGTTTACGCTTTAAATAATAGGAGTAGACCAGGACCAAAGTGTCGTAATCAGAACAGAGTTGCCAGAAAGAGATTCAGGTGTGCATAGCCTGTATAGATCGCAATAGATCTGTATGTAACATAAAGAATATTAAAGTACGTTTACCCATAAAGATGAACGTTGTAGTGGCCCCACACTGCAGCCTGAAATGGTAGCGCCCCGACGCGCGTTTCGCCAATCTAGCTTCCTCAGGGGGTAGTGTGTTGAATACTGACATTGTCATGCTTTTTATATGATTAGGTTAATGATGATTATAGGGCTCCGGTGTCCGTCCTCCAGTTCCGGTCTACGGCGCATGCGCGGGAATCTGACTTGAGCCGCGAGATCCCTGCTATCTGTCGTAACGCTCGCAGTGCGCCTGCGTGCTCCCGAGGACGCGTGTCCATGGAAACAAGGCAGGCACTGTGCGAGCGTAGAGACGACAGAGAGCCAGGGCCTCCTTTTTTCGGATTCTCCTTTGAATTTTATATATCAGTATTTTGTTTTGTATGTCCTAATAAAATTTGTTAATGTTTTATCATACTTGTGGCATAATGACTTCTTTTTCTCTAAGTCTTCCACATATCTAAATCAGATAGAGTCTGCTATTACACTAATTGGGAATAGGATTCTTGCTTTTTATATATTATTTTTACAATACTCCTTTTTGCCAGAAGTACATATAGTAAATGTATAAATAATGAGTGACACACCTTTGTTCAGTTCAGTAAAGCATATGAAGTTACATAGAGTACCATAAAAAAAACAGCATCTTATGCACATGCCCATCTTTTTGGTCTGTGTCACATATGGGAATTGTTGAAAAGTATTTCAACAGAAGTTTTTTCTATAGGGAAGAATATGGTGCCTCCCAGAGGCACATTACTACAGGACATGTGTCACGTAGCGGGTTAGTGGACCCACTAGGCCGCACCGCCGTAGCAGGGAGGCAGCTGGCCAAACAACAGGAACCCCAGAATACAAAGTCCCGCACAAGGGTACCTGGATAGTCCAGACAGTGGCCGCAGCTCTGGCACCGATGGAGATGGGTGCAGCAGGTATCGCCAAACGTGGCGGATGTCACATGTGCCGCAGGTTGCGCCAGACGTGGTGAATTCCTCTGGACATGGCAAATGACACAGGACGTGGCGGATGACACAGATGCCGCAGGTTGCGCCAGACGAGGCAAATCCCTCTGAACATGGCAGATGACACAGGACGTGGCGGATAACACAGATCCAGTAGACACGACTCCAACTAGTAGGCACAGGAACAAAAACACAGCACGGGATACAGGAACACTTAACAGGGCACGGGTAACAACTGGAACGGGAAACACTAAGGGACCATTTGCCAGACAGACTGGGAAAACTAACAACGCTCAGGCAAGGATCAGAAGGCCTGGGGCCTTCTTATAGACCAGGAAATCATGGCAGTTGATGATGACTATTTCCTCTGTGCGCGCTGGCCCTTTAAGGCTGGGAACGAACGTGCGCATCCTACCGGAAACAGCAGACCGGAGCGTAAGTGAGCGCTGGCGTCTCCTAGGAAGGAGATGGGGACCAGCGCTCACGGATCCATGGCTGCGGGCGTCGGGAGGTGAGTAAACCCGACGGCCCGTGGCCATGGACGCTACAACATGGAGTACCTATGGGTCTGGCCTGAGTGTGCAACCATATAGGATCTTTGCACGTGACATTATTAATGCATTACCTAAAAGAGGTTTCAAGGAACTCACTCAATGACTAGTCTTTAGACATAAATGATACGTCACAGACAGCATCGGACTGGGTTTCTTGGGCCCACCAGAATAGATGATTTTAAGGGCCCATCCTTCATTTATATAGAACATGTATATTTCCACTTATTTTATCATAGTCCTTGTTTTTATCACTGTAAACACACTATATATCATCAATAAGGTCTAATAGGTTATTTATGAATCTTCCCAAAATAAATAGCCCCTAGTGGCAAGTGATTGGCTCCAAAGTCACCTCTAAAGGGATTTGTCTTCTGCTGGACCTTTAGGGCCGATTATTGTGTCAGAGCCTGGGCCCACCAGAGGATCACCTGATTCTTTAGTGGGCCAGTCCAACCCTGGTCACATAGATGAATAAACAAGCTTGAAAAAGGTCCCATAGCAGGACAGAAACATTGCGGCTGTGTTGACTGAATAAACCACTCTTTTTGATTACTTTGGTGTGTTGTGGAATTCTTCTATTTATATCAATAATCCGTGGATCAGGATTACCCGCTTGCACCCATTCACATGGTGGATTTTTGACATTGAGTGCTGCTCATTTGCGTTTGTGTATTGTGACAGGACCAGGGGAAAAGTAGTAGACGGAGTGTACATCTCACCCAGGTTCCTGTCATATACATTTTAAAACAGCCAGGGAATTGAGCTGGAAGAAAAATGTGTTTTCCCTGCTCAAGGGTTTTCGGGAAAACCTGTGTAAAAGGGCCTGGTTGTTGGAATAGGGAGAGTTGGGAGGGTTCCTATTCCACTAGCCACTTCAGGTATTGCATTGTGGCTAATTACCTGCACAGCTGAGGTGTGCTTTAACCCCTTAATGACCGGGCCATTTTGCACGTTAATGACCAAGGATTATTTTTAGTTTTTTCACGGTCGCATTCCAAGAGTCGTAACTCTTTTTTTATTCCGTCGACATAGCCGTATAAGGGCTTGTTTTTTGCGTGACGAGTTGTATTTTGTAATTGTACCATTTTTAGATGCTTAAAACATATTGATTAACTTTTATTAACTTTATTTTAGGAGAGAATTGAAAATAAGCAGCTATTCCAGCATTAATTTTCACGTTATAAATTTACGCCGTTTACTATGCAGCGTAAATAACAGGTTACCTTTATTCTATGGGTCGGCACGATTACAGGGATACCAAATATGTAAAGGTTTTATATGTTTTTCCTACGTTTGCACAATAAAAACCCTTTTAGAAAAAAATTACTTGTTTTTGCATTGCCGCGTTCCAAGAGCCGTAACGTTTTTATTTTTCCGTCGATGTGGCCGTACGTGGGCTTGATTTTTGCGGGACAATGTGTAGTTTTTATTAGTACTATTTTGGGGTACATAGGACTTATAGATTAACTTTTATTTTATTTTTTATGGGGGATATGGGAGAAAAGAGAGAATTTTGACGTTGTTTTTTGCGTTTTCTTTGGACGCCGTTCATCCGGCGGTTTAATTAATATGTTCATTTTATTGGTCAAGTTGTTACGAACGCGGGGATACCATATATGTGTATGTCTGATTTTGTTTTGACTGTTTTACTAAATAAAACCACTTTTTGGGCCAAAAAAGTAGTTTTATTTGACTTTGACTGTAATTATTATTTTTTTTATTTCACAAACTTTATTTAACTGTTTTACATTTTTTTTTTTGTCCCACCAGGGGACTTCACTATGCGATGTGCCGATCGCATATATAATGCTTTGGTATACTTCGTATACCAAAGCATTATTGCCTGTCAGTGTAAAACTGACAGGCAACCTATTAGGTCATGCCTCCGGCATCGCCTAACAGGCAGATGCTGAAGGCAGACCTGGGGGTCTTTGTTAGACCCCCGGCTGTCATGAAAACCCGACGGCGACCCACGATTTGTTTGCGGGGGCGCCGATCGGGTGACAGAGGGAGCTCCCTCCCTCTGTCAAACACATTAAATGCCGCTGTCACTATTGACAGCGGCATTTAATGGGTTAAACTGCCGGAATCGGCGCGCGCTTCGATTCCGGCAGTTGCAGCAGGAGCCAGGCTGTGTATAACAGCCGTGCTCCTGCCGCTGATCGCGTGGGTACAGTCTCAGTACCCGCGCCATCACAGGACGGATATATCCGTCCTCCTGCGCGAACTAGCAGCTGCTGAGGACGGATATATCCGTCCTTCGGCGTTAAGGAGTTAAACAGAGAAACAGTTCACAGTCTCTCTCTCTCGGCTCCTGGGAAAGCTGGATGTGAGTAAAGCAACTGTGGTGTTGTGTTTGGGAGTTGGAGCTCTAGGCACAGCTCTTTGTAGTTAGGAACTACATGTTTGGTTAGTGGCCAGACGGCCTAGGATTTACTTTATGTATTCACTTGTTCTCTGCTACGGCTTTTCTACCTAATAAAACTGGCTGAGGCCAGTAGTACCACACTGTGACTGGACTGTAGTCTGTTCTTACTGTGCCAAAAGTGCCTGTCTACCCCAGGAGACAGCGATCCAGTGGGCCGCCCGCTTACAGTATTAATATATATATATATATATATATATATATATATATATATATATATATATATATATATATATATATATATATATATATATATATACAGGGTGGGCCATTTATATGGATACACGTAAATAAAATGGGAATGGTTGGTGATATTAACCTCCTGTTTGTGGCACATTAGTATATGGGAGGGGGGAAACTTTTCAAGCTGGGTGTTGATCATGGCGTCCATTTTGAAGTCGGCCATTTTGTATCCAACTTTCGCTTTTTCAATGGGAAGAGGGTCATGTGACACATCAAACTTATCGAGAATTTCACAAGAAAAACAATGGTGTGCTTGTTTTTAACGTTACTTTATTCTTTCATGAGTTATTTACAAGTTTCTGACCACTTATAAAATGTGTTCAAAGTGCTGCCCATTTTGTTGGATTGTCAATGCAACCCTCTTCTCCGACTCTTCACACACTGATAGCAACACCGCAGAAGAAATGCCTCCCGATCTGACCACCTTAGACTTTTATCTTTGGGGTCATCTGAAGGCAATTGTCTATGCTGTGAAGATACGAGATGTGTAGCAACTGAAACTACGGATACTGGAAGCCTGTGCTAGCATTTCTTCTGCGGTGTTGCTATCAGTGTGTGAAGAGTGGGAGAAGGGGGTTTCCTTGACAATCCAACACAATGGGCAGCACTTTGAACACATTTTATAAGTGGTCAGAAACTTGTAAATAACTCATGAAAGAATAAAGTAACGTTAAAACCAAGCACACCATTGTTTTTCTTGTGAAATTCTTGATAAGTTTGATGACCCTCTTCCCATTGAAAAAACTAAAGTTGGATACAAAATGGCCAACTTCAAAATGGCCACCATGGTCAACACCCAGCTTGAAAAGTTTCCCCCCTCCCATATACTAATGTGCCACAAACAGGAAGTTAATATCACCAACCATTCCCATTTTATTTAGGTGTAGCCATATAAATGGCCCGACCCTGTATATATACACAGTGCTGTGCCAAAGTTTTAGACAGTTGTGGAAAAATGCTGAAAAGTAAGAATGCTTTTAAAAATAGTTTTGTTTTTATCAATTAACAAAATACAAGGTGAATGAACAGAAGAGAGAACTACATCAAATCAATGTTTGGTGTGATCACCCTTTGCCTTCAAATTAGCATAAATTCTTCTTACTTTGCAAATAGTCAATGGTGGGTGCAGAGCACATGTATTGTAGCATGCAAGCCTAAGGTATACAATGATAATAAAATACTCAGCACTTCAAAAAATAAGTGAAAACTATTTTTTCCACTTATTTTCTGTAGTGCTGCCTATTTTCTTATTATACACAATCAATCTATCTATCTATCTTGTCTATCTATCTATCTATCTATCTATCTATCTATCTATCTATCTATCTATCTATCTATCTATCTATCTATCTATCTATCTATCTATCTATCTATCTATCTATCTATCTATCTCTATAGATTATGTATATATATATATATATATATATATATATACATACATACATACATACATACATACATACACAGTATATATACAATGCATTCTGAAAGTCTTTTGACCCTTTCAATTTTGTCACATTTTGTTATGTTGAGGCCTTGTGCTAAAATAAAATAAAAACTTAAATATTGCATTGACATAAATATTCATACCCTTTGCTCAGTACTTAGGTGAAGCACCTTTGGCAACGATAACAGTCTCCAGTCTTCTTGGGTATGATGTTACAAGGTTTTCACACCAGGATTTGTGGATTTTCTGCCATTCTCTGCAGATCCTCTAAAGCTCTGTCAGGTTGGATGGGGACCATCAGTGGACAGAAATTTTAAGGTATCTCCAGAGATATTCGATTAGGTTTAAGTCAGGACTCTAGCTGGGCCACTCAAGGACATTCATAGAGTTGTCCCTAAGCCACTCCTGTGTTGTCTTAATTGTGTGCTTATGGTCATTGTCTTGTTGGAAAGTGGACCTTTGGCCCAGTCTGAGGTCCAGAGCAGTCTGGATCAGGTTTTCATTAAGAATATCTCTGTACTTTGCTCCATTCATCTTTCCCTCAACCCTGACCGGTCTCCCTGTCCCAGCCGCTGAAAAACACCCCCACAGCATGATGATGCCACTACCATGCTTCACTGTAGGGATGGTATTGCGCAGGTGATGAGCAGTGCCTGGTTTCCTCCAGACATGATGCTTAGAATTGAGACCAAAAAGTTCAATCTTGGTTTCATCAGACCACTGAATTTTGTTTCTCACAGTCTGAAAGTCCTTTAGGTGCTTTTTTGCAAACTCCAAGAATAGATATTGGGATGCACTCCTCTATTGGTTGGCGTGGTGCTAGTAGGGTAGGGACGAAAATCCCCCTGACAGACACACAGGGCAGGTCCGGCGGACATCCCATACCAGCATTATTTACAAACAGCGACAGTGACAAAGTCCGAGGGTCGGCCGAAACGTCCTACCAAGTCGCTTATTACTTCAACACTATCACTCTTGTTTCAATAAAACTTACATTTAGTTTGCATCTGGATCTCTTGTGTACCTTTGTGTGTGCTGGGGTTATATATTTTTGCAAACTCCAGGCGGACCGTTATTTGACTTTTACTAAGGAGAGGCTTTTTTTCTGGCCACTCTGCCATAAAGCCCAGATTGGTTGACTGCTGCAGTGATGGTTGACCTTCTGGAAGTTTCTCCCATCTGCACACAGGATCTTTGGAGCTCAACCAGAGTGACTATTGGGTTCTTGGTTACCTCTCTTAGCAAGGCCCTTTTCCCCTGATTACTTATGTAGTTTGGTGGCGCGTCCAGCTCTAGGAAGAGTCCAAACTTCTTCCATTTAAGAGTTATGGAGGCCACTGCGCTCTTGGGAGCTTTTAGTGCAGCAGATTTTTTTTGTACCTTTCTCCAGATCTGTGCTTCCACACAATCCTGTCTGAGCTCTACAGGAGGTTCTTTCCTCCTCATGGCTTGGTTTTTGCTCTGATATGCATTGTCAGCTGTGAGAGCTTATATAAACAGAGTTGTGTCTTTCCAAATCAAGTCCAACCAATTGAATTTACCACAGGTGGATGCCAATCAAGGTGTAGAAACATTTCAAAGATGATCTAGATAAATGTGAGACCCACAGAGCTATATTTCAAGTGTCATAGCAAAGAGTATGAAAATGTATGTCCATACAAAATTAGAGGTTTTGATTTTTTTATTAATTTGCAAAAATGTCTAAAATTCTGTTTTCACTTTGTCATTATGTGTATTGCGTGTAGAATGATGTGGAAAACATGATTTTATTTTATTTTTTTCATTTTAGCACAAAGCCTCAACATAACAAAATGTTAAAAATTGTGAAAGGGCCTGAGGACTTTCCGAATGCACTGTATATAATTATTATTATTTTTTTACTGCATATAGTTTTTATAATTGTCATCTGTTTTACAGTCAATTCTAGTATTGTCAAACAGACCACAATCTAGTCAAAAGTGAAAGTGCTGGAAGACGTGTACAGATACATTTTCTCTATAGGGATAATTTCACAAACGGAAGAAGAAAAGCAGTCAAGTATCTCCACTTCAATGGATAACAAATTTCTAATTTCAAGCAAAGCAATATAGAATGAAAAGCAAGGTCAAATTGCAAAGCAATATTGTTTCTTTAATCTTTGCAACATTGATTACACATGTATTAGTCCATCCTAGATCTCATCTTGTACAACAAACTAAATTAGAAAGACTTCTGTCATTTGGTTCTTATGCTCCAGTGAAGAGAACTTGTCAGCAATGAAAATAATCAGTCAAAAATATTATAATTTTTATATTGAATACATAGAAGATACACAAAGATGATAGATAGACAGACTGACAGACAGACAGACAGACAGATAGATAGACAGACAGACAGACAGACAGATAGATAGATAGATAGATAGATAGATAGATAGATAGATAGATAGATAGATAGATAGATAGATAGATAGATAGATAGATAGATAGATAGAAAGCCCACAGTCCAGCAGCACCAGTCAAAGTTATGGATGGGTGCGCGCCCTAGGAGCTTGATCATTGCTCCAAATCCAAGTATAGTCGTCCAAGAACAGGCAGCACTCCAAGTTTCAGTGAAAAAAATGGCTTTTATTTAGCCCTTGTGCAACGTTTCAGCTCTACATCTAGAGCCTTTTTCAAGCACTGCTTGAAAAAGGCTCCAGATGTAGAGCTGAAACGTTGCACAAGGGCTAAATAAAAGCCATTTTTTTTCACTGAAACTTGGAGTGCTGCCTGTTCTTGGACGACTATACATAGATAGATAGATAGCTAGATAGCTAGATAGATAGATAGATAGATAGATAGATAGATAGATAGATAGATAGATAGATAGATAGATAGATAGATAGATGACAAAAAATGTCGACAGCACACTGCGAACACTAATGTAACCTAAACCGCTAAATATAAATAAATATGCATTACATGCTAAATCTACTTACAAAAGGGAGGTTCTTAGTACACAAAAAGTGTTTGCCCACCTGCCACGACAAGGCGACCTCTGTAAGGTGGGGACCTACTCTGCACATACACCCAGAACTGGGACTAAGCCTACAAATATATCTGGGGATGGTAGGAACCAGCATTAAACTAATTAAAATCACCCAGGGCAGACTGGTAGGAGTGGAAGAACAAAAATGGAGGCAGTCCATAGATAGATTGTGGTTCTCCTATATATATATATATATATATATATATATATATATATATATATATATGCTACTTTCACATGACATGATTTGCTTGAGAAAGGCTCTTGTGCTGAGCTGAAACGTTGCACTTACTTATGGACCAATAAAACACCACCACTTTTTTGCTCATACCTTGGAGTGCTGCCTGATTTTTTGGATCTACTTGTTTTGGGCCAGGTAGGCTTGCACCCACACACTATTGAGGCTGTGCGGCTGACATATTTTTTGGAGATTAGATAGATAGATAGATAGATAGATAGATAGATAGATAGATAGATAGATAGATAGATAGATAGATAGATAGATAGATAGATAGATAGATAGATAGATAGATAGATAGATAGATGTCTGCATGTTATTATGTCTCTTTGTAAAAGTGTGAATTCAATATTAAAGTAGAACAGATAAAACAAAGATATCTGTGCTGCCTCCTATATACCCTGCTGTCCCCTATATACCCTGCTTCCCCTATATACCTTGTGGCCCCCTATATATTCTGCTGCCCCTATATACCCTACTGCCCCCTGTATATCCTGCTTACCACTATATACCCTGCTGCCCCCTATATATCCTGCTGCCCCTTATAAAACCTGTGGCCTCCTATATATCATGCTGCCCCTTATATCCCATGCTGGTCCTATATATCCTGCTGCCCCTTATATTCTCTGTTGCCTCCTATATACCCTGCTACCCCCTATATATTCTGCTGCCCCTATATCTCCTGCTGTCCACTCCTGCTGTCTGTGTGTGTGCTTATATTTGTCCGTGGGTATAGTTATCTTCTACGACATTATCTGTACTCAGAGAGTTATCACTGTGTTATCAGCGGTGTTACATAGGACTGCAGGTAACACTAATACATTATCTGTACTCAGAGAGTTATCACTGTGGTGTTACATAGGACTGCAGATAACATCCACTACATTATCTGTACTCAGAGAGTTATCACTGTGTTATCTGTGGTGTTACATAGGACAGCAGGTAACACCTACTACATTATCTGTACTCAGAGAGTTATCACTGTGTTATCAGTGGTGTTACATAGGACTGCAGGTAACACTACTACATTATCTGTACTCAGAGAGTTATCACTGTGTTATCTGTGGTGTTACATAGGACAGCAGGTAACGCCTACTACATTATCTGTACCCAGAGAGTTATCACTGTGTGTTATCTGTGGTGTTACATAGGACTGCTGGTAACGTCTACTACATTATATGTACTCAGAGTTATCACTGTGTTATCTGGGTGTTACATAGGACTGCAGGCAACATCTACCACATTATCTGTACTCAGTTATTACTATGTGTTATCTGTGGTGTTACATAGGGCTGCACATGAAATCTACAACATTATCTACACTGGGTATATATGGGTCTGTTTGTGAATGTGTCTTTGTGCTTGTATATATGTGCCTTTTATGTATTTGTATAAGTTCCTGTCTGCGTATTTATCTGCCGGTGTCTGTGTGTATGTGTCTTTTTGCCTATATATTTACCTGAATGTATATATTCCAGATGTGTGTATGTATATTTGCCTGTATCTCTAAATATCTGACTTTATGTATGCACAGTATATATGTTCCAGCGTGTCTATATATGTGGTTAATTTTTGGTTTGTGTAGGGGCCCTGAGAGTCCCGCACAGGGCGCTATCCAAACTAAGGCCAACCCTGAGTATAGCAGTAATGACATTTAAATGAATCCATCTAGACAATGTTTGTATACATCTTCGCGCCCGCAGGGTGCTGCTGCATATTTGTGCTTGTTTGCTATTGCATTGCAATTACAACAGATTTGCACCTGCCCATTTATTTCACTTTGTTAGGAGGTGCTGACTAACTTTGTCTTTTTCATCCATAACACAAGAGCACAACTATGAAGCGAGTTTATTTGTGTTGCCTAATTGTTTTACCACCAGACTGTGATCGGCCAGAGTTTACTGTGATATTTGAATATATAATATGATGAATAATGTTTTAAAAATATAAAACTCATGTCCATATTTATCCACATCTATCTATTGTACAGGTGCCAATTGACCATCTGTACAATACAGATATATCATATTCAGATGCCACTGGTTGGTATGCCATCCCGATGCAAATATGAAATAGCCAAGTCATGAGGAATCAACTGAATGGTAAAAAGGTTGCAGAGATGGTTGAGTTCAATAACCTAGAGGAGGAAGAAATGTGATCTAAGGGACTTTCACTGTGAAATCATTTTTGATGCCAGTGAATTTCATAGACTCTATAGGTGACAGAGAATAGTGTGAATTCTGCAGCCAAAAATAAATTATTACCCAAAGGAAAATGGTGAGACTGGTTCAAGCAGACAGGAAGTTGACAGTCACTTAAATAATCATGCATTTCCGTTTACATCGGGTATGCTGAACCATAGCAACAAAAAATGAGGCTATGACCACAGAAAACCATAGAGAATACATGGCAGTAGATCATATAATGCCCTATTTTCAGAATTTTATATTCTTGTAGGTACACCTCAGATCTTCTCAATCACTCATGTCCTGATGTTGGGTCTGAAAAGGGTTGTGGAAAATTTGGTAGTGGAAGTCCCTAGTCAATAGCCTCCCTATATTCCAGCCCTGTCTGAATGTATCTTCAGTTGGTTACATGACCTGGCACCATGTTTCGTCCATTATTAGCCCATAGATGCCGCAGAAAAAGATGTATCTATAGGCTATACCATTATGCATTGCAAAGGTTTGGGTCTGCTACTGTAAAAGCATGTGGACACTATATAAATTTTTTAAGTATAAGTATATCTTTGTATATAGAAGAAGGAGAAAGCCCCTTTAATGAATTAAACAAAACACCAAAAGAACAACCTTCCCTTATTGTCATTGAGTATATACAGTGTAAATATACTCGTGCCTTGAACACTTTGTTCCAATAAACAAGGAAAAGTAAGGGTGTAAATGTTATATGTATAACCTGCACTTTCTTTATTAGTTTTACCACCTATTTTAAGGATTGCTATATTGGAAAATAAGTCTTGTTTGATTTAAGTATGGACTCGTAGGAGAGAATATAAATTGAACAGCTGGCCTTCTGACCTGTTTTCATATTTGAAGCTGAGCAAGATCCTTGCTGCAAGGAATACAACTGAGCTTGCTAGTTATGAAAAAGAAAATGTTGAAACATACTTATTGCATTACTTTCATCTTTGTTTTAAAGTTTTGACTTGACGGTTAAGTAATGTTTCAATATCTTTTTATTACAATGTTACTGACTGATATATAGAAAATAGATGCTGATATTTTTTAAACATAGTAGCAGTAGGGTACAGAGAAGAGAGGAGGCCCTATAGCAAAAGATCAAATGGAACTTCAATTATGGTGCCAAGTTTTGCCACCCAAGGCACCATGTGTTTTTTTTCCTGCTTTTTCCATGACCCCTGGACCAATTTCTTACCCCCATACTTTCTAACAATTCAGTTTCTCTAAAGAAGGGAGCCCTACACAGGTCCTCACCACCCAATAGCAAAGCGATGGGTCCAACCAAGGCTGGACCCTTTCTCGTCGAAAACCCCATAGCAGGTGCATAGATGCATGGTCTGCTTCTATGGCATGCACACCCCTACACAGTAGTTTTATAGTAAGGAAAACCACCAGTCATTGCATAGTTTTACATTGATGTTATCCACCTTCCCCCCAATAATTCCAGTGATGATCAGGCTTTAAAACCACAGAATTGAAATGTATACATTCCCTATTTTTTTTTTATTTTAGTGTGGTCACACGATGTATTGTTTATTTAGTTATTTTAATTTTCTTTTCACCAATGGCAAACATTTTAATCCATATTGAAGACCCTTTAATTTGATTGCTGTTACAGTTATCAATATAATGGCTGCATGCTATTCAGCTTCCTCCCTACCTCTCGTAGGCGCACTTGTCCTCCTGCTCGATGCTGCATGTCCCATTGGGCGCGCACGCTCCTTGGCCATCTTTTAAAGGGCCAGCACATTCATTCAAAATCTTCCCTAACCAATTCCTGATGCTTTTGGCTTATTTAAGGAAGCTCCTCTGGTCACCTGGTGCCTGAGCCAGTTTGGTGCAATTTAGTTGTTTCCTGCAAAGGTTCCTGTTTGCATCTGCTACCTGAAACCAGTCTACATCTCGCTACCTGCTATCAGTCAGTATCCCGCTACCTATTACCAGTCCGTATCCTGCTACTTGCTACCAGTCTACATCCTGGTACCAGCTACCAGTCCGGATCCTGCTACCAGGCCGTATCCTGCTACGGTATTATCTGCCAGTGCCTGTACCCACGGTGCACTTCACTGTTGTATCCTGGTCCATTGGCCCAGCCGCTACTCACATCGGGACCACCTCAAGAGGTAGCAATCTGGTAGGCTCCCTGTAGCGAATTCCTTATCCCCATACGGGGGTTAAAGGGTAAATACTGGGAAGGCTTAGATAAATGCTCTTAGAGGTGGCCCTAAGTCAAAATGGTTGAGTAGCAGAGTGGGTCCACAACCCTCTGCTCATTACAAAAGGGAAGATCTCTCCACATGAATATTTTTTCTTAATAACTGCTAATAACCCAATATTTATGGTGTTGTTTGGTTTTATAGCCTATCCGACCTGTCATTATAATATGCTTCCCTTATATAGTACACTATAGTCTCGGGCCAGATCAATTTTAAGTACATAATGCCTGGATCAGAATTTACATATTGGTTCATTTAAATGGTTCCTTTTGGTTTTCTCTTTTACTTTAATAAAATAGATATCTATTATAGTTCCCTCAATTCAAGTTTGTTTTAGTCTAATCTAGTCGCCAGATATCCATATTTTATTATTAAATAAAATTTCACATCAAGGCTTGCTATTTGTACTAATAAAAAAAGGAAGAAATATAAACTGTATAATTTCAAAGGGCTTTTATATATTTCAAAGTAAAATACATTTCTCTTGAACAAGACGAAGATGAACTTCAAAAGCTGTGCAATTTATCTGTGAAAAACTATTATACCAGTCCATTAAATGATTTCACCAACAGCACCAATGTACCAATCATTACTTCCAAATGGAAAAGAATAAAGAGCCTGGGAAAAGAAAATGTATAGAGAAATATGTGAAGCAAGGCGCAGTGTTGGATGAAGAATGTAGATCGAAATTCAATACTTCTCATAAATAAAAGTGAAATAATGTAGTTATATAGCTTTACAGAGTGCAGTTAAGTTCCTTGTATTATTGATTGAGTGTCCTAGATTCCAGTTTATTACGTCTCATTTTCAGATTGGAATATCGCTGTCTGATGGTCCTATCTGTAATAAGCATTATGTAGATTAATTCAGCTTTGACCTCTAGTTATGCCCATACAGAAATGTGTTATCCGTCCTTGGAAATCACTCATAATAACCTAAAGTTAAGTACCAAGGGCTATACTAATAATTGAATGACATACATTCTTTAATATTTCTTCTGTAAAGCATACATTATAGGGTAGATATGAATATCGGAATAGACTGTGAGGTATAAATACACAAAGTGACTAATGCACAGAGAAATTGAAGAACATATTTTAACTAAAACATGTCTGCTCATATTTTACATACTGGTCTATTACCATACACACACCAAAAAAGTAATTTGAGCCTGTCGACATTTGGTAAAATCCTAAAAAATTGTTTCATGTATTTTTACACAGGTGGCATCAAAACCAGGTCAACCGGGGTAAGATACCAGGGCCCAATGGGCTTGGGAGATCACGGTGATCGGGGTAAAAATGCTGTCAAGCTGAAGGAGGGGTAAAGAGAAGGTCCTTTTCTTAGTCTGTTGCCGAAGGATTCAAATACTGCATCTTCACCTAAACTAAATGGAAAATTTGATATTTGATAATACTATTTACTACTAACCTTATGCTGGCAGGAAAATGGAAAAATGCCCCCATGAGGTTTAATCATTGCTGTTTATCAGCTACTATGCTAGCATTCATATTGTAAAGTAAATTGTACATGTGGTTTTAACCTTTTCAGATTTTTGTGGAAGCTTTTCATAGTCATCACAGTCTTGCAGATCACATATTTCTGTCAAGGAACTGTAGTATTCATTCTTCCACATCAGAAAGGAAAATGCATGACTGGACCACCCACTGAAATGTAAACTGGACATTGCCTGCACTGGTCATCCCTGAGAGCTGTGCTGGATGGTTGGAAATTGTAATTCCCTCAACAAGTGCTCCTTAAAGTCACTCTGGTTATTCAGCACCAAATATGGCCACAATCCCAAAGCTGCCTGTCAGTCCCCATAGAC
Source organism: Rhinoderma darwinii (assembly GCF_050947455.1). NCBI lineage: Eukaryota > Metazoa > Chordata > Amphibia > Anura > Rhinodermatidae > Rhinoderma > Rhinoderma darwinii. The sequence goes on along the minus strand of NC_134689.1, from coordinate 40,340,514 downwards.
CAGTGTTTCCCAAACTGTGGGTTGCAACCCTCTGGGGGTCGTGGGAATACCTTCTTCATGTGAGCCACTCACTGATAAGCTGTGCGGTGCTGTGGTCCGGATATGGCCGTTGATGGATGGGCCGGGTCACATGACCCACCATCAGCGGCCATAGTCAGGCCTCAGCGACACACAGCAGCAGGATACCTTGAGTCCATCCCCTCCCCTGCTCGTATGCATCATTAAGCGCCGGCGAGCGCCAATGAAAGAAGCTGGCGCCTGCTTGTACCAATGAGGACAGGTCACTCCCACCATTCAGTGTGCAAAAGTCAATAGATTTGGCTCTGGCTCCTAATGTGACCTCCCTCCTCCCTTCCTCATCTTGGTAGTGTGTTGAATCAGTCAGCGCCGCCACCAATACCGGTGCTGACTGTAGTGTTTGCCGTAATATCACGAATACCATCAATACCTTTCAAAGTAGCAGAGCATAGATAGCAGAATAGAAGGGGAACATAGGCAGAGCATAGGAGAATAGATGCAGTATAAAGGCAGTATATAGGACAGGAGTATAGAGCAATTATATAGGAGGACAGGAGTATAGAGGCAGTATATAGGAGGACAGGAGTATAGAGGCATTATATGGGACAGGAGTATAGAGGCAGTATATAGGAGGACAGGAGAATAGAAGCAGTATACAGGAGAACATCAGAATAGAGGCATTATATAGGAGGACAGGAGTATAGAGCAATTATATAGGAGGACAGGAGTTTAGAGGCATTATATAGGAGGACAGGAGTATAGAGGCAGTATATAGGAGGACAGGAGTATAGAGGCATTATATAGGACAGGAGTATAGAGGCAGTATATAGGAAGACAGGAGAATAGAAGCAGTGTACAGGAGAACAGCAGTATAGAGGCATTATATAGGAGGACAGGAGTATAGAGGTAGTATACAGAAGGACAGGAGAATAGAAACAGTATAAAGGAGAACAGCAGTATAGAGGCAGTATATAAGAGGACTGGAGTATAGAGGCAGTATATAGGACTACAGGAATATAGAGGTATTATATAGGAGGACAGGAGTACAGAGGCAGTATATAGGAGAAAAGGAGTATAGAGGCAGTATATAGGAGTACAGGAATATAGAGGCATTATATAGGAGGACAGGAGTATAGAGGCAGTATATAGGAGTATAGAGACAGTATATAGGAGTACAGGAGTATAGAGGCAGTATATAGGAGTAAGAGGCAGTATATAGGAGTATAGAGGCCGTATATAGGAGTACAGGAGTATATAGGCAGTATACATGAGGACAGGAGAATAGGGGCAGAATACAGCTAAAAAGCAAAAATAGAGGTCATATCCAGCTGAAAAGCAGAGTAGAGGCAGAAGGATAGGGGCTGAATACAGCTAAAAAGTGAAATGGGGAATACAGGAGGATAGAGGCTGAATATAGCTGAAAAGCGAAATAGAGGGAGAATACAGGCGGATAGTGGCTGAATACAGCTGAAAAGCAGAATAGAGGCCAAATACAACTGAAAAGCTAAAAAGAGGCAGAATACGGGAGGCTAGAGACAGAATATAGCTGAAAAACAAAATAGGGATACCATAGGTTGGATTTTAGTCTGTCTGATCCCTTTTCCAACATAGATGAGCAGCATGAGAAGTATTTGGCATATTTTTATAAACTTACCCCTATTGATATAAAATGCATGCTAAATGTTCCTGTTTATAGGGAAGTAGAGGCTGCTCGCTTTCAACGAAACAATCATTTGACTGATAGCTATTGCATACATACTTATAGTCCGCTCACGGCATATTCCAATATGCTGAAAATGTGGGTTATCCTCGTGCAGATCTACTGCCCACCATCATCACATCCCCTGGACACCCTGATCATGTTGCAATACATGTTGGCATGTTTGCAATAAGCAAATCCAATACATGTGAATGTAGCCTTAGGCGTCCTTAAAATTTGATGACATTTTTTCATACTTTATAATCTACATGGTCTTATAGACATCCTGTTCATATTATCTCCACTCCCCTTTTGTATTTTTTTTTTATATATCATATTGTAGAATGTAATTTCCAATTATTTAACTATGAGATAAAATGTATTTACATTTCTTGTACAAGCAGACAAAACTGAATTATGTTCTCATTCAATCTGTCTACTAGAGAAAGTTCGTCATCAGCTGTCATTTTCCATAATTTAAATGCGTTCATTAATTAAATTACCAATAAAATGTGTAGATTTCAATTAATTTAACTTATTCGATTTTGAGTTACTGAATCTATTGCAAAAATTTTTCTGTGTTATGGTCATGGGGAAATATATATTTTTGAAGCATCTGGCTTATTGCCACTTGAATGACTACTTCTTGAGCCTTTATCAAGTTGAATATAGAAATATATAAATACATTGTCATCGATCCTGTTATTTTGGACAATACAATGATGGAAATGTCCACCATATTGATCAGCTTATTATTCTATTCCATTATTCCAAAATACAAATACAAAATACATATTTTAGCCAATTTTCTTGTTTTCTTGGCTAGGCAGTCATAATATTTTGACCTATGTATTATCTCATCTCATCTTAAGAATCTGGCATAAACAAGGGGCTAGGTTTGTCATGTAATTGTAAGCTGTTTTTTACATACTGGTTGAAGAGGAGAAACAAGGACCACACTACCACAATATAAGGCCACATTCACACGATCATGGAAAAACTCCATAATTGCGGACTGCAATACAGTCCGCAATTACAGACCCGCCCGGTTCTATTGGACGCGGACACCTTTCCGTAGTGCTACGGAGAGAGCTGTGCCGGGAAATATGGAGCATGTCCTACTTTTCGGATTTTGCGGGCTGTGGGAGCACGACACGAAAATGCGGCGCTTGGCCCTCGGGGGTAGGCGGCAGGCTGCGCCCGCATGCTGTGATTACGGGTACGGCCGTGTGCATGAGGCCTTAATCAATGAATATGAGGTTCTTAGTTAACATTTTGATTAAATTGTATAAGCCCACTTGCCACTTCACGGCGACCTCCGATAAGTGAGTCCCCACTCTATTTTCTGTTCTTTTATATATTTGATTATTTCAGGGTAACTCATAACTGACTGGTTTTGTAGGATGTTGTCTGCCTTTAGAAAGGACAATATGTTAGTAATATTTCATTATTTTTTTATTTCAATTATTTTAATTTAAATATTGTTTACATACTCAGATATCTGGTTGTTGCACCAAACTCAACAGCTTCATGCAAAACCGGTTTTCAACCAAGCCAGGAGGTTAAAAATGATTAGAATCCTTCTGAATTCACTATATTTGTGGGGTAAAGTTGTTGTGCAATGTGGGCAATTCCTTTTGTTAGAAAGGTTACCCTGAAAATATTTTCAGTAATCTGTGGGGGAAATGAAAATGAAAACTACACAGTTATCATTGCTATCAATTGGTTGTATGGGTAATGCAAAGATTTCACAGATATTCTAAATGTTCTTTACAGCCACTCTCCGCTGTAACTAATAGATGAGGTCACTGAAAGGGAGTATTTAAAGATTTGTTTTCTAAACCAGAAAACCCCTTTAAACCCTTTACGGAAGCCACAAAATGTCCCAAGGGTGGTTACCACTTTTTAGTACCATAAGGCCCACACAAAAGATGAAATACCTAAATGGGGGTAATTTTGTCACTGTACAATCTGAACCAATTTATGGCTCAGATTGTGATGTGTTCAATGATATTATATCTGGAATTGCCCTTTGAATGTAAAAATAGTAGAATTGTAACAGCATTTCATAATAACACAAAAAATGATGATAATATTTTAAATCAAAATATCATTTTTAGGTTTTGTTAATAGAGCCACAATGATTCCTGCATCTAATTTATAGTTGGTCAAGTTTTCTCAAGAAGATCTATGTAAAACTATGCAAAAAAATTATAAATATCTTAGTGTCTTCTAATATCTCCGCAGCGATGCTAGCAACAGAGGTACAGATTGTATGGCCAAAACTCCTTTAATTTCGGCAATAGGAAATTATGCTTCCACATTTAGGTTATGTTTATGCAGTGGCGGATTAAGTAGACCATAGGCCCTGGGCTGTTCCACAAACTTGGGTCCCCCTTCCCCACCACCGCTCTGCCGTGTCTATAGTGAACACCACCTTTTTGTGTGAGCATTGACAAATGTTTTTTACGATTCCCCTTGTCAAAGGGCTGTGACCCTACATACTGACAGCTCCAACCATCGCTGACAGTATAACACTTTGTAGGGACACTTCCTCTTGACAATGGGAATGGTAACACGCATTTGTCTATTAGTCCTGGGTACACAGAGATATGTAGAATACAAAGATTTCCTACAACAGACATGTCAGGAGAGGTAACAGATCCCCTTTAGACCCAGTGACTCATAAGTGACGTCTTCTCTGATGGGAGCTGTTTTCTTTTCTTCTCCATCTGACGTAGAACGTTATGGCGACTTCTCCTGATGAGACATCTTTGCCCATCACTTCTGCAGCCATTTCCAGCCTCTATAGAAACACACAAACTTAGACACCAAGGCCCAGGACCATACATTAAAGGGGTAGTGCGGGCACAGACCGTTTTTTAAACTGCTGACCTATCGATGTGACCGGACAACCCCTTTTACTCAGACTAATAAATTTGGACCTCAGACTAGATCATAGAATACATACAGACCCAGACCTTCTAAACTATTGCAGTCCCCAGACCAGACCCCCCTAAACAAATACAGACCCCAGAACAAGCACCCTGAATAAAATACAGACCTCAGACCGGACCCCTAAATACAGACCCCAGACCTGACCCCCTACACTAATAATGACCCAAGACCCGACTCCCTTAATACAGACCCCTGACCAGACCCCCTAAACTAATACAGACCCCTAAATAAAGACCCCTAAACTAATACAGACCCCTAAATACAGACCCCATAAACTATTCTAATTCAGACACCAGACCCCTAAATAAAGACCCCTAAACTAATACAGAACCTAGAATAGGCCCCCTAAATAGACCCTATAAACTAATGCAGACACCAGACCCCCTAAATACAGACCCCAGACCTCAAACTAATACAGACCCCATAAATATCGACCCCAGACCCCTTCAACTAACACAGTCCCCTAAATATACAGACCTTATACCTCTTAAACTGATACAGACCCCTTAAATGAATACAGACACCAAACCTCCTAAATACAGACCCCACACCAGACCCCCTAAATACAGTCCCCCTAAATACAGACCCCTTAAACAAATCAATCCCATTATACTTACAAAGCAGCTCTCCTCAGTCTTCTCTGTGGAGTCGCTGCTGCTGCTCAAGGTCCTGCGGTCATGTGACCAGCAGGTCTCTAAGCAGTAGTAAGAACTTCAGAGATAAGGCCATGTGACCTGATGTGTAAAGGTCCTTTTGCAGGACATACACAATGCAGTTTCGTCTAGTTTTTTTCCGCGATTCGCGGAAAAATCACAGCAAAAACGCAACAAAATGTACCTCGGGCTCCTCTAAACGCCCTATGATAATCTGCCATTGACGTTATCGCTGAATTGTAGGTTTTAATGCAAAATGATGGCAAAAACACTGCATTTTTTGGAAACCATTCAGCTTTCTTTTTTTTGCAAAACCGTAGCAAAAAAATGTAATTTAACTGCAAGAGTTTATCTCATTACCTGAAGATAAATCGAAACCCAGCGGTGAAAAATCAATGCCCAGCAGTTCTCCCATAACTGTCACTGCGGCAGCCACGAGGTCTTTTTAGTTATTGCCAGATCACATGACTCTGACTAAAACAGTTCTGTATATAGCAGAAAGGCCAGGATAGCACATGCAGTTTTGATGCAGGTTTTTTTTTTAGCCAAAGACAGAAGTGGATTGAAAAGGAAGAGAAGGTGTAAAGAAAAGTCTGATGCATTTCTTTTTTGTGTCCATTCAAAAAACTGAGACAAAAACTTCACTAAAAATTTTATCAAATCTGCATGTGCGATCCCGGCCCTAAACAGGTAACTGCTATAAACATCGCTGTTTTAGTCAAGGCTGCAACATATCGCGATAACTAGACAGACATTGTGGCTTTACACTGCCGGGGGAGTCATTTGAGCACTGCTGGGCATGACGGGAACTGCTGGAAAGGAAGTTTGGACTCGACTCCTTACGGGGAGTCCTGTCATTTAAATGAAGTTGCGAAACCTTAAAAGTATTTTTTTTACTCAGTGATGTTCATTGTGAGCGCTAATGATTTTTTAAATAAAAAAACATATTGACGTCCCCATGATAGGTCCTTTTTCAGTTATTCAGAATGTCTAATGTACCCTTTGTGTGTTTAGATATAAAAGGTTTAGTATATGTCAAGGGACCCCATGGCATAATCCATCTCTGAAAATACATTAATGATATTGTCTACAAGTCAGCTTCAAGGTTATTTAGCCCTATTCAATGACATTAGATTTTAGCATAATCAATAGAAGAGACGGCCATATCCTTATACAGTATATCATGTAAGGTACTGACATGATGAGCTGAAACCAAAAACACAAACTATCCATTATATTTAACTTACAAATGCATACAGCCATCACGATGTCTAGTTAACAAACACCTCTTGGACAGTGGTTCAAATGCCTAATTAATTTTAGTTGCGGTGCATGAAGTGAAGGTAAGCATGCCCTAGGTGGACCTTCGCTTGACAGCTGCTGTAACGCTCAGCAAAACATATTCCTCTAAAGACTTTGCCTCTGTTATCCTAACAAGCCAACTTAATTTTCAGTGATTGCATCTTTTACATCTATAACTTTATTTTTGTTTTTTCTAAAGCCCCACATTCAGTTCATTAATTGTTTTATTAATGTAATATAAAAATATATATCTAAATTTGCTGGTTAAATAAAAACTCTCTAAAAGACTCTCTAAGCACCAGGATTCTATTAACTCTTTAATGTGACATCTTCTTTCTTCCTCTAATTAGGCCAGGTCCACACGGGTAGGATTTGCTGTGGATAGTTCCGCAGAAAATCTGACCAATAATCTGCAAAAACACTGCAGCGGCAAATTCACATGATTTTGATGCGAATTTGCATGCGGATTTCCCTAAAGCATACTCGCCTTACCAATCTCTGTGCGTTCTCATCATGACACATCCCTGGTCCCCTGCCGGACTCTATTCACCCCACTACAGTGAGGATGTTTTGACACATGTGACCGTGACAGACTGTGATTGGCAGCAGCGGTGACATGTCAAGGGGATACATGTGTGATCGCTGGCAGCGATAAGGAGAACGGGGGACCGTAAGTCCCCCGAAGTTCTCCATGACAAACCTCGGACTTCTGGCGTCTGCGCAGTTCAATAAAAATGAAAGGAGCGCTGGTCACGCATGCGCACAAGCGCGACCGGTGCGCAAGTCATTTCTATGGAGCTGCAGACAGACCCCGGAAGTCCGAGGTTTGTCATGGAGAACTTCGGGGGACTTTCGGTACCCTGTTCTCCTTATCACTGGGCGTCCCAGCGATCACACATGTATCCCCTGTCCTGTGGATAGGGGATGCATGTCTTTTGTAGGAACAACCCCTTCAGTGGCGTCGTGCTGTAGCAGCCATAGCTGCTCTGAAAGCTTGCATATAGAACTTTTATGGTTAGCCAATAAAGGTATCATACTTACTATACTTTTGTCTTTTTTGACACAAAAGTATTTAACATTGCATATTGTTTCTGGCTAACACGGTACTACACAATTTTTTACTGTACTTCGTAAAAACAACAGAGAAAGAGAAATTTGGGAATTCAAGATTATGATAAAATTCCAGTCATTGACACAAGGCCTCAATCTAACACCTGGATTTATGAGCCACTAAATTGACACACATCACATCCCCCATCAGACTAACTCAAGATCCCTTATGTCCTAAGTCAGCACCCCTATAACCTCAGTTTTATGGGCCCGGCTTATCTTAATGATATATCACCTCATGTACTAATTGTCTTTATGTAACTGTAAAGGATCTGCCAGGCACAGCTTCGGGGTTAACTCGCATAATTAATCAGTCAGCACCTGAATCTACATCCCTGAGACTGACTCCAGCTTTCACCACTCAGGCTGGCAGGCTTAGGAGTGGGAGAGCCTATCGCAACCTGGCCAGACTCAGCTAGCTCCCGTCCTCGGTCTATTTAAGCCTGCCCTTCCTGTCCCTCGGTGCTTGTGATTCTTTTCGTGTGGTTTCCTGGCCCAGCTACAGCTCCTTCTATTTTGATCCTGCTCCATACAGACCCTGGCTTACTGACTACTTTTCTGCTCTTCGTTTGGTACCTCGCACACTCCTGGCTTGACTCGGCTCGTTCACCACTCTGGTTGTTCACGGTGTTGCCGTGGGCAACTGCCCCTTTCCCTTGCTTGTATTCCCTTGTATGTTTGTCGTGTTTGTCGTGCACTTACTGAGCGCAGGGACCGCCGCCCAGTTGTACCCCGTCGCCTAGGGCGGGTAGACTAGGGCTCACTTGTCCGTTTCCCTACCCCCCGTCATTACATAATCACAAGCCCATACCTAGTCTACCCTGGTCCCTGACACCACTATGGACCCCCGTGAGACCCTGGCTCAGCAAATGCAGGGTCTCTCCCTACAGGTCCAGGCCCTGGCTCAGAGGGTCAACCAGCCTGATGCTACCTTTGTAGTTCCCCTCACCTCACCTCTTGAACCCCACCTCAAGTTGCCCGACCGGTTCTCAGGGGACCGGAGGGCTTTTCTCTCCTTTCGGGAGAGTTGTAGGCTTTACTTTCGTTTAAAGCCCCATTCCTCAGGTTCTGAGAGCCAGCGGGTGGGTATAATTATGTCCCGGCTCCAGGAAGGGCCTTCTCCTTGGCTCCTGACACCCCCTGAACTTTCCTCCGTTGATTGTTTCTTTTCTGCTCTCGGACTTATTTATGACGAGACTGACAGGACTGCCTTTGCCGAGAGTCAGCTGGTGACCTTACGTCAGGGTAAGGGACCTGTTGAGGAGTATTGTTCTGACTTTAGGAAGTGGTGCGTAGCTTCTCGGTGGAATGACCCTGCCTTAAGGTGCCAGTTTAGGTTGGGTCTGTCTAATGCCCTGAAAGACCTGCTAGTTAGCTATCCCTCTTCTGACTCCCTAGACCAGGTTATGGCTTTTGCGGTACGACTTGACCAACGTCTCAGGGAACGACAACGTGAACGTTTATGTGTTTTCTCCTCCGACTCCCCCATGATGCCTCCCGAAGTTCCGTTGCTTCGTTCCTCCCCAAAAGACTCAGAGATACCTATGCAACTCGGGGCCTCCGTGTCCCCCCAACAACGTAGAGAATTCCGCAGGAAGAATGGTCTCTGCTTCTACTGTGGGGATGACAAGCATCAAGTGAACAACTGTCCTAAGCGTAAGAATGCAGCCAGAGAACTTCCGCGCCTAAGTGATCATCGGGGAGGTCACTTGGGCGCACAGGTATTTCCCGTAAATAGGAAACGTACTAAGATCTTGCTTCCCTTTCAGGTCTCTTTTGGTGGTAGGTCTGCTACCGGCAGTGCCTTCGTGGATTCAGGGTCCTCTACTAATATCATGTCTGTGGAATTTGCTATGTCTCTTGCTATGCCTCTGATTGATTTGCCTAAACCTGTCCCGGTAGTGGGTATCGACTCCACTCCTCTTGCTAATGGTTATTTTACACAGCATACCCCTGTTTTTGAACTCCTTGTTGGCTCCATGCATTTGGAGCAGTGCTCTGTACTGTTGATGCAGGGATTATCATACGATTTGGTTCTAGGCCTTCCCTGGTTGCAGTTGCATAATCCCACGTTTGACTGGAATACTGGGGAGCTAACCAAATGGGGTAATGAATGTTTTACGTCATGTTTTTCTGTTAATTCTAATTCTCCCCCTGAGGAGGCGAACACGCTACCCGAGTTTGTTCAGGACTTCGCTGATGTTTTCTCTAAGGAGGCCTCCGAAGTGTTACCTCCTCATAGAGAATACAATTGCGCTATTGAATTGGTACCAGGAGCTAAGCTTCCTAAGGGTAGGATATTTAATCTTTCTTGTCCCGAACGTGAAGCCATGAGAGAGTATATCCAGGAATGGCTGGCCAAGGGTTACATTCGTCCCTCTACTTCTCCGGTAGGTGCTGGCTTCTTCTTCGTAGGGAAGAAGGATGGTGGTCTTAGGCCATTCATTGACTACCGTAGCCTGAATAAGGTCACGGTAAGGAACCAGTATCCCCTTCCTTTGATTCCTGATCACTTCAATCAGGTTCAGTGGGCCCAATGGTTCTCTTAGTTGGATCTACGGGGGGCGTATAACCTTATCCGCATCAAAGAGGGGGATGAGTGGAAGACTGCGTTTAACACGCCCGAAGGCCATTTAGAATACCTCGTCATGCCCTTTGTGTTGTGTAATGCCCCTGCGGTCTTCCAGAATTTCATAAATGAGATTTTGAGAAATTACCTGGGGATATTTCTTGTAGTGTACCTTGATGACATACTGGTGTTTTCCAAGGACTGGTCCTCCCACATTGAGCATGTCAGGAAGGTGCTCCAGGTCCTTCGGGAAAACAAACTGTTTGCCAAAACCGAAAAATGTGTGTTTGGGGTACAGGAAATACCATTTTTGGGTCAAATCCTCACTCCTCATGAATTCCGCATGGACCCCGCCAAGGTTCAGGCTGTGGCGGAATGGGTCCAACCTGCCTCCCTGAAGGCGTTACAGTGTTTTTTGGGGTTCGCTAATTATTACAGGAGATTTATTGCTAACTTCTCGGTCATCGCTAAGCCTCTTACGGACCTCACTCGCAAAGGAGCTGATCTCCTCCACTGGCCTCCTGAGGCTGTCCAGGCTTTTGAGGTCCTTAAGAGGTGCTTTATCTCGGCCCCGGTGCTGGTTCAGCCCAACCAAATGGAGCCATTTATCGTGGAAGTTGACGCATCTGAGGTGGGAGTGGGGGCTGTCTTGTCCCAGGGTACCAGGTCCCTCACCCATCTCCGCCCCTGTGCCTACTTCTCCAGGAAGTTTTCGCCAACTGAGAGTAACTATGATATTGGCAACCACGAACTCTTAGCCATTAAATGGGCATTTGAAGAGTGGCGCCACTTCCTGGAGGGGGCTAGGCACCAGGTAACGGTCCTTACCGACCACAAGAATCTGGTTTTCCTAGAATCTGCCCGGAGGCTAAACCCGAGACAAGCTCGATGGGCGTTATTTTTTACCAGATTCAATTTTTTGGTTACCTATAGGGCTGGGTCTAAAAATATTAAGGCTGATGCACTGTCGCGTAGCTTCATGGCCAGCCCACCTTCGGAGGAAGATCCTTCTTGTATTTTGCCTCCAGGTATAATCATTTCCTCGATCGATTCTGATTTAGTCTCTGAAATTGCTGCTGATCAAGGTTCAGCTCCCGGGAACCTTCCTGAGAACAAGCTGTTTGTTCCCCTGAAATTCCGGCTAAGGGTACTTAGGGAAAATCATGACTCCGCACTATCTGGTCATCCAGGCATCCTGGGTACCAAACACCTCATTACTAGAAACTATTGGTGGCCTGGGTTGCCTAAAGACGTTAAGGCCTACGTCGCCGCTTGTGAGGTTTGTGCTAGGTCCAAGACTCCCAGGTCCCGACCAGCGGGCTTACTGCGTTCGTTGCCCATTCCCCAGAGACCTTGGACACATATCTCCATGGATTTTATCACCGATTTGCCTCCATCCCAAGGCAAGTCGGTGGTGTGGGTGGTAGTAGACCGCTTCAGTAAGATGTGCCACTTTGTGCCCCTCAAGAAACTACCCAACGCCAAGACGTTGGCTACCTTGTTTGTCAAACACATCCTGCGTCTCCATGGGGTCCGTGTCAATATTGTTTCGGACAGAGGGGTACAATTTGTTTCATTGTTTTGGAGAGCCTTCTGTATGAAGTTGGAGATTGATCTGTCCTTCTCCTCTGCCTTCCATCCTGAAACCAATGGCCAAACTGAGAGGACTAATCAATCTCTAGAACAATATTTAAGGTGTTTTGTCTCTGACTGTCAATATGATTGGGTCTCATTCATTCCCCTCGCCGAATTTTCCCTTAATAACCGGGTCAGTAACTCGTCAGGGATCTCCCCCTTTTTCTGTAATTTTGGGTTTAATCCACGGTTCTCCTCCATGTCACCTGGTAGTTCCAACAATCCCGAGGTAGAGGTCGTTCATCGGGAACTGTGCACAGTCTGGGCCCAGGTTCAGAAGAACCTAGAGGCATCCCAGAGCGTACAAAAAACTCAGGCTGATAGAAAACGTTCTGCTAACCCCCTGTTTATGGTCAGGGATCTGGTGTGGTTGTCGTCTAGGAACTTGCGTCTCAAGGTTCCGTCCAAGAAGTTTGCTCCCCGGTTTATTGGGCCGTATAAGGTCATTGAGGTCCTCAATCCTGTCTCCTTCCGGCTGGAGTTACCCCCATCTTTTCGTATACACAACGTGTTTCATGCCTCCCTCCTTAAACGCTGCTCCCCGTCCTTGGCTCCCTCGAAGAGACCTCCTGTTCCCGTCCTCACCCCTGAGGGGGTGGAATTCGAGGTGGCCAAGATTGTGGACAGCAAGATGGTCCAAGGCTCCCTCCAGTACCTGGTCCATTGGAGAGGATACGGGCCTGAGGAGAGGACTTGGGTACCCGCCCGGGATGTTCACGCTGGGGTATTGGTCAGGAGGTTCCACCTGCGTTTCCCCAGTAAGCCAGGTCCACTTAGAAGGGGTCCGGTGGCCCCTCACTAAAGGGGGGGTACTGTAAAGGATCTGCCAGGCACAGCTTCGGGGTTAACTCCCATAATTAATCAGTCAGCACCTGAATCTACATCCCTGAGACTGACTCCAGCTTCCACCACTCAGGCTGGCAGGCTTAGGAGTGGGAGAGCCTATCGCAACCTGGCCAGACTCAGCTAGCTCCCGCCCTCGGTCTATTTAAGCCTGCCCTTCCTGTCCCTCGGTGCTTGTGATTCTTTTCGTGTGGTTTCCTGGCCCAGCTACAGCTCCTTCTATTTTGATCCTGCTCCATACAGACCCTGGCTTACTGACTACTCTTCTGCTCTTCGTTTGGTACCTCGCACACTCCTGGCTTGACTCGGCTCGTTCACCACTCTGGTTGCTCACGGTGTTGCCGTGGGCAACTGCCCCTTTCCCTTGCTTGTATTCCCTTGTATGTTGTCGTGTTTGTCGTGCACTTACTGAGCGCATGGACCGCCGCCCAGTTGTACCCCGTCGCCTAGGGCGGGTCGTTGCAAGTAGGCAGGGACAGAGTGGCGGGTAGACTAGGGCTCACTTGTCCGTTTCCCTACCCCCCGTCATTACAGTAACATCTTAAATGTTGTGCTTTGTTCTAAGTCATTCATTTGTAAACTTGCCTGAAGAAGGAGCCTTTGTGCTCTGAATGCTTGCATATAGAACTTTTATGGTTAGCCAATAAAGGTATCATACCTACTATACTCTTGTTTTTTTTGACACAAAAGTATTTAACATTTCATATTGTTTCTAAATGAAAGCAACTCTGCAAAGAAGAGCATAAGACTCCCAGTTAGGTGAAAGACTGAAACATTTCCTTTGGATAGGCCATCAATGTTTGAATGGTGTGCATTCAACCTTCAGGGACCCCCCTGCCGATCAGCAGAATAAAAGGGCTTCCCGATTATACATTGATGACCTATCCTATAAACGCTGTCACTTATCAACCATGATGTCCTTATAGATGTTCAATGTTTGTTTAGAAACATTCTTTGTAAATGAACAGGCACGAGGTACTCATGGCAGGTGGCAGTTTACTGACACTATAATCAACCAATATCTTACTATTCTCCAATATACTGTCTGTGTGCTGAGATAGAGTAGGTGAGGTTATGGCACTTAGCTTTCCCAGGAATACAGTAAATGTAGAAAATACACAAAAAAATCCCAACAATTCCTCCGCCACTATCTTTCTTTTTATATTACAATCAAAACTCTGCAAAATATGTATACCATTAATCTATTTGTTTCCTAGGAGACCAGTAATTTCCCCCTGATCCTCTTTACAAACCTCTGTCTGGCTGTAAGGCAGCTGTCAGCAGAAGGAGCCCTTTCCCTCTGCTTGCTGTATCTCTAATAGGAGAACTGGAATGCTATGACCATCAGGACTGTCCCCAGTGAGCTTAAAATGGAAAGGTTCAAGATGCTTTGCTTCAGGAACATGCAGAAAATCCTGCAGAATAAACAACACTGCCAGAATTTTTTTCTTCTGTTTACTTTTATTATTGATTTCTAGGTTTAGTGTTCCTTTAACCCCTTCTCGACATTTGTCGTATGGATACATTATTGAAAGCCAGTGCTTCCCGCAAATTGTAGTATCCATACGACAAATAGATGGCACGGGCTCAGAAGTTGAGTCCGTGCCATCATCCCCGGGTGTCAGCTGCATGTTACAGCTGACAGCCTGCTGTAATGACGGGGACCAAAGTTAGCTCCGATCCCCGCCATTAACCCCTTAAATGCAGAAGTCATAAGTGGCCACTGCATTTAAGGTGTTTGCAGCTAATTGCCACACAAGCGACGAAAGCGCTGGGGTGCCGATGACTGGAATGGCAACCGGAAGCCTAGCACTGGCCTCCAGGTCTGCCCAGTACGGGAGCCTCCTATGCTCTGCCCAGAGGTGGCGCCTGAAACACTTTCGGTACCGACAGCAAGATGGTACGGGCTCAGAAGCTGAGCCTGCGTCATCAGCGGCGGGTGTCCGCTATATGTTACAGCTGACACCCTGCTGTAACTGCAGGGACCTTAGTAATAAATTAAAACACAATTGCCCTTTTTTCCTTATTAAGTCCTTTATTATTTAAAAAATATATATTTTATTGTGCAAAAAGTTCTAAAACATAAGAAAGTGTTATAAATTTTGAATCGCCCACAGAATAAAGTTAAAATATCATTTATAATGCATGGTGAACCCTGTATATAAAAAAAAAAAACTATGCCAGAATTGCTGTTTTTTGGTCACCTTGCCTCCCAAAAAGTAGGATAAAAATTGATCAAAAAGTTGCGTGTACCACAAAATGGTACCAATAATAACTACAGCTCGTCCCACAAAGAAAACAGTCGTCATACCACTACAGCTAAGAAAAAAATCAATAAGTTAAGGCTTCCATAAGTCAGGAAAGAAAAAATTTGCAGTTGTGCAGGCGCAAGGGGAACATTTCTTCTGTTACAAGAGACGATTTATCAAGGCCCTAAAATTAGGGAAACAGGAAAGGGAGGGCCCAGAGAAATATCTGCTGGAAGCAACGGTGCCCGTATTATACCAGGACAACACTTTCCCAGCAAAATTCCCCAAATTGCAAAGGTGCCGAGTGTGTACCAAAAGGGGGATAAGAAACTACACAATTTATCAGTATGACACTGGCCTGTGTAAAAAGGATTCCCTCACAGTGTAACACACATCATTATTATACCCTCTTATTATGCCCAGATTACATATGCCCCCACATTATAAACTGAAATACCAGTAAAACTTCAAAGAAAACTACTACCAAACACAATCCACGCTTCAAAATCCAAATGGCACTGCCTCCTTTCTGAGCCCTGCACTATGCCCAAAGAGCAGTTTACTTCCACATATATGGCATCGCCAAACCCAGAAAACCCTTTTAACAATTGTTGGGGTGTGTATCTCCAGTGGCACAAGCTGGGCACTACATGTTTGCCACTGAAATGGCATATCTAGGGAAAAATTGCAATTTTTACTTTTCACCATCCGCAGCGAATTATTTATGGAAAAGACCTGTGGGTCAAAATGGTCACTGCACCCCTTAATAAATGCCTTGAGGGGTGTCATTCCAAAAATGGGGTCACTTCTCAGGGGTTTCTATTATTATTTCACATCAGAGCCCTGCAATTGTGAACCAATACTTATTACGTCATCATATTAGGCCTCAATTTCACATTGTGCTCTTTTACTCCTGAGCCCTGTTGAATGTCCAGGCAAAAGATTAGGGCCACATGTAGGGTGTTTCTAAAACCGGAATACACCGAATAATAATTAGAGAGCTTATCTTTTCATGGTGGCATAAGCTGGGCACCACATATTGGCATATCTATGAAAAAATTGCCATTTCACTCTGCAGCATCGAGTGCACACTAATATCCGGAAAACACCTTCACTTCTTGGGGGTTTCCAACGTTTTGGTCCTACAAGGACTTTGCAAAAGCGACATGGTGCCGAGAAACCAATCCAGCAAAATCTGTGCTCCAAAAGCCAAATGGTGCTCCTTCTCTTCTGAGCCCTACCATGTGCCCAAACAGCCGTTTATGACCACATATGGGGTATTTCCGTACTCTGGAGAAGTTGCTTTACAAATGTTCTTTTTTTCCCTTTGTCTGTTGGATAAATGAAAAATTGAGCTAAAGCTACATCTTCTTGGAAAAAAATGACATTTTTATTTTCACTGCCCAATTCTAATAAACACGATGAAACACCTGTGGGGTCAAAATACTTACTACACCCCTAGATGAAGGGTTGTTTCCTAAATGGAGTCACTTTTGGGTATTTCCTCTGTACCTTAGGGGCTTTGCAAATACGACATGGTACCAAGAAACCAATTCAGCAAAATCTGTGTTCAAAAAGCCAAATGGTGCTCCTTCCATTCTAAGCCCTGCTATGTGCCCAAACAGCAGTAAATGACCACATATGGGGTATTTAGGTACTCTGGAGAAGTTGCTTTACAAATGCTGGGTTTTTTCTTTTTCTACCTTGTGGAAATTGTTATTTTTAGCTAAAATTACATCTTATTGGAAAAAATATATCATTTTTTCATTTTCACGTTTAAATTTTAATATAATCTATGAAACACCTGTGGGGTCAAAATGCTCACTAGACCCCTATTTAAATTCCTTGTGGCGAGTACCAAATATTGGGTCTTTTTCCTTTGTTTTGGTATCACAAGACCTCTTCAAACCATATATGGTGCCTAAAATATAATCTAATAAAAAGAAGGCCCCCAAATCCTCTATGTGTTCCTTTGCTTCTGAGGCCGATGCTTCAGTCCATTAGCACAGTAGGCCCACATATGGGATATTTATAAAAACTGCAGAATCTGGGCAATAAATATTACATTGCGTTTCCCTGGTAAAACCTTCTGTGTAACAGAAGAAAAATGGATTGATCATGAATTTCTGCAAAAAAAAAAGAAATTTGTAAATTTCATCTCTACTTTGCTTTTATTCTTGTGAAACGCCTAAAGGGTTAAGAAACTTTGTAAATGCTGTTTTGAATACTTTGAGCAGTTTTTAAAATGGGGTGATTTATGGGGACTTTCTAATATATAAGGCACTCAAAGCCACTTCACCACTGAACTGGTCCCTGTAAAAATAGCCTTTTGATAAATTCTTGAAAATGTGAGAAATTTCTGCTAAAGTTCTAAGCCTTGTAACGTCCTAGAAAAATAAATGGATGTTTAAAAAATGATGCCAATCTAACGTAGACTTATGGGAAATGTTAATTAGCAACTATTTTGTGTGATATTACTATCTCTCTTACAAGAAGATACATATAAATTTTTAAAATTGCTTGGTGTTTTTCACCATTAAATACTGAATGTATCGACCAAATTTTACCAGTAACATAAAGTCCAAGGTGTCAAGAGAAAACAGCCTCAGAATCACTTGGATAGGTTAAAGTATTCCAAAGTTATTACCACATAAAGTAAAACATGTCGGATTTGAAAAATAAGGCTCTGTCAGGCAGGTCAAAAGAGGCTGCAGTGGGAAGGGGTTAATGATAGGACTGCTGCACAGCACACCAACTCCCTACTAAATTTTAAAAAAAAAACAGTGGCCCCTAGAAAAGATACCAGAAGGGAAATTGGACAGACACATTTCCATCCTAAACTGAGTATACAGCCCTGGTTGAAGATTGACTTTCAGTGTGACTCTGACTGTCTCATATATTGGGAAACAAACCTCTCAGGAGCTAATGTGTTATCTGGGACACTGCTGCGGTGCATCATTGCAACCTTTATTTGCTATTTCCCAGTGCACACATTTTGGTTTCAATTGACTTTTACGGCTTTTCAACTTCTGGAAATATGGAGATTGCTGAAAGTAAACTAGATGTATACGCTTCTTTTTTCTGTAGCTGTTAATGTATGCCAATATGACATCCAGATAGTGATTCTGATATCATTTGCCTGGAATCTCTACTGCAGATTAAAGGAATATTTACATATTGAGAGAGTCTTTGCTTCAAATTAATGATGACTTGTAAGGCCTCTAGAAGCACCGCAAGCGGAAGGAGAATGACAGCTGCAGCAGCACAACTTGGCAATATATCTAGCAAGCAGTTGATAATGAGTAAACTTTTTCTGTGAATTAATCACATGCCGCCTTCTACCTAAGTGCCTGCCTTCTGCACGCATACAGGCTTTATGTTTCAGGGTGCAGATTGACATATTCTGACAAATTATAGCCATATACTTTTGGTGGGTAATTTGTTTTATTTACTTATCTGAAGCTTTGAATGGCATTTTTTTTTTTTTTTTTATAAAAAGGTCAGTCAGTGAGATTGGTGCAACTTTATAAATATTTTTTGATTAAAAATTATTTTTCCTTTTTGAGATACAGCTGCTCTGTACAGTATTCTCTATACAGAGAAGCTGTATCTTTCACTATGACCTGATTCCGCTAGTCCCGCTGACCAGACGGGTTTAGTGGCAGCAGGTCCTGTGTTTCTCTGACACACAGGATCCACCTGTAATCTATCACAAATATGTTAAAAAAAAAAATGGCATTCAAAGGTTTACATTTCCTTTAAAACAACACATTGAACCATAAGTGTCCAATTTTTGACGATGCAAAAAGTTGGGAGGTATGTTAGGAGCCATCTTCCATATTGCTTCCATATTATTACATATTGCTTCTGACTTCATGTGTGGAGGCTCCCTGTCTTTCTCTCTCCCAGGTCCCTTAATTATTGTCTGAGACCATGACTGTTGGTATGTTCACACGGCCTATTTTCGGACGTTTTTCGGGCCGTAAATACCTGAAAAACGGTAGAAAAATAGGAAGCAGATTCTGAGGGGTCGTTTTTTTGCGTGGCCGTTTTTCAAAACGGCCGCGTGAAAAAATGGCCGCGAAAAAGAAGTGCAGGTCACTTCTTGGGACGTTTTTGAAGCCGTTTTTCATAGACTATTGAAAACAGCTCCAAAAACGGCCGTAAAAAAACGCTACAAAAATCGCGAGTGGCTTAAAAAACATCTAAAAATCAGGAGCTGTTTTCCCTTGAAAACAGCTCCGTATTTTCAGACGTTTTTGAGTTTGCGTGTGAACTTACACTTAGGTCTGTTAGGAGACTAGACCCTGTGGTCATTGAGTGCAGGATGGAGGACATCATTTGGAGTAAAAGGAGGCATCACACAGGATAATGACGATACTCATGTTATATCTGTATCTATTACATAAGTTACATGTTGTTTTGTCCCTAATCTAAAGTGTTAAAGGGGTTGTACAGGATAACTAAAATATGGCTGCTTTCTTCCAAAAACAGTGTCACATCTGTCCATGGGCTGTACGTAATATTGCAGCTCAGTACTATTTTCATCCATGAAGCTGAGCTGAAAAACCAGATACAACTCATGGACAGGTGTGGTGCTGTTTCTGAAGGAAAGCGGACAGGTTTTTCTAGTTCCATACAACTCCATTAAAGCTCATTTATCAGAGCAGAAGATCTATTCTAAGTTATTCAAATAAAAAACTGGAGACAAAGCCCCCGATGTATAAGTCAAACGTAGGCTGTGGTGGATGCTATAACAATGGCATCCGTCACCATAGTGTTTAATAGTATACCTAAAATGTATACGTCATGAACTCTCACGACACTGTTTGTAGTGTTTAAACAGATACCATTATAGTCTATGGGTGACGAATGCCACTGTTAGCCATTTTTTTAATTCATACGTCACCCATAGACTATTATGGTATCCATTTAAGCCATACGACCTGAAAGGCTATTGAAAAAAACCCATGACTTATACGTTTAATGTATACCTGTGACTTATTTCATACAGTGGCATACATTAACCCAATAGCTTAACATGTTAAAATAAACAAATACCAAGCAGTATACGTTTTTTCCAGGATCCCTCGATCTAGAAAAGTGTAGTCTGCTACGCTTTTCCATGCCCTCCATTAAAAGTATACTGACATATACCAGCTCGACAGAGGCTGAAACTACACTTTAAACAGTTTGTTTTTGAGTTTTTACTTTTTAATTATCGGAAACCTCTTTAAAAAAAAAAAAAACAGATCAAGACGGGACTGAATTGTGTAGATTATGAATGATAATTATAGAAACATAATATTGCACAAGGACATATAGGACTTCAATTAGGGACTAATAATGTAATGTGAGATGGAGTCCTCTTATGATAATCCCAGTGAATTCATTAAACTTGAAAAAGATACTAACAATGTAGATCTTCAACAACGCGATCACACATAGTACATCTCATTCATTTTAAAGGATCCAGCAAATTCTCTTCTAATATACAGTAGTTGGCATCATCCTTTCCCATTGTCACCTTGAGGCACCATGAATGACAGCCAAGCAACATCTGAGGCAGCTCTTGGGCCAGAATGTTGGCTTTGTAAATAATCAATAATTAAATAATCATGGAATTGGACACTTCAATATGGGGTTTTTCTAATAGTAGATGTAATTTTACAGTAAATGTCACACAGAATTTTGAAAAATTGTATACATTGTTTTTTTTTCATCAGATAAATTTGTAAACATTTTGTTACAGCATGTTATGTCTCGGTTCACTTAAATGGATCTTTCCATATCCTGACTAGATGTGAGTGAAATATGAAAAATCTGCAATAGAAGCTAAAATATTGATCTGGATGCTCTCACTGCTTCCTTTACCCAGAAATACTTTGAATTAATTAAACTTACATGCAATAAAGATAAAATTCTAACTGGATTGTTCAACTGACAGAATTCATGTCGCGGGGCCCGTGGGAAATGAAACTGTCACGAGGCCTGCAGAGGATGGTGTGAAACCATAGTGTGTTACCAAGGGATTTGACCTGGGGCTAGAACGAGGAGCAGAGTCATAGGAAACACCAGGTATTCACCCTTTAACCCCTATAGAGGAATCTGAATTTTGCTGCTGGGGAACCCCCGAATACTACCCCCAGCGTAGTCTCCCTTGGCAATGATCAATATAAACAGGCATAGTATAAAATCAGAAGATAGAATACAAGGCCAGATATAGCAAAAGTCAGGGCAGGCGGTAGACGGGCACTCATGGATGGTAGAGCAAGAGATCAGGGCAGGCGGCAGGCAATGATAATCGTAGGTACAAGCAAAGGTCAATCACGGGAAATCCAACAAAGTATAACACAGGGAACCACTAGACTAGCTAGGATGAACCTAAGTGCTAAGGCAATGTGTCCAGGATAGAGAGGTCCCTTTATTTCCAGAGAAAGCTAGGTAGCAAATTTGGCACGCACAGGCACTGTTAGGGTATGTTTACACAGCTTATTTTTGGCTCTTTTTCGGGAAGTAAACGGCCGAAAAATCGGTGGCAGAACGCCTCTAAACATCTGCCCATTGATTTCAATTGGAAAAACGGCGTTCTGTTCCGACGGGGCGTTTTTTTACGCAACCGTTTTGGAAAACGTCCGCGTAAAAAAACACTCGTGAAACAGAAGTGCATGTCGCTTCTTGAGCCGTTTTTCATTGCATTGATTCTATAGAAAAACAGCTCCAAAAACGTCCGTAAAATATGCAGAGAAAAACGAGAGTTTGATTAAAAAAACGTCTGAAAATCAGGAGCTGTTTTCCCTTGAAAACAGCACCGTATTTTCAGAAGTTTTTTGCTAAGCGTGTGAACATACCCTAAGACTGCAAGTGTCAGCGTGACCAGGAGCCAGGAGACGCAGTGAGAAGGTAAGTATACAGCCGTGGCAAGGAGCGGTAGCACAAGAAACAGGAGGATCTGGAAGGTAGCAAAATAGCAAAACTGAGAAGTCAAATTTTATTTTGTTGCCATTTAAGTTAGAATACCCAGACCTGCTGCAATCACTTGATCATCCGGGTGGCTTAGATAAGGATGACCATTTGAGTCTGCATTTCCCATAGACCAACGCCCAAACCCCCCCAAAAGGAGAAAATACATAGTAGAAAAAAAAAAGGAAGAAGAAAAAAAAAAAGTGTCACTTTAAAAATAAGTTAAAAATGTATACAATAGTTTTCCCGGCATTTTTAAAGTTCTACAGAGAAGGCTTTGAAGAAAAATACCTGATTAAATAAAATACCCAGGGCATGCTGCATTTTCATAAAAATGTCACTGACTTCAAAAATGCTATTAAAATGGCATTAACCAAAATTATGTAAGAAATTTTTATATAATCGCGAAAAAAACAAAAAACGCAGTGTAAAAGGACACAACAAATCCTCCTAAACACTTTGTGGATATCACAGTCTTAGGCCCCATGCACACGACCATAAAAATTGTCCACAATTACGGACCCATTCAGTTCTGTTGGCCGCGTACACCTTTCACTATCGCTACGGATGGGTGCCCGTGCCTTAGAAATGTTCCGAAAATTATGGAAAATGTCAGTTCTTTTGCATTTTACGTGCCGTGTGCATGGGGCATTATATACATAGGGAACCTTAATCAAAAAATGATCTGTTGACTTTGATGGGAGAATGTTGTGGGCAAGCTCTGTGACCTATGCAGCGGTCAGTGTGCAGGGTGCCCTTATTATCTATTGTCAATGGTGAATCCTGCGTTTTCTGCCTCTAGCTTTATAACAGAGATGTTGCCTTTTATTATAATACTGACTGAGTATAATTAGTTGACTGCTGAAAAGTTATCACTACAGAACAAGAAGTGTCAGCCTCAGCCCGTCGTGAGGCTAAGTAGCCAGTGAGAACTGCAATAATACAAGTTTTTATTTTTTTGTTTGTTTTATTTAATATAGAAAGAAACAGTAAAAACGTTAAAAATAAAATTCACATTTTTAAAATAAAGATGTTAACATAAAGACTTGATTTAAGCATTAGATAATTTTCTGATGATATATTTAAAGAGTTTTCCACGTTCTGACAATTCATGACCTATCCACCAGATAGGTCATCAGTATATTATCGGTGCGGGTCCGACACCTGGACCCCGCACCGATCCGCCACTCCAGCTGCTTCCGGGCATTGGACGACATTGCCAGAAGTAGATGGCTCTGATCAAAGAATAGCAGTCTGTACTGCAGCTCTCTTCCTGTTCAAGTGAATAGGAGCAGAGCTGCAGTTCTGCCGAACGGCCGATATGCAGTGGTCAGAGCCATCTGCTTCCGGCTCCAGCTACTGCATATCATTCAAAACATCGGTGTCCGGAGGCAGCCAGAGTGGCGGATCCGTGTGGGGTTCGGACTTGCACTACCGGCGGATAGGTCATCAGTTGTCAGACCGTGGAAAACCCCTTAAGGACCGGGCCTATTTTGGCCTTTATGACCAAGGATTCTTCTTTGTTTTTTCCTCCCTTCCTTCCAAGAGCCATAACCTTTTGTTTTTATGTCGACATAGCCATATGAGGGCTTGTTTTTGCGGGATGAGTGGTATTTTTCAAGTGCACAATTGTGGGGGGAATATATATTACTTAACTTTTATTTAATTTTTTAGGGAAGGAATGGAAAAAAACAGCTATTCCAGCATGGATTTTCGTGTTTAAATTGATGCTGTTCACTATTCGGTGTAAATAACGTGTTAAGTTTATTCTATGGATCAGTATAATTACGGCGATACCAAATATGTATACGTTTTTTATGTTTTAATACTTTTACACAATTAAAACACGTTTAACCACTTAATAACCAGGAATTTTTGCGCGTTAATGACCAAGGATTATTTTTTGGTTTTTCACTGTCGCATTCTAGGAGTCATAAATAACATGTTACCTTTATTCTATGGGTTGGCACGATTACGGGGATACCAAATATTTAAAGGTTTTATATGCTTTCCTACATTTGCAAAATAAAAACCCTTTAAAAAAAATTACTTGTTTGCATCACCGCATTCCAAGAGCCGTAACTTTTTTATTTTTCCGTCGATGTTGCCATATGTGGGCTTGTTTTTTGCGGAAAAAGGTGTAGATTTTATCAGTAGTATTTTGGGGTACATTGGACTTACTGATTAACTTTTATTTTATTATTTATGGGGGAAATTGGTGAAGAAAAGGAATTTTGCGCCCTTCACATTTAATGAATGTGTTAACTTTATTGAGTCGTTATGATCACGGTGATACCTTATATGTGTATGTGTTATATTTTTTTTACACTTTTAATTTATTTATTTTTGGGGAAAAAAACTGGTTTTATTTTATTTTTCTGTAATCTTTTCTTTTTTTTCATAAACTTTATTTAAAGTGTAGCTAAATGTTCGACAAACTTCTGACATGTCATAGTGACATGTCATAAGTTTGGATTGGTGGGGGTCCGAGCACGGAGACCCCCACCAATCACTAGAATGAAGCAGCTGTAGCGTTCGTGTGAGCCCCCAGTTGCTTAGTTTATGTTCGGCTTTTTCCGGAAATAAATGTATCGGAGTACGGACTCATAGACTTTCTATTGAGTCCGTACACCGATACATTTACCATTCATTGTAAGGCGCTGAATTGTCGGGCACAGAATATTCTGACCATTCAGCGCTAATGCATGTATTTGGCTGTCGCTAGCATCGGGGCCCCTTCCGGTGCTAGCGATGCTTTCAGGCATGAGAGGGCCTGTGTCGCCCGGCCCATACTTGTTGGCGCGGGACCCATGGTAGCGGCGCTACCGCTTGTAGCAGCCATAATGGTTGCTAGCGGCGCCACCGGGCATATGGGGGGG
The DNA here is from genome assembly GCF_050947455.1 of Rhinoderma darwinii. Taxonomy (NCBI): domain Eukaryota; kingdom Metazoa; phylum Chordata; class Amphibia; order Anura; family Rhinodermatidae; genus Rhinoderma; species Rhinoderma darwinii. The sequence goes on along the minus strand of NC_134689.1, from coordinate 40,315,636 downwards.
CTGGCGGCATGGGCCCCCTCAAGCCGCGGGCCCCGTAGCAGCTACTATTGCTGCTGCAGCGGTAGTTACGCCACTAGTTCAATGGCTTACCTGGTGCCATGCATTCCATTTGGTCGACTTGTTACTGATTGCTGGAATATACTATATATATTTTGCTTCTTCTTTTCATGTTTTTAAAAAAAAAAAAAGGTTTTCTCTTCTCCCCTTTCCTTGTCTTCCTCCATTTGTCTTGTGTTGTGTGTATCAAGATTGAAATGAAGGCTTATATTAGGCTATATCTTCTCTAAATTAGTTTTTATTAAAAATTACTTTTACTCTTTGAGATACAGCTGCTTTGTGTTCTGTATACTGAGCAGCTGTATCGTGCGCTAAGACCTGAATCCATCAGGTCTGCGGCACTGACGGGTTCAATGACAGTGTGTCCTGCTTGTCTCTGACGCGCAGGAACCACATCACATGAGTTATGAACTTAGATGTGATGGATAACAGCTCGATCCTGCATGTCAGAGACATGCAGGACCCGCTGTCATTGAACCCATCAGTCCCGCAGACCTGACGAATACAGGATTCAGTGTTAGATATAGCTGCTCTGTATACAAAATACAAAGCAGATGTATCTCAAAAAGTAAAAATAATTTTTAATAAAAACTAATTATAAAGTTGCACAAAACACACTGATAGTCCTTTCTATTTTTAAAAAAATCACTTTCAAAACGTTACAAAGCCTTTAAACAACAATTTCTGATGCCACATAAAGAAAATATAAAAATAAAAATGCTGAATTGGCAAGTTCATTATGACAGTAATCAATTATTTCAAAATGCTTAGTTAAATAATACATGAGATATTTTTTCGTTCAGTAGACAGTCGATAGGACTAATTTGGTTATCTATGGGGTAATATATTCAGCCCTCTCTAATACTAGAGTATGAGGTCTTGCAGTCATTTGTAACATGTTTATAGCTGATTCAGCAATTTCTCATATGCATTCATCCACACTGTGGCAATAATTAATTGCAGCCTTATGTCCCAGAAGAATAGTTTTCCCCAATGCTATTACCTTTTTCAGGTTGCATGAATTAGCTGATGTGGCTAATTTCATCTGCCTTTATCATTTATAAAAGGTCTGTGCCCTGTATATACAATATGTTGTGTTAGCATTACAACGCATCATTGATAAGTGCATCAGTTCTTATGAATAATCATGCTTACATGCCCACAATACATAAAATAAGGTCTACATCCTGACAACAATTTAAAAGAGTAGTCTGAGATTTAAACAACAGGATTTTTGTTTATTTTTCCCAAAAAGTTTCACTCTTGTTTATGGTCTATGTTCAGTATTGCAGAATGCAGCTAATCCTATTCAAGTGAGTGCCCATGGACAAGGGTGGCAGTGTTTCTGGAAAGACCTTTTTTTCTAATCCTGGACAACGCCTTTATTTTTCAACATTTTTCTTTTAGGTTACATATGCAGTAGTGAAATGTATGCAGCAATTTCCTTTTCTGAACATTTAACCACTTCTTGTTAATGTGTTTGGAAAACAGTAAGGAAAGGAACAGACAGGTTCCTGCACATTGTCATGGTGCACAGAGCCATAATCAGGTGCACATAGAATTCTATGGGCCCATACTGTACCATTGCATGCCTCCAATCTTCAGGGGGCATGGAGTATTTTTTGCCATAGAATCTGCAGGAATATTGTCATATGCATGAGTCCTTAGAAACAGAAAGAGGCAACTAATGGACTTAACTTATATTCATTACTGAGCAGTCGCATAGTTTGAAGCTCTAGGGTCCCAATTCAATATGTATAACATGGCCCCGCACCCACCATGGGCTATTTATAATGTGAGTGTCTCCTTCTGTGGTTGGTGGGCTTTTGGGCTTCGATAGGCACCAGGGCCTGGGTGCAACTGCTACATGTTTACCTGCTATAGCTACGTTCCTCATAATAGGCCCACCACCTACCATGTGTGATTATGACACTGGTGTTTTCTTGTGTACAGATAGGCCATTGGGCCCCCTCCGTCACCAGGGACCGGTTGCGACTGCTATTCCCGCACACCCTATAGCTATGCCCCTATTCCTCTTTTATTATTAATATTTTAGGCATCAATGCTGTATAAGATCTACACTAGAAGTGTACCAATGTTCCAGTTTTAATGCTGAGATTGGATTAAATGGAGTAAAATGTATGTGTAGAGGCTTTCTTTTATTTGCATTAGGCCTTGCAGACATTTGCATTCCACAATTATTATTTTTTTACTTTGTTTTTATTTCCTCTAACTCTGTACTTTTAGTAGGAGCCACTATACTCTTAGATTTACACATTGATGGAAAAGTAGTTGTTAAAAACAAAATACATTTATGCCATGTTCACTCCTGGGAGAGTCATCTTCTTTAGGATTACTATGATCCCATGTCAATCTATTTATCCCACCACCACTACCACTACCACCAGAGGTGGCCCTACATTGGATGTTACCCTTTGCTTTACCTTCTGTTGACGCCCCCATGGCTAGCCGGCCCTGGCTACAACCATTACTTGCTGATAATAAACAATGGCAACTTTGTTTTTACAACTATAAAGTGAAACTTTATGAACTGGAAAAAATGAAACAAGTTTTTGCTCCTTTGCTTATTTCTTTGTAGACACAGGACTGATCACTTAGCCTTTAATATCCAATGATATTGTGACTTCAAGAAACACTTCTGTCACCAACCAGATGCTTACTAGAAGTCTTGAGTACAAATGCACATGCCTTGAACCTGACATCATGAATGCCAATGTGTTATTCCCCAAATCCATGCCAATGGTGGTAACAAAATGAGTGTATATAAAAACAAAAAGTGAAATGTTTTGGTGACCCAACACCGGAGGCTTATATTTCATATCAATATCAATGATCTCATATCTGATATCTGATTATTTTTTTAAAGTAAAGCCTTCTATAATAAATTACTCAATAATATAAAGATAATAGGGTAATACCACCTTCCCTTGTAGAGCCATAATGCCTGGGAAACAGTTGAAGCACTCAATGTAGTATGATTTTCAGAATTCTGTCATGTACTATACAATGGATGGACTCCAGTATTAGGATTGGGGAACATTATTAGCTGTCTTTAAATATATGACACACATAAGTAAGATGTCAATTTGAAAATAGGTCTAATACTATAAAAAGGCACAGTAACAATAGCAATATGACAAATAAATGGCAAATGACACATAAATATATGACTGCTGTGTCAAGTGATTATGTATCATTTTTCTGTCAACACCACTCAGTGTTATTTCTGCAAGTGACAGCTCCGAGCGGCTCCTGAATAACTGTGTGGTAACACTCCTCATTGTGTTCATATGTTTATTGGCCTACTTGCTTTTCTTAAGCAATAGCAAACTTTTGCTGACAAGTAAAACTCTACGTTTTTGTGTGGGAAGATTCTGTTATTGTACGGTTCTCGGTGGCTCTCTGCCCTTTGAAAAATGATCCATCAGAAGAACAAAGATCAATCACATCCAACTGCACCTCGGAAATTTTTTTACTTTAATAATCTCTAAAAATACATGGGCAGCAGTGTATAGAGTGATATATGTGTAGCACACAACATATTGTATAAAAAGAAGTATAGGAAACATGCGGCATGGACAAACAACATGAAAAGCTGTGTGCCGCTACTGTCCTTATCATTCCTTCTTTGCAGCCTTAGACACAGATCAAAGTAAACCATGGAATTCCCTTGTTGTAGATGTCATGTTTTTTATATTGTAGGCTCCATCTTCGCTGCTTTTCAAGAGTAAAACTAGACTACGCAGTGGACAGATCTACCTCCTTAGCACTTTTACTAGACTTTGCCACACTTATTTAATGACCTGCATGGGCATACCGCCAGTGTGAGATCTTATTCTCCACTTATTGATTCATGAGACAAAAACAATCTACTCGATTGCAAGAAATCAGGAGGGTCAACCATGAAGCCCACCACTCTCATGTTCGCTAGACGAACCTACGACTAGACGATCCTACAACCCAACTAATGACGAAATGACGTAACAGTTGAACAGTTGACTTGTTTATGAATTGATACTTGTGTGCCTTATTGTAACTCACTTATTGTTTAAAGGTCTCCTCATGACTACTCCGTTTTTTAAATGAAGTCAACCCGACAATCATTTGATAGCTGATCATTTGTCCAGCTTCTAAAATCCATGGTGAAAAGATCATTTCACTGAGAAAACTCACATTGAAATTGCCATTTATTTTTGCTGTAGGGGAAATGTAGTATTATGTGCCGACCATTCAAATGAATAGTGACAATTTAATACATGGAGGGATCAGGAATTCCAGAGCTGCTCTTTATAAGCGGCTGTAATATAAGGGGGTCGTAAGTGGTGGACCCCTCTCTAAAAGGATTGCCATCGTGAAACAATCCCTTGAATTGTTTTGTTAAATGTTTGATATATCTGAATGCTCACAGTGAATAAAAAAAGCTTTACAAAAAAATATAGAAATTTAGAATTTTTTTTTAGTGTTAAACATGTCAGAAAATGTCAGGGGAAAAAAAAGAGGGGGTAGTTTAATATGTGGCATCAAACTATTATGTATAGATATAATCAAAGCGTACCTAACTTTTCAGGAGACTTTTCAGAAGACGCTATCATACAATATGTGTGTTCATGAAGAATAGCACTATGTCTAGCCATTATATGAGATTATATATTGTAACATATGTTATAACCTCATTACATTATAGGAATGATATGAAGAAGACACAATTGAGATGAATAGAAGAACATGGTATATTTTCAGGCCTGGGACAAATCTGATATTTTTCATAGCAATCTATTAAGTGATTGCTGAATTGCCAGTTTTCTATGTGAATTATTTTTAATATATTTATATCTGATATGTTCTTGCTTAAAAGATACATATTGCAGATTCTAGTTGAATTTCACAATTCCTTAATTTCAGACAATTTCATTGAATTCTGAGCCAATTGAGGTATTGTACAAATTGACACTAATAATTTTACCTTTGTGGATTTGTATTGATCTTATTGGTCACTTTTGCTAGTTCTACATGAAAATTGGTTGTCCTCAATAAAAACTGCTCAATTAAATTTATGTCCAGATCTATTCTTAAAAGAGTATTGAAGCGAAACCGAATTGTTTTACTGAACAAAGTGCCCTTTAGGTATATTCTTAATAAGAGAAACCGGATGACGGCAGGTAATAGTTGGAAAATAAAATGCTGCATTTGCTTTTTGTAAATCTCACTGTATAGTGTCTATATAATTTCCCTGTAATATACAAATAACATACACATGACTAATCCCCCTATCCACTGAAAATTAAAGCATTTCCTTTTAGTATATTTTGGAAGATAGAAAATTATTTGAATCACCAATTTCTTATCCGAAGACCGTGTCAGATACCCTCAATTCCATTCTAGAGTCTTCCAACCATTGCTGTTGTGAGGCAGATATATTCACCCAGGGTAATAGTTACTTAAATTACCCATATTATAAGGAGGGGGGGAGGAAAAAAATTAAAGGGGTACTATGGTTTCAGCAAAAAAAAAAACCTATTTATTGTAAAAGGAAAAATGTTACAATATATTTTGTGTATCTGTTTCTTAGGGTTTTAAGGATCTCTGCTTGTAGTCATTCATTCCCTTGATTGTTTACCTTTAGGGGCAGATATGTCATGGTCATGTGACACACAGGTGCACGATTCGTTAGATTTACAGTAAAGTTACTGACGGCTCCTTGCACCAGCATTCACTCTACCCTGAGCGGCTCGGCGCAGGCAGGCGCAATGTTGTGACGTCATCGCGCCTGTCTGCATCGAGTCACTCACAGCACAGACCGGAGGAGAAGGATCCTCTGCCCGTCGTGTGAATGGGGATAGGTAAGTAATTATGTTATTATTTTTCTATTAGGCACTATGGGGCATTATACTGGGTAGGGAAGGGGGGCTGATATGATGGCAGCTATAGGAACATTTTACTATATGGGGGCATTATACTGTATGGGGGCATTATACTGTGGGGACAGCTATGGGGACATTATACTGTGAGGGCAGCTATTAGGGGCATTATATTGTGGGGACAGATATGGAAGGCACTATACTGTGGGGGCAGCTATGCGGGCATTATACTGTGGGGGCAGCTATGTGGGGCATTATACTGTCTGGGGCAGCTATGGGGCATTATACCATATGGGGGAATATTTTGTGCATTATACTGTATGGGGCATCTGTGTGGGCACTATACTGTATGGGGCATCTGTGTGGACATTATACTGTATGGGGGCATCAATGGGTCAGTATACTGTATGGGGGCATTATACTGTATGGTGGCAGCTATGGGGGCATTATACTGTGTGGGCTGAACCGGGTGTGTATGGGCGGAGATTGGGTGGGATTAGAGGCATGGCTTAAAATAAAATTTGCCGCTACGAGCTGCATCGATTGTCCCTCTTTGTGATACTTGAAAATATAGCACCATCTACGGGGGGGGGGGGGTGGCCTGTATAGCACTGTCTACAGGGGGGCTGTATAGTACTGTCCACAGGGGTGGCTGTATAGCACTGTCTACAAGGGGGGCTGTATAGCACTGTCTACGGGGGGGGTGGCTGAATAGCACTGTCTACAGGAGGGGGCAGTATGGCACTATATACAGGGGCACTACTACAAGGGCAGGCTGTGTGTGGCACTCAGGGGAGCGAGTCCACTCAAAAGTTTGCTATGGGGCCCAGTGTTTCCTAGTTATGCCCCCTGGGGCTAATATTCCTAAAAATACATTGTCCCTTATACAGAAAGCAACGCAATGTAAGCTATTGGCATACTGCAAACCTGCCTAGTCACATCAGCTCATTTACCTCATGTCAAGATATAAAGCTTTATAGATTCACAGATTTGAAGTGTCAGAACAAGCCAAATGCAAAACTACTTTCTATTTAAATTTCATTGTTATAAAACGCAGCATGGGTTGTAAATTCAATGGTGCACATGATACTGTTCCTAAGACAAAGCTGAAATCAAATAAATCAGCAAGTGCTACATTCTAGTTCAAGATTTTTAGTCAACAAGAATTTTCTTATAAAACACAACTGAAACATAAAAATTAAATGTATACAGTAGTGTCTAATAAAATAGCAGTCCAACATCATTAACCTGATAAATCAATGTTTTCGCTAGAAGTGATATTTCTACATAGAAAATAATTTACTTGTAAATAGTAGAAAAAAAACAGAGCCGTCAATTAGGACATGCATGCCGCTGATTCCAAGGAGTTTAAACATTAGTTGAAAGGGGCTTGTTCAAAATATTAGCAGTGAGGAGTTAAATTGGTGAAGTTCTTTAGTCTGTGGAATACCGTATTTTTCGGAATATAAGACATCGTTTTTAGCATGAATAAATCTTGCTAAAACGTTCCTGCGTCTTATAGTTGGCAGTCAACGGACCAGCGCCGGGCCTCCTGACCGCTCCTTAACCCCTTCCCCACCCGTGATGTGCAGGGGATGGGGAGGGGATGATGTATGGAGTGGGCTCACGCGCTATGCTGAGCCCGCTCCATACACTGCAAGTGTCAGCTTCTGACACGCTGCTCTAGAGGCCAGGAACAGCGATGGCACTGTTCCTGGCCGTTTAACTAGTTAAATGCCGCGGTCAATAGCATTTATAGTGGTTTTCCCATGAAGGACATTTGTCAGATAGATGCGGGTCCCACCTCTGGGACCAGCATCTATCTCTAGAACGGGGCCCCCTAAACCCCGTTCTATCTTACCTGGCTCTTCTGTCTTCCGGTCACTTCCTGGTTAAATGGTGGAGTTACGGAAACAGCATAACCCGCTGAGCTACGCAGTTTCCGTAACTCCCATAGAACTAAATAGTAGTTACGGAAACAGCATAGCATGCTACACTGCTTCTGTAACTGCCATGGGAGTTACAGAAAGAGCGTAGCTCAGTGAGTTATGCTGTCTCCGTAGCGCACCCATGTATTGCAGTGTATTGTATCTAATGATCGCTGGTTCAAGTCCCCTAGGGGAACTAATAAAATGTGTAAATGAAAAGTTAGATACATTTTCAGGAGGGTAAAAAAAATGAAAAGTAAAAAAAAAAAAAACTTTTTCCACAAGCATAATGTCAAAATAAAAAAATTGGTATCGCTGCATCCGTAAAAGTCCAAAACTATTATAATATAGCATTATTTGACTCACACAGTGAACGGCATAAAAATAAAATGTAAAACCCCAGAATCGTTGTCTTTTGGTCACTATAGCGCTAAAAAGAATGAAATAAAAAGTGATAAAAAAATCGTATGTACCAAAAAATGATTCTAATAAAAAGTACAGCTTGTCCCGCAAACAATAAGCCCTTGAAATGGATGTTTCAACATGACAATGGCCCAAAACACACCAGTAAGCGAACAACATCTTGGTCAGTCCAATCCGCTGACCTCAATCCCATAGAGAACTTGTGGGGTGATGTAAAAGGGGGGTGGAGTAATAGCGGGGTTCACCTGCTAGCATCGCCCACTATTAATTCCTCCTTTATAATCAGGGTCACTCGAGTTATGCCTAGTTCCCCTACGTTTTTCTTATACTAATGTCAATCTAATTGTTTTTGCTACTAAGTAAGGGAATACGATTGTAAGTAAATAAGGGTAATATTTTTTAACACACAGTAATCACACTAAGATATAAAAAAAATACACCAAACGCAGTAAATAATCACAGTATAGTATCAGTGTATCCCAATACACATAATAACTTAGTGTGTACTGAATACACTGATAAACAAGGTATCACAATCCTAATCTATACCACCACCCACTTACCTAAACATACATATAAGTTACGTTACAATACATACACCCTCACTATTTCTGTCCCACTCCCTCCTAAATATAACTGCCCCTGTACACTGAGGGTTAACAAGAGATGTGAAGGATAAAGGATTACCATGGGAAAGGGTTAACAATGGGAACATGCAGGTAGGTGGGAAAGGGTTAACTAGGAATGTTTAAATGTGCAGGCATGAGGGAAAGGGTTAACTAGGGAACAATGATCAATGCTAGCTGTATAAGGGAAGGGTTAAATCAGGGAAAGGTTCGTTGTATAGGGGAAGGTAAGGTTTAATTCAGGGAAATGCTCGTTGTATAGGGGAAGGTCAGGGTTAAATCAGGGAAATGCTCATTGTATAGGGGAAGGTCGGTTAAATCGGAAATGCTCGTTGTATAGGGGAAGGTAAGGGTTAAATCAGGGATGTGATCGTTGTATATGGGAAGGTAAGGGTTAAATCAGGGAAATGCTCGTATAGGGGAAGGTAAGGGTTAAATCAGGGAAATGCTCGTTGTTTAGGGGAAGGTGATACTTGACAGGAGAAGTCTGTTGGTGGAACGCTGAGGAGCAGGAGTAGAGGTCCGCACGACAGGAGGCAGGACAGGTGAGCCTGCGTTGGTGGAGTGGTGAGGGCAGGTCCCAGCTCCTCTCCTCGTCGGTGGAGTGGTGAGTTAGGTAGGATCCACTCCTGAGCGTACCGACACAGGGCTATTTAAACCCTGACGGTACACTGGTAAATGGGGGCTAGTGTCTCTCGCTCCCGGCTAACATGTGTCGGCACGGTGATAACACATCACCGGCCGACTTATAAGCTCCCGCACTAAATCCCACAAGAGTGCGCGCGGGAGGTCCGCAGGGCAGGAGACAGGAGGCAGGACAGGTGAGCCAGCGTTGGTTGAGTGGTGAGGGCAGGTCCTAGCTTCTCTCTTCGTCGGTGGAGTGGTGAGGAAGGTAGGATCCACTCCTGAGCGTACCGACACAGGGCTATTTAAAGCAGAAGAACTGTGGAATGTCGTCCAATCTTCCTGGACTGGAATACCTGCTCAGAGGGGCCAGAAGTTGGTCAACTCCATGCAACACAGATGTCAAGCAGTTCTCAGAAACATTGGTTATGCCACTAAATACACCGTGTTCCAAATTATTATGCACATTGGATTTAAGTGTCATAAACATTTAATTATTAGTTTTTCAATTAATCTCATGGATGGTATTGTGTCTTAGGGCAAAGCCCCACGTGGCGGAATTGCTCAGGAATTCCGCTGCGGACACTCTGCAGCGTTAATCCGCAGCGGACCCGTTTCTCCATTGCCTTCCACTTCTTTTTTGTAGGCTTCGTTTAGACGAGGCAGAAAATTCCGCTGCGGAGCATAGGCTGCGGTGCGGAATTTGGTGTCCGCAGCATACAATTGATGTTGCGGACCTGTGGCGGACTGGTTGCGGACTCATTGCGGAAGTTCTAAATTCCGCAATGAAGTCCGCAGATGTCATATACATGTTATGTGTGCTGCGGATGCGTATTGGTTTTTTAACATGACATTTCTTCATTCTGGCTGGACCTATGTATTTCTAGGTCTACAGCCAGACTGAGGAAGTCAGTGGGGCTCCCGTAATTACGGGTGACTACGTGTCTGTACCCGTAATTACGGGAGCGTTGCTAGGCGACGTCAGTAAATAGTCACTCTCCGGGGTTCTGAAAGAGTTAAGCGATCGGCAGTAACTGTTTCAGCACCCTGGACAGTGACTTCCGATCACAATATACATCAACCTGTAAAAAAAATAGACGTTCATACTTACCGAGAACTCCCTGCTTCTTTCTCCAGTCCAGCTTCCCAGGATGACGTTTCAGTCTAAGTGACAGGCTGCAGCGGTCACATGGACTGCCGCGTCATCCAGGAAGGTCGGGCTGGATGCCGAAAGAGGGACGCATCACCAAGACAACGGCCGGTAAGTATGAAATTCGTTTACTTTCACTAGGGAAAGTTCTGTCCCTTCTCTCTATCCTGCACTGATAGAGAGAAGGGAAGTACTTTCACCTCAATACGCAACGGCCAGTCCGCATCAATTTACTGCACATTTTGGGCAGATCCGCCACAGAATCTGCAACGCAGATTCTGTGCGGCATTGATGCGGACAGTTGCGGAAGAAAACCGCCACGTGGGGCCATGCCCTTAGGGCTCTTTGGATCATTGTAATCAATCTCAGACACCTGTGATAATTAGTTTGCCAGGTGTGCCCAATCAAAGGAAAACTACTTAAGAAGGACGTTCCACTTTATTAAGCAGGCCACAGGTTTCAAGCAATATGGGTAAGAAAAAGGATCTCTCTGCTGCCGAAAAGCGTGAAATAGTGTAATACCTTGGACCAGGTATGAAAACATTGGATATTTCAAGAAAACGTAGGCGTGATCATCGTACTGTGAAAAGATTTGTGGCTGATTCAGAGCACAGACGGGTTCGTTCAGATAAAGGCATAATGAGGAAGGTTTCTGCCAGACAAATTAATAGGATTAGGAGAGTAGCTGCTAAAATGCCATTGCAAAGCAGCAAACAGGTTTTTGAAGCCGCTGGTGCCTGTGGAGTCACGCGAACCTCAAGGTGTAGGATCCTCCAGAGGTTTGCAAGTCAGCATAAAGCTATTATTCGGCCACCCCTAAACAATGCTCACAAGCAGAAACGGTTTCAGTGGGCTCAGAAATACATGAGGACTAATTTTCAAACCATGTTGTTTACTGATGAGTGCCGTGCAACCCTGGATGGTCCAGATGGATGGAGTAGTGGATGGTTGGTGAATGGCCACCATGTCCCAACAAGGCTGCGACGTCAGCAAGGAGGTGACAGTCATGTTTTGGGCTGGAATCATGGGGAGAGAGCTGGTAGGCCCCTTTAGGGTCCCTGATGGTGTGAAACTGACCTCTGCAAAGTATGTAGAGTTTATGACTGACCACTTTCTTCCGTGTTACAAAAAGAAGAACCGTGCCTTCCGTAGCAAAATTATCTTCATGCATGACAATGCACCATCTCATGCTGCAAAGAATACCTCAGTGTCATTGGCTGCTATGGGCATAAAAGGAGAGAAACTCATGGTGTGTCCTCCATGTTCCCCTGACCTCAACCCTATTGAGAACCTTTGGAGCATCCTCAAGCAAAATAGCTATGAGGGTGGGAGGCAGTTCACATCAAAACAGAAGCTCTGGGAGGCTATTCTGATATCCTGCTAAGATATTCAAGCAGAAACTGTCCAAATACTCACAAATTCAATGGATGCAAGAATTGTGAAGGTGATATCAAAGAAGGGGTTCTATGTTAACATGTAACTTGGCCTGTTAAGTTTTTTTTTGATTGAAAGAGCTTTTGATTTCTGTAAATATGACCTCCTGATGCTGCAAATTCAACAAATTACCATTTTAGTTCTCTTTAGAACCTTTAAAATGTTTTGATCTCTGTTGTGCATAATAATTTGAAACAGTGCATTTTTAGTTTTTTACTTCTAAAAAAAATCTGTTATCATTAGGAGATTTGTTCAATAAAATTTGCATTATACTCCAATGGTTGATGGCTTGAAGATTATACTGACTGTCATTTGCATCGACTATTTAGGAAAATCAGCGAAAAATAACATTTGCATAATAATTTGGAACTCGGTGTATTAGTTCAGTAAAGTGAAATCTGAAACATTTTTTCAGTTTATTTTTTTGAGCAGCCTAATATTCCTTTTTCTTTACTTTCTGTAAGGATTAACACAAACTGGATACATTTTTGTTATTGTTTTGATTTGGAATTAATTGTTTAGTATTTCCATTGCATTTAGGCAAATAAGAGTTATTATAATGATTTTGCGCTTTATTTGCTTTTTTAAACTCACTGCTATTTTTTGAACACCACTGTACATGTCAATGAGAGCTGTTAGTCTTGGAAAATAGTGCACTGCATTCCAAATTATGCAGAACTAACCTGACCCAATTTTGGGCTGGTTGCTCTGCCGTTTTATAAATTGTAATAGTGCCTTGGCATAAAATATAAAGAATAATATCTCTCATTAATAGCTATTCTATTCATGTAATGTGGCGAAAAAACATATCTACTCTCTTGATTTTATTCATAGGAAAATCACACTTGCTGTAAAAATGATAATAGACTTCTACCATGCTAAACTGTATTTACAGGTCAAGTCATTTTTAGGTTAAATTGTCTTAGTCATAGTTGTTTGTTCTTTGTTCCAATTTTATATATAAATATACTTACATCCCAACGTATCCATAACAAGGACCATACCAACATTATGTTTATTCAGCTTTAAAGGGGTTATATAGTTACATAGTTTGTACGGTTGAAAAAAGACACATGTCCATCAAGTTCAACCAAGGGATGTGAAAGGGGAAGTAAAAAATGTCTACACATGGCTGCCTTTTTTTTCAACCACATTCACATGATTGGGGCTGAACTGCACTACCAGACGCAGCCTAAAGACAAGAGTGCTATTGTTTATGCTATCCTTATAATTTACCTGAAAAGGACATATAATGATCATAAAACATTTTTACCATCGAAATCTGCACCCCCATCAAAAACTCCCTAAATTGCAGTAAAACTACATGAACTTTTTAAGATGCAATGTTAATGCAGTTTTTAAAGAGAATCTGTCACCAGGTAAATGCTGCCTTATCTGAGGGCACCATAAAGTGCAGCCAGAGACCCTGATTCCAGCGGTGTATGACTTACCTTATAATATTCAGTAGTTTTCATAAAATCGCTGTTTATGTCCTGACTGCGATGAGAGCCAGGAGTCCTCTCAATGATGCGCTCGCGCTCATGAGTCCTTGATATTATTGCGCTGCGGCTAACCCCACCCACCTGCTGCTGATTGGCAGCTCTCTCCCCATGCACATTATGTCAATCAGCGACCGGTGGGCAGGGCTAGCCGCAGCTCAAGAATACGAGCTGCTGAAGAAAAAGAGTATTCTACAAAAACTACACATTTAAAAACGTAAGTGATACAGCGTTGGATTCAGGGTGTCTGGCACCACAGATAAGGCGCAATGAACTGATGACAGATTCCTTTTTACCGCATCTTAACCGCTATGTGTGAATATACTCTAACTCCTATGTATTAAAATGAAGAGAGCTGTGGACATCCGCAGCCATATTTCCATTCAATTCAAGCCTGAATGTTGTGGCTTCCCCGTCAGAGATCATGACATAAATGTGTTTGGTGGGTTAACCCTATAACTAAGTTTGCATTTGCAGAATTTTCTCCTTAAGAATGAAGTAAAAAAAAAAATCTACTCCTAAACACCGAGGCTAACTGTACAATAATGTTTTGAAATTTTGTATTTCAGATGGCTATACCACTGATGACATTGAGTTTTATTGGCGAGGAGGCAACCATGCTGTCACAGGCGTTGAAAGAATTGAATTGCCACAGTTTTCCATAGTAGACTACAAGCTCCTATCAAAAAATGTTGTTTTTTCCACAGGTATAATATACATTTAACTATTAAAAATATGTTTTTATTAAAAGTATTCTTTAGTTATGCTGTTAAAAAATTCTGGTACTGTATATTAAATAACAAATTGTGCAATATACTTAACAGCGATTGGCCACTGTGGCCACCTGACATGTCATCGCTATGGATGGCACATCATCATGATTGTAGGAACAACAGTAGTTGCGGGTGACTAGTGTGGGGGACTGGAATGGAATCAGCTAGGTAAATACATTGCACAGTTTGTTGTTTTTCTATTATGCAAAGATTTTAAAATTCCAGAAAATCTCTTTTTATCTTGGCATCAAGGAACTGTAGAAAATAAAACGTAATCAACCATTATGCAAAAGAACCAATTTTTTTTCAAATTTTCTTTTAAAATTGAGATATATAACAAAAAATGGAAAACAATTAAAAAAAATGGAAAAAAATTAAGATGACATGTATACTTAATAGGTTCACACTTTCGGCCTTAGCTTCCTTTATTTCATTATTATCTTGAAAGATAACAATAGGATCTTTGATGTGTATTTTTTATTTTCCACTAAATTTTGCAAAATGGAATCTTATACGTCTTTACATAAATTAAGAATTGTAGTTGTATAATAAAAAATTTTTATTGGCTAACTAGACTGTAAGTTGATGTCTTAAGTTGACCAAACGTAAATATATTGGCCCACATATATTAATAATGAAATATTTAGCATCAGTATAATTGGAGAGGGTAGTCGGTTTCTTGGTACATGCTTCATAATCAATCAGGTGCATTTTAAATGTCTGACTCTTTTAATTACTTGTTACCCAATGTGAAAAGCCATATATATGCACCACTAGATTGCACCTTTTTTAACCTTTGAGCTTAATAAATTAGGCTAAAAATATATTTATCGCTTGACCACACCCACTTTTCTCACCTGTTTTCTCATTTGGGGTGAGGAGCCAAATGTTGCAAATTTTTGCACAATTTAGTTGCAACTTTTTAATCTGGACAATATTCGCCAAAATCAGGCGTAAACTGAAAAATTAAGGTGGGCCATTGTGTCAGGGTGAACTATACCATCTGCACAACTGAAACTGTGGGAAGACCCTTGTTGCAGGTACATTTTACATGACAGTATTCCATCCACATGGGAAATGTTAGTGTACAGGAATTCCATATCCATTGTGGCTGAATAGGCCCAATCTGGCCACAATAACAAGTGTCAAGTAAAATATAATTGCAAAACAGGGTTTTCTTACACTTCACCATAACACACAATGGGGCACATGTTGCGCCAGAATTCTGATCTAAGTTGCACCATTTTTTGGCACAAATCATTTTAGACAAATTTATCAATGAAATGTGCCGACAAGAACAGATGTTTGTGACTAACCCAATAAGAGGTGTATCTTACTCGGAAAGGCAGCTGGCTTAATATACACCAAATTGCACCCCAATAAAGTGGACTAAAATAAGTCAATAAAAAGGTGGTGAAAAAGTTAGACAGCAGTATATAAAGGTGCGCCAAATTAATCAACCAACATGAGTCCCTGTGGTAAATGTGACACATCTTGTCTAATTCTAAGCTGTCTGAATTTAAGACAGTTATATTTGACATACAGTTACATCATAGTTGGGAAGGGTTGTATGGAGTGGGTTCACAGGCTGAGCCCGCTTCATATTCAACGGGTGTCAGCTGTATGTTACAACCGACATCTCACTGCAAAGGCGGGATTGGTGATAACTGAGATCCTGCTCATTTCACAACTTAGATGTGACAGTCAATAGCGACCGCAGCATGTAAGCTGTCAGAAGGAGAGGTCGGCAGCTACTAAGGGCCCCCAGTTCCTTTGTGATCCTTTGTTTAAGCCCCCTGGGGGACTATATAAAAAGTAAAAGTCCGTTAACCCCTTCCCTGGGGGGTATAGAGCGGGCTCACGGGCTGAGCCCACTCAATAATTTGAGAGTCGACACTTCACTACAATGAGTTTAACTCCTTATTTAACCCCATCTAAGCCATTAGAAAGAGGGGGTGCCCCCCTGTGATGTGATCGCAGGGTGTTGATGGTTGTCATGGCAGCCTGGGGGCTTAATGAAGGACCCCAGGTCTGCCATCTTTGTGCTCCTATTAAGCCCTGCCAGAGGTAGGACTTACCATATTTTTTGGACTATAAGATGCAACGGCACTTTCTTGATCCCGCAGCACGCCGTGTTTCAAGGGTGCGTGAGTAGGCTTCCACGCCAACGTGTAAAAATGGGAACTCAGCACTCCAAGGTATTATGCAATAAGTGATATTTTATTTCACATATAGCGAAAAATAGTGATCCAAAAATAGGTTTAACGTTTCGGTCTATACATTCAACCTTCTTCAGACACTACAAAATTAATATACACAGAAATCAAAAAAAGTAAGATCAAATCCACAAATATATACATTCAATATTAATCTACCCTAGGCTTAGGTGGAGATAAATCGAAGTTCACATACTGGTATACAGAATTTTATCTATAGCTAGATCTGTTTTACAATGTATGGATCATTTTTAAGAATACGTAGTACAAAATGCATTTATGGGAACGGAAGACACGGAGAGAGTAACTGTGATATGACATTGGTACAGAGCACACATTGAAATGGTTACTAGTAATAAAGCAATGAGATTATATAAGACGCAACGGACCATAAGATGAACCCTAATTTTAGTTGAAAGAAAATTAGAACCTTTTTTTTTGGGGGGGGGGGGGCATCTACAAATGGCACATTTATGGGGAGGGGTTATTTGTACCTTATTACACTTGTTCTCCCTTTCTGTAGCTTGCTGCCTGTTAATAATAGAGAGCAGCAATATGTTGTCCTGTAATGGCTGCTTCAAGTCAGGCTGATCAGAAAAGGTTGTAGGGCAAAACAGAGAAAGGTGTTTGTTTTTATTATATTTTGATTGACAGAGAGCAAAGCCCATCTCTGCCTCTGTGTGGTACACTCCAAGCTCCTCCAACTCCTCCAACTGTCCTTAAGACAGGAGCAGGGAAGTGGCTGTGAGAAGGTGCGTTAGCAGACATCAGCAGCTACTGCAGAGCAACCCCTTGCAGTATATCGTGCAAGCGATTCAATGATCGCTGGTTTATTTCCGCTAGGTGGACTAATAAAACCAATGTAAATATTAATAGAAAAATATATATTTTTCCCCAACATAAATGTCATTTTTTTTTTTTTAAATAACTGGCTTCGCCACCTCCCTGTAAGTCCAAAGTATTACAATATATCATTATTTAACCTGCACGGTGAACGAAGTAAAAAAAAGGAATACAAAAGTGATCAAACAATTTTATGTACCCTAAATTGCTACCAATAAAAAGTACAGCTCGCCGCGCAAAAAAATAAGCCCTCACAATGCTTTCCAACAATATATATATATATATATATATGTATACACTACCGTTCAAAAGTTTGGGGTCACCCAGACAATTTTGTGTTTTCCATGAAAACTCACACTTATATTTATCAAATGAGTTGCAAAATGACTAGAAAATATAGTCAAGACATTGACAAGGTTAGAAATAATGATTTTTATTTGAAATAATAATTTTCTCCTTCAAACTTTGCTTTCGTCAAAGAATGCTCCATTTGCAGCAATTACAGCATTACAGACCTTTGGCATTCTAGACTGCGCTGGCCACTCCATTACAGATAGAATACCAGCTGCCTGCTTCTTCCCTAAATAGTTCTTGCATAATTTGGAGGTGTGCTTTTGGTCATTGTCCTGTTGTAGGATGAAATTGGCTCCAATCAAGCGCTGTCCACAGGGTATGGCATGGCGTTGCAAAATGGAGTGATAGCCTTCCTTATTCAAAATCCCTTTTACCTTGTACAAATCTCCCACTTTACCAGCACCAAAGCAACCCCAGACCATCACATTACCTCCACCATGCTTGACAGATGGCATCAGGCACTCTTCCAGCATCTTTTCAGTTGTTCTGCGTCTCACAAATGTTCTTCTGTATGATCCAAACACCTCAAACTTCGATTCGTCGGTCCACAACACTTTTTTCCAATCTTCCTCTGTCCAATGTCTGTGTGCTTTTGCCCATATTAATCTTTTCCTTTCATTAGCCTGTCTGAGATATGGCTTTTTCTTTGCCACTCTGCCCTGAAGGCCAGCATCCCGGAGTCGCCTCTTCACTGTAGACGTTGACACTGGCGTTTTGCGGGTACTATTTAATGAAGCTGCCAGTTGAGGACCTGTGAGGCGTCTATTTCTCAAACTAGAGACTCTAATGTACTTGTCTTGTTGCTCAGTTGTGCAGCGGGGCCTCCCACTTCTCTTTCTACTCTGGTTACAGCCTGTGTGTGCTGTCCTCTGAAGGGAGTAGTACACACTGTTGTAGGAAATCTTCAGTTTCTTGGCAATTTCTCGCATGGAATAGCCTTAATTTCTAAGAACAAGAATAGACTGTCAAGTTTCACATGAAAGCTCTCTTTTTCTAGCCATTTTGAGAGTTTAATTGAACCCACAAATGTAATGCTCCAGATTCTCAACTAGCTCAAGGGAAGGTCAGTTTTATAGCTCCTCTAAACAGCAAAACTGTTTACAGCGGTGCTAACATAATTGCACAAGGGTTTTCAAGGGTTTTCTAATCATCCATTAGCCTTCTAACACAGTTAGCAAACACACTGTACCATTAGAACACTGGAGTGATGGTTGCTGGAAATGGGCCTCTATACACCTATGTAGATATTGCATTAAAAACCAGACGTTTGCAGCTAGAATAGCAATTTAGCACATTAACAATGTATAGAGTGTATTTCTGATTAATTTAATGTTATTTTCATTGAAAAAAACTGTGCTTTTCTTTAAAAAATAAGGAAATTTCTAAGTGACCCTAAACTTTTGATCGGTAGTGTGTATATGTATATATATATATATATATATATATATATATACACACAAAAAATCCCACTTTTAACACTTTCCCCCTAAAGTAATGTAAAAATAAAATAAACGTAATTGGTATTTACGCATCCTTAAAAGTCCAAACTTTCACTTTATAATATTAATTTATTCACACCGTTAATGCCATATTTATTTATATTTTAATGATAAAACTGCCACCATTCCTTTGGTGACCTTGCCTCTCTCAAAAAATAGACTAGAAAGGGATCAAAAAGTCGCATGTACCCCAAAATGGTACAGCCAATAAAAACTGTAGCTCAACCCACAAAACAGAAGCCCTCACACAACTCAATCAATGTAAAAATAAAAATGAAATAAAATGAAAAACACAAAAAATGTCTGTGGTGGCAATGGGTTAATGTATCTGCCCCAATGTATTTTTGTTTGGTGAGGATATTTACAGGCTACTGAGTACAATAAAATAGGTATCACACAACAACAATTCTTGTCTCTATGGATGGCTACAACAGTACAACACTCTACAATGTCTTTCCTTATTAATCAAATATTCACATTTTTGGACCATTATAATATTAATATAAGCTCACACCATGATCATACATGATTGTTATTTTTTTTATATTGTGTACAATTACTGCTTTTAATTGCTATTATTCAAAGTATTAAAAATTGGTCCTTTAAGGGTTGATCTTGGGCATTGCGACCTCAGGGGTGATTGTATATGTACAATAGTACTTGCTTCTTCATAGTAAAGTTGACTGGGTGGGTAGGATATATTAAGAGCACTTTATTAAAGCACTCCGCAACTTGTCCATCATTACCAAAGACTTATATGACTTTAATTACATTTTACCAGTAAAGATGTATTTTTCAGCTCTGTGTCATGTTTTTGGTTTCAGGTTCCTATCCACGATTATCTCTTAGTTTTAAGCTAAAAAGAAATATTGGATATTTCATCTTGCAGACATACATGCCTTCTATTTTGATCACAATTCTCTCATGGGTTTCTTTCTGGATCAACTATGATGCATCAGCTGCTCGGGTGGCCTTGGGTAAGTAAAGGTCAAGAGAGAATTTGAATAATACCAGACATGAATGTATAATGTCCATCTATGATGATCAATCTTCCTATGTCCTTCATTACATTTCTCCTCTTGACATGCTATATAGATCATTGTATATGGTATGTCTAATATAACTGTTCAAAAGTAAAACAAAAATGTGGTGTGTATATCTAAAACATTCAATAGTTTGGAGTTCTAATAATCCGAGAGTATGGTAGTGAAGACAGTGAAAGATTTGATGGATTTTTATAGTAAAAATGTTGACAATTAAATGAACAAATTCAGTAAAATAATATATCTTCTTTTCTAGGAATCACAACTGTACTGACCATGACCACCATCAACACTCACCTTCGTGAAACACTTCCTAAAATCCCATATGTGAAAGCCATTGATATGTACCTTATGGGTTGTTTTGTGTTTGTCTTTATGGCCTTGCTGGAATATGCATTGGTCAACTACATATTTTTTGGTAGGGGACCACAGAGGCAGAAAAAGGCAGCAGAACGAGCTGCAAGTGCCAACAATGAACAGATGCGTATGGAAGTTAATAAGGTATGTAATACTATGGTTGATTTAGATCATTTAAATTCAGGACTAAATCAATTTTACCAGCACTTTTCAATACACATACATATTCTATAGTAAATTATATTTGTTTAGTTTTAGGGCTTTTTTCCAAACATCTTAACTTTTATTAGCTTCATTGTGAAATTTCAGCATTTTCGTCTAATTAAATTATTATTAAAAAAAATTACATTATTACTATGCAGTGAAGTTCATAAAACAATTACATAGAACAATAATGTGTGACCCGAGTAGAATGTAACTACAATGTACCACAAGAATTATTAATGTACAATCTTAAGGTCTCAACAGGTCTTGAGAAAAACACAATAGCATCCACAGCAGAAAGGTGGAGGTAAAATAGAGTAACTTGTCATGAAGAGAGCAAGTTGAGGCTTTCCTATAATATAATAGGAGTTGTCAAATCACAATAAAGTTGTGGTGCAATCTGCTTTCCCAATTTTTCCCAAATTTTTCATGGTACATATCTGACCTATCTAAAATGTCAGTGTGTGATTGAAGCAATGGTTTGTATGTTCCAAAGAGTAGGGTCACCTATTTCTCTATGCACACAGTATATCCCTAATTTTCCTAGGGACAAGTTTAAGAAAATGGTGGGATCAACAGGGGTTCTCATCTTTCGGGGATGCAAAGAACTCCAAAGCTGATATAGCAAATATTAATGATGGCAGGACCTGAAAGAAATGATGACACTTATAAACTAAATTGGAATATATGTAAGTGCCATCAAAAATAATTTAATATTAACATCCATGTCAGCACTTTGTAGTATTTTAAAGCATCCACTAAAACCATTCAGGTCCCTTTGGATCACTTTGGAGCCCCAGACAATGAGGTCCTCTGGACGGTCCTACCACCAGGGAGAAAGTAAGTACATCAGAAGTTCTTAAGGATGCTGAATTGTTGGAATCTCATTGTAATGATCTATACAGGCTACATAAATGTAGCCTGTTTGGATGAAAGTAGTAGACAGCTCTAATATAGACTATTGTCTGCTGTCATCCTGGCAGTAAAACAGTAAGAATTTGAAATTCCCAAGCTACCATACTTTACTTTTAGATCACATCTCCTGCTAGTTCTGCTTTACATAATACATGATTAACCTCCTTGCCTTACCATCTATGGTTCGTAGAAGGAAGGCAAGGCACACATCCACTTGTAAGGACTGCAGGACCATGCTCACTCCTACTGACATAAGGAGCAATATATCTCAATATCGGAAGGCCTGGTGTTCTTTTGTATTCTGTGCAGAAAGCTGTGTGGCCATCTGGAGACTGTAGAAGCATGGGTCTAGAGGTTGACTGGGGGGAAAGCAGTCCATACTGGCCTTCAACATTGGCAAGTATTGTTATAAGTGTAACTCCCTCTAATAAATCTTTTGTTCTCCAGTTGAGTTATTTCAGCTGGAGAACCTTTTTAAACTCCTTTCTAGTACTAATAATAGTGTCAGTGTTGGCATGTATTGATATATTTAGCAATGGCGATTGATTTCTCTCAATTATTAATGTCTAATTAGACTACATATTGTTGCCTAATATAATATTTTGCATTGCTTATAATTTGTGACTTGTTAGAATGTATTTGTGAAAGGACAATGTAGAAACATTGCTAGTGTTTTAAAACACCCCTCCACCACTAGGATTATTAAGGCATCTAATAGTTATTGTTATTTAAAGAGGTCTGTTTTGGTGGCAGATCCTATTTAAACAACTTATTTTGTTGCACACCATTTACGAATATTCACATATACGTTATTCATTCTCTCTAAATATTTCACCTTTGAACTACTAACATATTGCATTCTAATTATGTCCTTATATAATCTTACATAGTAATTAGTGTACATATTGCAAGTTGTTGCTCATTCTAATTAGTGCAGATTGTGCTCACATTAGAATAGCACGTGGGTCTCGGAGAATCATATCAAAATATTCTGCTAACAAGTCTGACCCACTGACTGCATATTGCTTCCTTGTAATTCTAATCAAGCCAGATGAATAATTTACTTCACACAGATAAATCTGTATTCATGACCAAAAATACTTAGGGTATATGTTTAGAATTAGATTTGCAAATGTTTCATGTATCTCTCAGTGATATTTTCCGAAGTTAGAAAACTGGTGAGATAATATGGACTGCAGTAAAACGCCTAATCCATATACATTTCACCCAACATATCAACAAGTGTTTATTATATATTTCCTTCACTATATATTCCAAGAGAATATGAAAAAAGTATGGTTTGTCACATTCCTTTTATTGGATAAATGTCCCCTAGCCAAGAAGCATGTCACGTTAACCCTATAGCTGCTTAAAGGTGTATTCCATCTGTTAACACACTTCTCACTTATCCGCGGCTTAAGCAACAAATGTTAGATTGGTGGGGTCCGACTCCTGGGACCCCATTGATTCCATTGCTTTTTACTTCTTTTAGTCTCTTTATTATTTTTTTCATTTTTTGCAAATATTTTTGAGTTACAAAATCCACAATACAAAGGGCATGTTAATGTTATTAGTTATATTCAAAGCTGGTTACATAGAGAATAGCTTAAATAGATACATTTTGGTGGTCTGTCATAAGACAGAGATAATGGTACACCACACATAATTACATAGCTAGTATGGTTAACACAAGACATTTGTCTTTTGTTAACCATAACCTTTTGTCAATTTTATCAAGAGGAGGTTAAGGTGGATGAAGGGAAGGAGAGAAAGATCTGATTTAACCCCACTCATAGGACGGCAAATCCTATAAGTCATGAGCTAAATAAGCATTTTATACATTTATATTTTGTTCGAAAGTATCTAAGCCATAGGCGGGGTTCACATATACCGGATTTTCAGCAGATTTTACTTGCAGATTTGCGTATATAAAATCTTTAGCGGATTACAGAACCAGGCAACTGGTTGAGATTTTACAACTCTCATCCACATGCTGCCGACTTTTTCCAAACGAAAGTCAACATGTGATGCGGATATTAAAATCCACAGAATATCAACATGCTGATTTCTGTTGAGGATTTTCAACACGGATATCACACCTTTCAATGTAGCAGGGGTGAAATCCACTGTCAATTGTGCGTAATATTTTACTGCCGATTCGTCACTGATATGCGCAAGAAATATCTGCCATGTGTGGACCCAGCCTTATGGCAAGAAATTGACAGGTCGCTGAGATACTTAAAGGGGTTTTCCCACAAACACATGTATCCCCTATCCTACTTCTATGGAGCTGCCAGAGACAGCGGTCCCAGAAGTTCCATAGAAATTAATGGAGTGCTGGCCGAGCATGCTCACCAACGCTCCATTCTCATGGAGCACTTCAGTGGACTTTCAGTCCTCTATTCTCCTCATCGCTGGGGGTCCCAGTGGTCGGATTCCCAGCAATCACACATGTATCCCCTGTCCTGTGGATAGGGGATACATATGCTTTGTGGAGAAAAAAAACTTTAATATCTATATATAAAGTTAGAGGTTGCAGATTCTGGGTTAGCCCATTTCTAGGCTTACTACAGATATCTGAATATTTTTCATTTTTAATGAAAAATTGAAAATGTTATTTTATTTTTCTTTATATATTTCTCATATTTTCCTTCCGTTAATTAATGTTCTTCATATTTTTCACTTTATTTTATCACCCTCATTATTTCCCTCTTTTTTTAAGAATTAATAAACACCATTTCTACTTTCTTATGTCCTTGACTAATATTTTTCCCTAGCTAATATGGAGTCCAATATATTTACTGTAGAAAATAAACCAAATTAAAAGGTCTTGTAATTAATCTTTTTATCTCCTGAATTACAGATGGATCCACATGAAAATATTTTACTAAGCACACTTGAAATTAAAAATGAGATGGCAGCATCGGAAGCTGTGATGGGGCTTGGTGATCCAAGAAGCACTATGCTGGCCTATGATACTTCAAGTATTCAGTACCGGAAAGCTGGATTACCGCGACACAGCTTTGGACGCAATGCCTTAGAACGACATGTTCAAAAAAAAAGCAGACTACGGAGGCGTGCATCTCAGTTGAAAATAACCATACCTGACTTGACTGATGTAAACGCTATAGACAGATGGTCACGCATGATCTTCCCAGTGGTTTTTTCATTCTTCAATGTAGTCTACTGGCTCTATTATGTGAACTAAAACTAAAAAGCCATACAGTAGACAAGAACTGGATGTCTGTTCAGATTATGTGTGAAACCAGAAGTGGGGCTTAGAAAATAACATTCAGGACACAAGTTATTTTAAAACACCTTAGTTGCTGGTACTCACCATCCTACTGTATGCTGTACAGATTCATTCTAGACTCATTAGAACTACAACAACACCCTTCCATTTTCTTTTTGAGTTTTATGATTATTTGATATATGTATTAAGGCTTTTCCTGGTGTACACGCAAGTGCTTTGAAGTGAGATGTTAAAGCAATTGGTCATTTTAAAACTTTCCGGACTCACCCGTACATTGCATGGTTTGATTGATGCTTATGAAGACATTTTGACTGAAAATTTAATAGTTGTGGATGGAATGGAAAAAAAATCATTTCTGAATTGAAGAGTTCTGCTATTACCCTGATTTGTTGGAGACCATGAAGTATCTAACCTCACACTCCTCCATACTTGTCACTACAAATTTTTAACAGTGTAACAGCCTTGAACATACCAGCACAATTTAGGCTGCATTTCCCACTCCATTTTTCAACAGGGGGAACTCCCATACAGAGGTGTAACTTGAGGTTCCTGGGTCCCGGTGCAAAACTCTAACAGTACCCTCAGATTTTATGTACCATTTATATTACTGGTGTCTTATGTGGCAGAGGTATTTTGGCCCTTCAGGCACCATGGCATGGTTGTAACTGCTCTCTCTCAGCAATTGCTCCCTATGACTACACCCCTGCTCCCATATAGATAATTGATATATAAGGGGCTCCTGTTCATTTATGTAGTGATGAGGGTATATGGCAAAGGAAGATGCAATGGTTTTTCTTACAATGATATCTGTATTCCTTAGTGCCTGTAGGCACAGACATTCCAGTACTGAACAGAGATAAAGTTAAGTTTCCATTTCGCAATGTCTTTCTGTCAAAAAATCGCACCCTTGTGCACAGGCCTCTAATAGGTAGTGATACGTTTCTTTGAAACAAACTTAACTATGGCAACACAGTTTTAATATAGCAAAAACATCTGGAAGAAGAAGTTATATAGACTTTTTCTTGCCAGAAGGAAAAATATTATAAGCAACTTTTTATCATCTGAAAAGCAACATCGACTTTCGTGAAATAATTTTTTTTTTCCAGCTTTTAACAAAAAAAACAAAAAACTGCTTGCTCACATCATAAAGCCAAAATCCATTCATTTCAATTAAGTGTGTTTAACAAAAAGAAAAGTTCTGGAGGACTGTAGAGAAAGCATCAATATGGAACAACATGCAAAAACTTTCTGGTTAGCATCATTATAGTAGGTAAATGACTCTTGAGGGTAATGATTATTCCATATTAATTATTGTTCCACTTTCAACATTAACTTTAGACTTGCTCAAAACTGATGTTTCTTGTCCTTTGACAGAAAATTGACTTCTCTTCCTTCATTGTTAAGTACAATGTAAACCTTCTCCAGGAGAACTTCATATCTATGCCTACAAAATTGCACATTAATTTTTTTCTAGAGGATATTTTATTTCCATTATTGATTTATTTTTGTTTTTCTACCATCATAAACTTGAAAAAATGTTGAACCTCTCATGGATTTTCTTTTCAATATCAATGACCAAAATCTACCACATTACTAATTTATTTTTTATGTATGCTCTCGACCATTAAGTTATTTTACTATGTTATATGAATATACTGTATACCAAAAATCAATGACAAGAAATTCATTTGTTTGTATGCTGGCTACATATAGTGCAAAAAAAATAAGTATGGGGTCCGCTCACCATGCTGGCCATGTATACAGATTATAATTATGATAAAAAGATTATGATGAAGATTGTAATTAGTAGAATTATTTATTAGTTCCTTATGTTTATTTGAAGAGAGATGTGACTGTACCACAATCCATATATCATCATCTTTGAATATTTTTTTGAAATGGTAGTCACCAAAAATACTTCAAAGGCAATGGTTGGTTCTCCAACTTTAAGGACTACCTTTGTGTAAATATGAGAATATGCAGTGCTTGCAGACAATCATACCGGGCTGGACTGGATTCACCAGAATATCAGAGTTATCCTCCGGTGGGTAAATTTTTAACAACACATTTTACAATGCACTTAAAGTCGCATGCAAAGTTGTGTGCAAATACCCATTATGGCGGTACATGGATATGCACATGTCTCTGTTCTGTAAAGATCATAGAGTCCTCAGAATAATTTCCTATGGTGGGCCCAAAAAATCAGATTCTAAGGTGCTGAACATTCTAAAAAAAATTCTTTCAGTCCATCACTTTTAAAAAAATGAATCAGAAGAAAAAAAAAACAGGAACCAACACTACTGTTGACGTGAACTTGTCGGTGACTTAATGCTGCTCTCTCTGAGGGCAGCATAGAGTATTGACAGACACGCTGATTTCAAGGGGCTGTCACTTATGTCTGATAGTTAAGTGATTTTAGAAAACTCACACTTAGAAAGTTGTGCGCTCGCATCAAGCTGGGAGGAGGGAGCCCAGTATGTTCATTAGATGCCGCTTCCCCCGCCCAGCTGGCGAAGATTGACAGTTTTCTCGCTATTACTGTGCATAGCGAGAAAACTCTATGGGCGGCTGGGTGGAGGGAGCGGCACTTCATTAATATGCCGGACACCTATCTCCCAGCAAGATGTGAGCGCTGCAACATTCTAAATGTAAGTACTTTAAATTCTCTTTTATCAGACAGAAATGACAGACTGCTGAAATAAGCAAGTCTGTCACTACTTTATGCTGCTCTCAGAGAGCGCAGCATAAAGTCACTGACCAGGTTCCTTTAGGGCACATTCAGACGTGGTGCAATTGCTGTTGAATTACGCTGCGGACAGTCCGCAGGGAAATTCTGCAGCAGACGTTTTTTACATTTGTTTCTATACATTTTTAGGAAACGTAGTTCAGACGTTGCAGAAATTAACTATGTGGAATTTAGGCTGCGGTCCAGAATTTTCCCTCTGCATTATGTACATTATGTTGCGGAGAAGCCGCAGAATTTCACTGCGGATTTCAGCATTTGCATTGCAGAGGCTGAAATCTGCAGCATGTCTGCTGTGATATCTGCAACATCAGAATTACCTGTGAAATATGAAAATGTTGCTGCAAATTCGCAACGAACCTGCATCAACATTGGAGAGTATAACCCTTTAAGGGCAAAGCCACACGTGGCGGAATTTCTCTTGAATTCCGCTGCGGACACTCCTCAGCGTTAATCCGCAGCGGAGCCGTTTCTCCATTGACTTCCATTTCTATTTAGTAGGGTTCATTTAGACGAGGCTGGAAATTCCGCTGCGGAGCATAGGCTGCAGTGCGGAATTTGGTGTCCGCAGCATGCAATGGACGTTGCGGAGTTGTGGCGGACTGGTTGCGGACTCATGGCGGAATTTCTCCATTGACTTCAATGGAGATTCTAATTTCCGCAATGAAGTCCGCAGCTGTCATGCACATGTTATGTGTGCTGCGGATGCGTCTTGCTTTTTTGACATGACATTTCTTCATTCTGGCTGGACCTATGTATTTCTAGGTCTACAGCCAGACTGAGGAAGTCAATGGGGCTCCCGTAATTACGGGAGCGTTGCTAGGAGACGTCAGTAAATAGTCACTGTCCAGGGTGCTGAAAGAGTTAAGCGATCGGCAGTAACTGTGTCTGCACCCTGGACAGTGACTACCGATCCCAATATACAGCAACCTGTAAAAAAAATCGAAGTTCATACTTACCGAGAACTCCCTGCTTCTGTCTCCAGTCCGGCTTCCCAGGATGATGTTTCAGTCTAAGTGACAGCTGCAGACAATCACAGGCTGCAGCGGTCACATGGACTGCCGCGTCATCCAGGGAGGTCGGGCTGGATGCCGAAAGAGGGATGCGTCACCAAGACAACGGCCGGTAAGTATGAAATTCTTTTACTTTCACTAGGGAAAGTGCTGGCCCTTCTCTCTATCCTGCACTGATAGAGAGAAGGGAAGCACTTTTACCGCAGTCCGCAGCAGCTAGTCCGCATCAATTTACTGCACATTTTGGGCAGATCCGCCGCAGAATCTGCAACGCAGATTCTGTGCGGCATTGATGCTGACAGTTGCGGAGGAAATCCGCCACGTGTGGGCATGCCCTAAGAGCATCAGTCAGAATCTAGAGAATCTCCTGAAATATACACAGGACGTGTCCATAAGTATAATAGGACCAAAGGTCCAATGTCCTTTTGGGTCGTATGTGTCAACATTTGTTTTTGTTTTTTTGTTGACTACTCATTTGAATACAGGAGGATCCTGCAGAAAAATTGTGGTTGCCGATGGCAACATATGTAACTGTATGGCATCAAACATGTATACGCCAAACATAAATAGAAAACAAGAGCATGAACAGAAAATAAAACTGCTGCCAATATTAATATGTTATTTATGGATATTTTTTTACTTTTTCTATACTTAAATTATGTCATTTAATCATCAGATTGGCATTGAAACCAATGTCAGAGGCTAGAGCTTTTCCGTTACAGTCTTTCATACTTTGGCATGTAGTGAAGTCTGACTACGTCAAAGATTCTACTGAATGAAAAAGCAAATAAAAGTAGAACTAAGATTATGAACAGTTACAATGAATTTGTTTAGTATATTACTATGAGCTTATCAAAAATATTTCCTACGTGGTCAAATTATTTTTCACACATTTACATAACTCCTGGTTTATATATGGAGATTGTAGCTTTTGGTCGTGGTATTCTAAGGATGATTCAAAGTTAAACAGCTTATTGTCAACTTCTTTATTAAACATGAAATATTGACTTGTATTGTAATATGCTTGAGAATCATACTGTTCAAGGACTGCATGTATTCACTGTACGCTAGAATGTGAACTTAGAATTACCATAGGAAAAAAGGACAGAATGTAAACTCATAAATAGAATGTACATGTTGTAGCTAATCTGTTTCCTTAACCAAGTGCCACATTTATCAGCTTTGCCTGCTTTATTAAGATAAGGGACTGTATCAGCTCCTTACGTATTGCATGCTAGAAATATTGCAGGGCTCTGTGCATAGGGTACGTTTTGTAACAAGTTTATAATTCGAGAACATCATGTTTCAGAATCAAACTGCTAGTTTCCAAGTCAACTTCTTTCCCTGACACTCAGTTTTATTAAAGGAAATTGCAAAAGAATTACAAAAGCATGCTATATTTTTCTGCTGCATAAAAAAAGGGAAATATTTGTATATTTTGTGTTAAAGGCTATGTACACCTTTGAAAGCATTTTTTTTTTAATTAATTAATGTATATTTTGTTTTTAGACAACTTTCAGATTTACTTTTATTATTGTTTTTTTTTTTTACTTTTTAAGATAATGGTTATGAACTTAGGTGTGATTGATATTAGCTGGATCCTTTGTGTCAGAGACAGCTGAACTGACAGAATTGGCTGTTAAAGAACGATACAGGACACATATACCTAAAAAGGAACAAAAATAATTAATAAAGTATAATTTGAAAGTTGGTTAAAAACACAAAATACATTAATTTATATTTGTAAAAAAAAAAAAAAGGCTTAGAATGGCGTACATAGCTTTTAAGTGAAATGTATTGTTAAAGTGCTAAAAGTAAGATCATTGTATTTATTTATTAATTTCTTTAAAATAATAATAATAATAATAATAATAATAATAATAATAATAATAGTTCTATCATATTCTGCACCTGGATCAACCTTTCCAGATTTTCATTTATTAAATTTTTTAAATATGGCATAGGCATGTTTACAATCTAATATATGTTACATCTTTTTTATAATTATTTATTCACTATTTATTTTCAGAATATATATTTCTGTCATGATTTTATATATATATATATATATATATATATAGATATCTATATATATATAGATATATATATAGATATATATATAGATATATAGATATATACATATATATATCTTAAGATAATTTTTGTTTATTTAATAGTACTCAACCACATATGGCACATACAGTATATTTATGGATATCTAATTGGATGCCATTAAACATAACTAAAGTGGACTCGTCTTCGACAGAACATGCAAATCCATTTTGGGTAGTAATTTAGAAAATTAATTCAGTGGGAAACTTATTTATTTTCTATGACCCAACAACAGATTTTTTTTTTGTAATGAACTTTTATATTTATTGCCTCAGTTACAAAAATGGCCTCAATAAATGTAGTATTTGGGGATATAGACATTGCATCATCATCTCAATAATGCGAAGCACAGAGCCATGCACACAAAACTTGTACGGGGGCACACTGAGCCCTACTACTCCATATTACAGACCAATAAGATACTGAATGTGCTACTGTTAAGGTGCTCTGTATGGGACCGCATTATGGAGGAAATAGCTCTATAATATGGTATCCGTTGAAGCATTCCACAATTTTATTTTCTGTCAGACTAACAAGGAGTCCAAATGAAAAATAACTTCCCATGTCTCTATATGAAATAGCAGGTATACGGAGGTGCATTAGGGCCCCAAAAATGTCCATGGGTGCCATATTGGAGGTCCTTATAGTTTGTACGGAGCTGTCATATACTTGTATGCATGTGGCCTGAATGTAAAGTTATCACAAGTCAACCTGGCTTAGCAATGTATAGAACTATCGCGGGCCTTAAAATGCTTCTGTATATGTCTGTCTTTGATTAATTTAAGCTGTAATGTCCATCCAAAAATGAAAAAAAAATAAGATTTCCATTGCATTGATATAATATATTTCGTTGTGTTTGGGGCCACTATGTGCTTTACACTAAAAGCTGAATCAATCAACAGATACAGCCATATTATTAAGGAAACATGTCACATGTACTATTTGCCTAACCATTCAGGCAAAACAACACGTATTCAAAAAATACATTGTCCAAATAATTGCTAACACAAATGCTGTGCAATGTGACAATCCAGCAAATAAGGTGTTTTTAATTGTCATAAGGTCAGAGGCGGAGCTTAATATACCCGTTGGTGTTGTTAGCAGGTTTGCAACATGTTGCAGGGCAATGTGCTGATGACTTTTCCATAAGTAGAATTTAACTATTGACTTATTTTATGGTACAGCTTTAAAGAAACCTTTGAGATGTGTCTGTAAGTACTTATTGTAAATGACTGCTAGCAAGTATGATAGTATGCATTTCCTGATCAAAAAATCCAATCATCATGTGTCTGTGTTTTCATGACGAATGTTCTGTTTATATTTAATAAAAATGCAGGGTATTACCGGTTAAATTATTTTACAATGACTATAGTTATATCCTTTCACATTCTTAACTATATAAATATATGTAAAGAGGAACATTTTTTTACATTAAAGATATATATATATATATTACATTTATTTAATTTATGAAATAAAGCACAAACTACATAGCAACAAATAGCTCATTACATAATACATGCACCCCATTGAACAATCATAATTAATTTGTATACAGCTCCAAAGGCGCATCAAATTCATTGTTGCATCTCAATTACTAGCTTAGTGCTTGAAATTTAGCTAGATAAATAATATACATATCTAAATGTGAATATGTATTAAAATGGTGGCTGATCACAGGAATAAGCTAATAAATAAAAAATTTTATATGGCTAAAAAAAATACAGGAACATTTTTGGTTTGTGATATAGGGGTAAAACAAAACATATTAATCATGTCTTGTAAATTGGGCATTCTATGTCATGTTAATTAAAAAAACAAATACAAGATACTTTAGAAATATAGGAATCCCATTGCATCGTTCATTAGAAAAGTCTATCCATTGCTTGTTTGTTTCCTATTTTTATAACAATGCTGATAACCAGTGAAATAAACAATACAGAAAACTTCTTAAACTACCAAAAGAAGCAAAAATATAAAGATTTTTAGAAACTAGGTAAAAGTGTTCTATATATGAAGATACACTGTTATTGTAGTGATGCATTACATTTTGCTATATGTATATAGGTCATACAATGTGGGCATCCATTTATGCTGACCATTTGTAAATATTATCAGAGATTTCTTAAAACATTTTTAACTTCTTATTTGTACTTACTGGCAAGGCAAAATATACTGTAGTACAGTTAAAGTGTTCTAGCTTAATTGTAAATAATGAAAAGTGCTTTCAATTATTGGTTTTATGTTTTCACCTTTGTCTGCTTTGCATAAAAAATGCTTCGTTTTAGTATTTTGCTTATTTATTTTTTTTGTTTGTTATTTTTTATTGGAACTGAGCTTTTGTTAGACAGAAGCCACAGTTTACTTTGTAACCTCAAGTGAACCCACTCCCATAGTGGAATGCAAGCTGGTCTATGAAATAACAGTTCTGCCATTACTACTGTATGCATGTCAGTGGGAATAAGCAAACCAAACTGTGAACGTAAAAGATTTCCATTAAAATATGCTAAATATTCTATTTTTTTAACATCTATAGTTTATTCCCATAATATAAAAAACAAACCAAAATAATATAATAAGAAGATAAACAAAAACATATTGTATATTATATATGTATTATATATGCATAGTAATTCCAAGAAAATAAATAACTATAAACATCAATGCTAAACTAATAGAATTATGTAGAGACTGAAATCCTATATACTACTTCACCATAAATTGTTTGATAATTCATCTGTTAGTAGTTAATATACTTCTTGCCAAACATTTTGTAATTATTTTGTTGCCAGTGTCACATTCATCAGATTTAAAAGTAAAGTTAAAACATTTGAAGATAATATTGTACCACACAACAATAAAAGTTTCGCTTCCATACATAATTATATTGTTCTGGAATATAATTTTTTTTTTTTTTTTTTTAACGTGTACTCCGATAATAAATTTATAAAAATGATTTCAAGAATTTATTTAATCACATTTCATAATTACTATTAGGTTGGAATCACACATGTAGTTTTTGCTGCAGTTTGGGGTACAGTTATTGATGCCGTTTTTTAAGCCAAAATCATGGGTGAATCCAACAGGAAGGGAACGTCTTTGCTTTATACGTGACTTTGGCTACAAATAAAAAACTGCACCAAAACGTACATGTGTGATTCAAGCCTGAAAATATTTTTTCTTTAGATAGGATTGGTTGAGTTGTCTCTCTTTTTGTATTCTGTAGGCTGGGTTCAACACTAGCATTTTAGATTCCGTTGTTCTGCTCTGTCAGTGAAGCAGAACAAACATAGAGCCAACAGCACCTGTTCCGTTGCCCCTGGACACCACTGGCGGCCAACGGAACCCATTGAGTTTAATAGGTTCAGTCTGATTGGTGTCTGTGGGTTTACAGGAAACAATAGCGCAGCAAACTGCACTATTGCATTGTCAGCCAGATCTGCGTCGGTGAGGCCTTATAAGACGTAAGCATAAGGCTTCCTACGCACAGTGTTCTTTTCTGGTGTTTTTAACTGCATGAAAAAAGACGCACTCAAAAATGCCAGCTCTTTCTTATTATTACCATGTAGGGTTCTATGGCATTATTACATGTGTTTTTGATCGTGTCTTTTTTATGAGTCATTATGTGCAATTCCGGAGTATTTCCAGTAGCAGCAAAATTAATGAGATTTAGAAAATCTCATTCCCACGCTGCGGAAAAAAAATCCAGCGTAAACATTAATATTTTTGTTTATTTTCTGTTGCGGGTTTTCCCCATTGAATTCAATGGGGGATGCAAAACCTGCAACAGAAATCCAAGTATTGTGACTTTTGCAGCGTAATCGCAACAATTAGGCCACAAAAATCACAACTCCGGAAAAAAAATCATACTTACCCAGAATGCCCTCTTTCTGCACTCCGTCCTCCTGGGATGAAGTTTCATCCCATGTGACTGCTGCAGCCAATCACAGGCGCAATGTCACATGGCCTGCAACGTCATCGTAGGAACCCGGAGCAGATGTCAAAGGAGGGAGGGGGTACGTATGAGCGCATTTTTATGCAGCAGAAATTCCGTACAAAAAAACGCACCACAATGTGGTGTAATTTTTTTCGGGCAGAAGGTGCTGCGCAGCGTACCTGACCCGTGGGAACCCGACCTTATAGAGAGTTCTATGGGAAAAATAGCAAAATGCCAGAGCATGCTGCATTTTGAAAAAATAATTATAAATTCTCCACTCACCACAAAATGTAACTAAAATGGCACAAATCAAAACCCAGCGTATTCAGTTAATTTTGTATTTTACTATAGACTTTAACGTAACATCTGTCTGCACTAAAAATTGCACCTGAAAACTCCATTAAAAATATCACAAAAAACAGCAAAACGCTGTTTGTGAATCCAGCCTAATAGATTATCACTTTTTCTATATTTAATTGAATATTATTTATCATAGTCTAAGGTTTAATTTAATTTAAAACGATATATTTCAATATCAAACTGTAGATAGATAGATAGATAGATAGATAGATAGATAGATAGATAGATAGATAGATAGATAGATAGATAGATAGATAGATAGATAGATAGATATGAATATGTTAGGGCTATATAAATGAAGATTATATATATGCATCTACACATGTAGATGTATTGATCTATATTTTAAATACATGAAATAAGTGTAGTAAATCATGTACCCTTTATTCAAGTGAGAAAAAATATCACATTAAAATGTCTTCAAATGCTTTCTTTACTTCAGTCATTTGAATCAGCTTTTAATAATTTATGGTAATCATGGACAAATAACATACACCAATTTTACATTACTTCTGTTTTTTTAGTATAACATATGATGGAAACTTTTAAGGTTACAATTTTTTATCCACTTTTTATGTTGTATTCGCATGAATGTTTAGAGTGATACTGCTAATTAATAGATAAATATTTTTCTGTTTTAAATTGTTTATGTAATTAAGCTGTGGATGTGAAATATTTCCAAATTTATACCAAGAATTTTTCAAATGATCCTTTAAATTATTAGTATCATAATAATTATTGGTATTCAAACACAGCTGAGGCTAGAGGAAGAAAATATGTGTATATGGTAAATCATAATTACAGAAAATGATAAAACAAACTCTTCTCTAAGAAAATCCAAAAATTCCAGAGAAGTCCATATATTTTCCATCCATGTATTTCTTCGTATGTTAAGTCTTCCTTCCTTCAAATCCAATTGCGTATATTTTTCAATTCTATTGTTGAAAACTTTTGAAGGTACTTTTAATATTTGTATCATTTGCTTATCTTTATTGACTTTATTTCATTAGAGAACATAATGCCAAAATGTTAATCATGCAAATAAGCCTAGACCTAAGTACATACATAAATATATCAAGGAAATTGTTTTCCCTATGACAAAATCAGGCACATTTACCAAAATATAATATGTAATAGTGTAACGTGTTGTGTATGCCAGCATGGTGCATGTTTATTGAGGGATATAATGCACGCAGCTAAACAATTTCAAGTTGCACCTGGTGTAACTTGCTGATATTTTTCTGAACAGAAAATTAGTGGAAAAACTTTACAATTCTTTTGAATAGCGTGTAACTTGAAATTTCTGCCCCCTTTTTTCCAACACATAGGAAAATTGGTGTTAAAATTGGCAGTGGAGCTTTATAAATATGTTATTGATGTTGAATACCAGATTTTTAAATATATTTACAATATAGCCTTGTTATGGCAGATTCCAACCAGACCAATTCCATTATTCAAAAACAGAAAGAAGTGTAATAAACTTGATGAGACCCAACAATAATTAGACATCAAAGAACAAAAGCATAAAAAAATGGTTTTGGCCTGCATCACATTTCTCTTGCTGAATATCCAGTACACTAGAGTAATTCAAAAACTCCCAATATTCATAAAACCCTTTTTATGTTTGAAAGTTTTGGAAATATCAGTTTTTTTGAGAAAATCAATACATTTATTTAATCTCTTTATATAACAAAAAAAAAACAATAGTGCACTTAAAATATGTTAATAATGAGGGCTTCCATATTTTATGCATTCTCATTCTTATTTGTAAATAAGGAGATCTTAAAAAATGAAAAATAAAATAAGTATTTATATAATTTTTTTTCATATTTACAAACTACTAATTATTCACTATGTTTGGTAATTTCACAATATGTTAAGAGGGTAGCATATATTGTTCAACTAATCCTTACAGTGCAGTTGTTAAAAAAATATAGTTAAAATTATATGCTGTTTTTCAAATTTCCCCAAATTTAAAATGATAATTCCATGCAATAATTAATTTGTTTTAAATTATGCATTTATGAATGGAGCAAAAACAAGCACACGTGGTGTCCTCTCTTGGAAAGAAGAATTAACATGTTTGTCAACAAAAAAATTACAAATATAATTTTTGACATTTTGGAAATATTTTACGTCCACAAAGATTTTATTTACAGCAGAATTATTTAACCTTATAGGTAAAATTTTTACTTTCCTTATAAGCACTTTTTTTTAAATAGTTTGTTAAGACAAAAAGCTAATCGAAACTAGATTCCAATTTAGTCTTAATAAAAGAGACTGCCAGCCTCATTAAGAATGAGGTAGTAAACATATGATTGTAAATGAGTAGCTTATAAACAATATTTTCTTGAATTTATTGCAGACAGTTGCAGCATGTAAATATATAACAATGTTGGCTAGTGTGTAATTCTTGAATTCAAAGATACAAATAAAGAACTAAATTAAAAGAAGTATTGTGATGTCCTTTATTGAAGTTCTGTAGTAATTTTGGATGAGTTTAAAGAAGACATTTAGATGAAACACAACTTTTCAACATAGCACTCCCAACTGCAATCCCTCATGTAAAAGGAAGTATAAGTATTTTTTTCTGTAATTGATTTTCCATTCCCTTATATCCTTTGTAAAGTGCCCCTCTTCTTTTAGACGTCCACTCTAGAAGATAATTTTTCCCTACAATTTTGGATGTTCGTCTCAAAAAAGTTTTACTGTATTTTACTTATTTCCCTGAAATCTAGCATCCTGTCTGCTTTATATTAAACACCATCTTAATATTCAGATTTCACTCTGTGCTATGCTACCAACTCCATAATAAGTCAAAAATTGGCCAAGAGGGAGAAATGGCATAAATTATTAAAAGAACCATTGCTCATCTGAAAAATCCCCTGCCGTTCCAATGCCCCTTTAATATATCTTTACAGCAGCTGGAGCTTAATTTTGCTGATACAGAGCTCCAAATCTCCTGCATAGACTATAGGGGGATTATATGAGGCCCTTCGGCACAGTTTTCTGGCGTAAATTATAGGAAATTTACTGGGTGGTGGTGATCCGGCCCCCTTTTGCTGTGCCCAGCCCACTAAGCAGTGGCAAAATGTCTGCACAATTGCGACTTTTCTACACCAGAAAACTGACATGAAGGACTTCATAAAATCTCCCTAACAGCAGTGGATTTATCAGGTGAGCAATGGGTCTTTTAATATTTTATGGCATTTCTTCCTCTTAGCCAATTTTTTTCTGTTCACGGAAGACCCCGGAAGAATTTTTTTTCCGATCGCGGAAGACCTCAGAAGAAATTATTTAGCACAGAACTTTGGATGTAAAAACAGTATGGTGGACATTATAAGTGAGGAGGTCTAAAGAGGTCATCTTCCACTCTATAATTCAGCAACATGTAGAAATATTTTTGCAACAAATTTGGGTACATTGTTAACAGTTTTGGAGAAATTGTGACCTATTCTTGCTCCTGTTTATTGATGTTTAAGGACATTCCTTTATGCACAGCTCTCTTAAGATACAGCCACAGCTTGCCAATGAGGTTGAGGTCTGGACCTGAACATGAAGGAGGGTGCACTTTATTTTTCCCATAACTGTATTTAACCCCTTAAGGACGCAGCCACTTTTGGACCTTATGACACAGCCTCATTTTTTAAATCTGACATGTGTCACTTTATGTGGTAATAACTCTGGAATGCTTTAACCTATCCAAGCAATTCTGAGATTGTTTTCTCGTGACATATTGTACTTTAAGTTAGTGAAAAAATGTGGTCGATATATTCAATATTTGAAAAACACCAAAATTTTGAGAAAATGTGCAAAAAATTAGCATTTTCTAAATTCAAATGTATCTGCTTGTAAGACAGATAATTATACCACACAAAATAGTTACTAGCTAACATTTCCCATATGTCTACTTTAGATTGCCATCGTTTTTTGAACATCCTTTTATTTTTTTATCACGTTACAAGGCTTATAAATTTAGCAGCAATTTCTCACATTTTCAAGAAAATTTCAAAAGCCTATTTTTTTATGAACCAGTTCAGTTCTGAAGTGGCTTTGAGGGCCTTATATATTAAGAACCCCCACAAATCACCCCATTTTAAAAACTGCACCCCTTAAAGTATTCAAAACAGCATTTAGAAAGTTTCTTAACCCTTTATGCGTTTCACAGGAATTAAAGCAAAAGTGGAAGGGAAATTTGCAAATTTCATTTTTTTTGTTGCAGGAATTCCATTCTAATCAATTTTTCCCGTAATACTGAAGGTTTTTACCAGAGAAACACAACTGAATATTTATTGCCCTGATTCTGAAGTTTTTAGAAATATCCCACATGTGGCCCCAGTGCGCTACTGGACTGAAACACCGGCCTCAGAAGATAAGGAGTACCTAGAGGATTTTTGGGCCTTCCTTTTCTTAAATTATATTTCAGGCACCATGTCAGGTTAGAAGAGGTCTTGCGGTGCCGAAACAAAGGAAACCCCACAAAAGTGACTCCATTTGGGAAATTATACCCTTTGAGGAATTCATCTAGGGGTGTAGTGAGCATTTTGACCCCACAGGTGTTTCATAGATTTCATTAGAATTGGGCAGTGAAAATTAAAAATTACATTATTTTCCAATAAGATGTAGCTTTACCTCAAAATTGTTATTTTTTTCAACAAATAAATGAGGAAAAGCACCCCAACATTCGTTAAGCAACTTCTCAAGAGTACGGAAATACCCAACATGTGGTTATAAACTGCTGTTTGGGCAAGAGGCAGGATTCGGAAGGGAAGGCACGCCATTTAGCTTTTGGAGCGCA
The DNA here is from genome assembly GCF_050947455.1 of Rhinoderma darwinii. Classification (NCBI taxonomy): domain Eukaryota; kingdom Metazoa; phylum Chordata; class Amphibia; order Anura; family Rhinodermatidae; genus Rhinoderma; species Rhinoderma darwinii. Next base: position 40,275,596 of record NC_134689.1, on the reverse strand, counting down.
GATTTTGCTGGATTAATTTCTCTGCACCATGTCGCATTTGTAAAGCCCCTAAGGTACCAGAACAGTGGAAACCACCCAAAAGTGACTCCATTTAGGAAACTACACCCCTTGAGGAATTCATCTAGGGGTGTAGTGAGCATTTTCACCCCACAGGTGTTTCATAGATTTCATTAGAATTGGGGAGTGAAAATGAAAAATTACATTATTTTCCAATAAGATGTAGCTTTACCTCAAAATTTTTATTTTTTTCAACAAATAAATGAGGAAAAGCACCCCAAAATTTGTAAAGAAACTTCTCCAGAGTACGGAAATACCCAACATTTAGTCATAAACTGCTGTTTGGGCAAGCGGTAGAACTCGGAAGGGAAGGCACGCCATTTCGCTTTAGGAGCGCTGATTTTGCAGGATTCATTTCTCTGCACCATGTCACATTTGTAAAGCTCCTAAGGTATCAGAACAGTGGAAACCCCACAAAAGTGACTCCATTTAGGAAACTGCACCCCTTAAGGAATTCATCTAGGGGTGTAGTGAGAATTTTGACCCCACAGGTGTTTCATAGATTTCATTAGAATTAGGGACTGAAAATGAAAAATTACATTATTTTCCAATAAGGTGTAGCTTTACCTTAAAATTTCTTATTTTTTTCAACAAATAAATGAGGAAAAGCACCCCAACATTTATAAAGCAACTTCTCCAGTGTACGGAAATACCAAACATGTGGTCATAAACTGCTGTTTTGGCAAGCAGCAGGACTCAGAAGGGAAGGCACGCCATTTAGCTTTTGGAGTTCTGGATTGATTTCTCTGCACCATGTCGCATTTGTAAAGGTACCAGTGCAGTGGAAACCCCCCCAAAGTGACTCCATTTGGGAAACTACACCCTTTGAGGAATTCACCTAGGGGTGTAGTGAGCATTTTGACCCCACATGTGTTTCATAGATTTCATTAGAATTGGGCAGTGAAAATGAAAGATTACATTATTTTCCAATAAGATGTAGCTTTACCTCAAGATTTTTTATTTTTTCAACAAATAAATGAGGAAGAGCACCCCAACATTTGTAAAGCAACTTCTCCAGAGTACGGAAATACCCAACATGTGGTCATAAACTGCTGTTTTGGCAAGCAGAAGGACTAGAAAGGGAAGGCACGCCATTTATCTTTTGGAGTGCTGGATTGATTTCTCTGCACCATGTCGCATTTGTAAAGGTGTCAGTGCAGTGGAAACCCCCCAAAAGTGACTCCATTTGGGAAACTACACCCCTCAAGGAATTTTTCAAGTGGTATAGTGAGCAGTTTGACCCCATAGGTGTTTCATACACTGGGCAGTAAAATTATAAAATTTAGATTTTTTTTTTCAAAGAAAATGCTGCTTTAGCCCCAAATTCATAATTTTCACAAGGGGTTAAAGGAGAAAAAGCACCCACAATTTGTTACGCAATTTCTCCTGAATACGGCAATACCCCATTAGTGGAGATAAACTGCTGTTTGAGCACGTGGCGGGGCTCAAAAGGTAAAGAGCATCATGCAACATCTGAGGCCTAGTACGATGGCATTTACTGCCCTGTGTCATGAAAACAGAGGCTCTGGGGTGTCAAAACATTAGAAACCCAGAAAAGTGACCCCATTTAGGAAACTAAACCCCTCAAAGAATTAATCTAGCGGTATAGTGAGAAGATTTAGATTGTAATGTAACACCTTTCAAGGTATTCATCTAGGGGTATAGTGAGAATTTTAAAATTTTTGAAGTAACAACCCTCTAGGTATTCATCTAGGGGTATAATAAGAAATACTTTAATTTTAGGCCCCATGCACACGACAGCAAAAAACCTCCGTTTTTGCGGACCGCAATTGCGGTCCGCAAAAACTGAGCCATTCGCTTTCATTGAACACTGACACCTTTCCGTAGCACTACGGAAGGGTGTTAGTGCCGTGGAAATGTTCCGGGAATTATGGAACATGTCCGTTCTTTCGCATTTTGCGGGCCGCGCTCCCATACTTTGTATGGGAGCACGGCCCGAAAATGCGGGCCGTGATTGCGGGCACGGTCGTGTGCATGGGGCCTTAGTAAATAAGGAGGGCAACATGGAAAACCCGCTATGGAGGGAGAGGGAATGGCAGGTCCCACTACCAACCTACCCACGATTCCATAAAATCCAGCCCAAAAAATAAATCAAAGGCCTCAGCAAAAAAAGATTTGCTGAGACAACCAATCTTATCTGGATTTATTCCTCTCACCCAGATTGGCAACCTGGATGAGACAGACACTCCCTCGTTTCCTTGGTATAGTGAGAATTTTTAATTTTGTTTTAGGTGTTTTTTTTTACAAATTTTAAATGATCAAATTTTAAATGGGGCAGGTCAGTAAAAAAATTAATAATTATTCATGGCCAATATGGGAGACAGAAAAGGTGAATGAAGAATAAATGAATTAAAAATCTAAGGAGGTATGATAGATTTTGAAACATTGTTTCATGCACAGGCCGGGATTTGTGGGACACGTCTCACATTGTTATGTGGTGTCCTTACGAATGCCTCGCTTGGTGCACACACAGCATTTTTTGGGGGGCTTCTGTTTTTTTTCAGTGGGGGGGATTTCAGTGGGGAAATGCTGGCCGGGAATTATCCTGCTGACGGAAGAGACGGATGAACTGCCCTCCCCTTCCTGGTCACCAAATATCAGGGACTTTATGACCTTTTCCTGAAATTGCAGGAATATATCCTCACTGCTGACATATCTGCAGAGGACAAAGGCGTTGTATAAAGCCATCTGTGTAAGATGCACAGACAGCTTCTTATACCATACCCTGGTCTTGCACATGGCGCTGTATGGTTTTATAACCTGGTCGGACAGGTCAACGCCACCCTTATACTTGTTGTACTCCTGTACGAAGAATGGTTTGGGAACTTGGGTGGTGGATCCGCGTACAGGGACAAGGCTGCCACTGCTGTCGTGAATGCTGGTCAGCATAAGGACGTCCCTTTTATCCTTATACTTTAGGAGGAGCAGATCGTCGCTGCAGACAGCTCTGCTCTCTCCTAATTTTAGGATCTGACCCAGCAAATTTTTGGGGAGGCCCTTCTAATTTTTGCGGATTGTTCCGCACGCCAAGGTGGATCTGGACAAGAGAACTTTTACCAATGGGACGCTGTTGTAGAAGTTGTCCAGATATAAATGATATCCTTTGCCGAGCAAAGGATGGACAAGATCCCATACAATTTTTCCACTAATTCCTAGGAAGGGGGGCCATTCTGGGGGATTTATTTGGGAGTCTTTTCCCTCATAGACCCTAAAAGAGTACGTTTAACCGGTGGCACTTTCGCACAGCTTGTAGAGCTTTATGCCGTACCGGGCTCTTTTATTGGGTAGATACTGCCTGAAGTGCAGTCTACCCTTGAAGCTGACTAGGGATTCATCCACCGAAATATTTTGTTGCGGGGTATAAACGTGGGAAAAAATGTGGGAGTAGTGGGCAATTAATGGTCTTATTTTATATAGTCTATCAAAATGTGGGTCCTGTGGGGGTGGGCACTGGCTATTATCATTGTAATGCAGGAACTTTAGGATGGCTTTGAATCGCTTCCTTGTCATTACTGTGCGGTAAATGGGGGTGTTATATAAAATGTCGGGACCAATAGTCTCTAATACTGGGCTTTTTTATGAGACCAAAACGTAAAAAATGCCCCAAAACTTCCGCAATTCCACTGGGTTTGTGGGGGTCCAATTTTGGCTTCTCCCATAATAAGAGTCGGGGTTCTGGGCGATAAACTGTCCCGCATAAAGGTTGGTCTGCTGGACAATTAATTCTAAAAGGGAGTCTGAAAAAAAAAGTTTAAAATAATCAATGGAGCTGAAACCGGTAATTTCAATTTGAATGCCTGAGGGGACTGTAAACTCAGGCACCTGGGGGGTATAATTGTCCGCAGCTTCCCAGGTCAGCTCCGGCAGAGCAGGACCTACGGCTCTTCTGCACCGACTGGGGGGTGCAGACTCAGAGTCACTGCATTCAGAGGAAGATGGAAGCACGAACTGCTCTTCACCTTCACTCGCGCTGTCCGTGTCGGAACATTTCATATGCTTCCTCGGCTGAAAAGACTCTTTGACCATACTAATAAACTCTTGCTACCACTAACGAACAAATTTTTGTTGTAACTTTTTTTTTTTTTTTTATGTTTTTAAAAAAAAAAAAAAGTTACATTTTTTTTATCAAAAAATAAACCGCTACTCTCAACCGTGGAATGAGAACAGACCCTGCTGTATTCAATGAGTAAGGGTACCCTACCTACCAGGGGAAAAACTAAATGAGACGTGGCATTGCTACCTAACAGGGAACTCGAGCAGTGGGCAATCTAGCGACACAGCAGGGTGATGGCGACCGGGTACTGTGACAGGTGACAGATCACAGCACGGCAGAAGGGCACTGTGGGGGACTGAAATGATATATATATATATAATATATATATATATATATATTTTCTTAACCAGTGGGCACCAAAGTGGGTAATCACTGGTTAAAGGGCAGAAAAGGGGCAGATCGCTGGGTTTTTTTGTTCTTTTTTTCACTTTAATACCGTATTTTTTCTTGTCTCCGACTCTCACAAGCTCTCTGACAGGAATGAGCTTGTCAGAGACGGAGATGCCGGCAAACCACTGCTCCTGTGCTGGGAATAGCCTGTCAGTACTGACTGGCCAATCACAGCTCGTGCCGGCACGGGACCACTCTGATTGGTCCTGTGCCCACGAGTCCTGCTCGCCAACTGTCTATGACGCTGTCACCATGTCTGTTGACATGGTGACAGTTTGAAGCTTAGGCGTAACTGTACGCCCGAATGTGGGAAATCACTTGCATTTCGGACGTACAGTCACGCCCGTGTGCGGGAAGGGGTTATGGATGACAATAACAAGGAAGAATAAGAAAAAAATATAAACATATTGGCAGAATAGCCATATTGAGATCAACTCAAAAAGATTCTAGTTTCTAGGAGAAATTTGTAAGATATTACTTTCTATGCTAACCAACTGTGGGGAATCAGATAAACCAGTACAAAAAAAGCTGTGTCTGAAATAGGAGATGTAAGCTCATGATTAATAAGAATGTAAAGGCCCTTTTACACCGGTTTGATTATCGGGGTAACATAACGCTCGTTCCCAACCATTGGCCTGTGTAAAAAGGCCCAGCGATCAGCTGACAAACAAACAAATGTTTGTTTGTCGTGTAATCTCATCTTTTATGAAGCAGTAAAAATTATCGTTGGCAGCTCATCTTCCCGTGTAAATGGGAGGTGCTGCCGACAATGATGCAAACTGTATGGAGTCGAACAATCTCATTTGTTCCCATATAGAGCTATGATTGCTCCATATAAGCAGAGCTAAACGAGCACTGATCGATGTGCTAGATTGTCAACCGGCACTCGTTTACCAGCAGTACGCTGCCGGGATAAAAGGACCCTTAGTCCAACTGTAACCACATGATTGAATGTCGAAAAGTCCAGTAGGTCTCATTCTGCTCCACTCTTGGTCAATTTACAATACAGCTTTTGTTATTAGGGGTTTAAGGGATCCTTGGTGATTTTTAGGTTTTATGTGTCCAGTAATTTGGACTTGTCTTTGACGCCTTTAATAATATAAATCGTACCTTGATGTTTCAACCAGTATATTTAGTCCCGAAAAACACTTTATAATTATGCTATACAATTAGAAAAATCTATAATTTAATTTACTTTAATGATAAATAATGTCACTATATAATATATGAATAATAATGTCATATACATATATATATATATATATATATATATATATATATATATATATATCTCCATATAGACAAACACACATGTACACACTAGTTCACACATCTACATATCTATATATATACATAAACTTATCACACAGCTTCTTTGCAAACTTTTTTTTATGTAGGCAGCCTCTTCTTTCACACAGGATAAGCAAAACTACGCAGCACTCTACATATGCTGAAGCAGGGCTATATGAAGGGCCAATTTATAATTTGAGCTATTAAAAACAGCCACATTTCTGAGGGGGTTCACACTTACTAGTTTTTTTGTAATTACTGTATTTAATCAAAAGTATCTGCAGGATATCAAATCCACCAGTGGCAGTGTGGGATATACAATGCATTTGGAAAGTCTTCAAACCCTGTTTCACATTTTGTTATGTTAAGGCCTTGTGATAAAATAAAAAATAAATCACGTTTTTGCCCATCATTCTGCACTCAATACCCCATAATGACAAAGTGAAAACAAAATGTTAGTAATTTTTGCTAATATTTTGGAAAGGAAAAACTAGAATATTACATTGACATAAGTATTCAGACCCTTTGCTCAGTACTTAGGTGAAGCACCTTTGGCAGCAATAACAGTCTCCAGTCTTCATGGGTATGATGTCACAAGTTTTGCACACCTGGATTTGGGGATTTTCCGCCATTCTTCCCTGAAGATCCTTTCAATCTCTATCATGTTGAATAGGGACCATCGATGGACAACCAGGTTAACCCTTTCTCACCGAGCCCATTTTTGGGATTTTGACTTTTCGTTGTCGTCCCCCACATTCCAAAAGCCATAACCTTTTTATTTTTCCATAAATATTTCCATCTGAGGGCTTGTTTTTTGCAGGACAAGTTGTAGATTGTCACGGCGCCATTTAATATGTAGTGGGAAACTGAGGAAAAAACAGCAAACCTCAAACTTTTGGGGGGGTTTTGTTTTTACGGTGTTCACCATGTGGTAAAAACGACAAGTTAACTTTATTCTGTGAGTCAATACGATTACAGCGATACCATCATTTTTTTTTTTTTATGTTTTACTAATTTTACCAGGAAAAAACTGATTGTTACAAATAAAATTTGTGTTTTGTTGCCACATTCTGAGAGCCATAACTTTTTTATTTTTCCATCGATTGAGCGATATGAGGGCTTATTGTTTGGTACTATTTTGGGTCACATGAAACTTTTTGACCACTTTTTATTTCATTTTTTGTGTAAGATGAAGTGACCAAAAAAAAACAGAGATTCTGCCTTTGTTAAAAAAAAAATTATGGCGTTCACCATGCGGACTAATTAATTATATATTTTGATAGCTCAGACTTTTTCGAGCGCGTCAATACCAGTTATGTTAATTTCTTATGTTTTTTACATTGTGCTTGAGGGAAATATTGGAAAAGGTTTTTTTAAAACGTTTAATTAATTTATTTTATTTATTAAAAAAAACCTTTATTTTACTGTTTTTTACTTGTCCCCCCCAGAGGACTTGAACCAGTGATCGTTGGATCGCTTGCAGGATATACTGCAATTCTAATTTCTATTCATTTAAATGCAGAGGTCGCTAATAACCGCAGCGTTTAACGGGAATTCAATGATGACAGAGCTGGGGGTCTTCATAACATTACAGGAGGTCGTCCCCCTGTTTATAGTCATTTAAATGCTGCAGTCTCTATTGACTGCGGCATTTAACGGGTTAAACGAGCGGTTACCCTGAAGTCTCGGCTGTAACACACAGCTGACACGCTCATTCTATGTAGCGGGCTGAGCTCTTGAGCCCGCTCCATATTCCCCCTGCATGAAGTGTGCCATATATATACAGCGGATGTTGATCTCAATGGTGACGGAAACATCGCTAATGCTTTCCGTTCATCACCATTCCGGCTGGTTTACGGTTTTCCGACGGAATCAATAGAGTCGGCTACGCTATTGATTCCGTCGTAAAACCGGAAACCAGCCGGAATGGTGATGAACGGAAAGCATTAGCGATGTTTCCGTCACCATTGAGATCAATGGTGACTGAAACCGAAGCTGTGCTGTCAGTTTCACTTTCCGTTGCGGGGTTCTCCCGACGGAACCCTCCGACGGAACCCCGGAACGGAAATGAACGGTGATGTGAACAGGCCCTAAGAAGGAATTAACAGAAAATGCAGAAGTAGATTCATCAGTGTAGAGTGTACCCACGGTCTAGGACTTTCATGAACTGGTTGGATGAATCATTATACAGCTAGCTCTATTATACAGCTAACTCCTGCACATCCATTTTAATATTATTTGTCTAGCAGAGACTAAGTTGTATACCCTTGATCCTTGGTATATTTTAAACGTGCAATTTTTAAAATATCTTCTACACTGCCATATAATTGCTTGAACCTGAAAGCAAAATCCTGAGGCTGCACTACTTAAAGTTTCTCATGGTAACACCTCCTGTCTTGATTTCTACCATTGGCAGTGTTGTCATGAAGACCTTGTGTAGGTTAACATCACCCCCCCCCCCCATCAATATCTAAATTTTTCCTGTCCAGAATAGGGGTAAGAATTCAAAAAAAAAAAAAGCTCAATGGTATACCACCTCATGTAGCCTGAAACAAGGTCTTCCAGAAGATGAGAGGGATGTTGCATTAGTATAAATTAATTATGTATTAAATAGTATTACACACTTTACTGAATGGACTTCAGTCCAGGTATCTCTACTCCACAGAATTTCCAAAATCGGACTTAACCAGAATACATAACACGGTCATTGTCCAGGGAAAGGCCTACACACAGTTCTTAATCCAGGTTCTTATTGGGGAACCGTCTCATTAAGTATAATGCTAGCAGGCAAATGCAACCGTATAACCCGGAACATAGGCCACAATATGGTTAATACTTAACTTTTTTTTAGCAGGGCCTTCTGGGTGTCAATATGAGAGAGCTCAAGTATTAAACAGCTTTCAGCAGGCTTCTTCGTCGGATTTAGAGCTGCACTTTTCTCTGCCTCAGTACTGCACTTGACTCTACCCTCTCTTCCTCCATTCCTGGCTAGTAAGGATACAATTCATTCTTAAATCACGTCCTAGGGTGAGGAAGGCCTTAGCTCTCCCTCACAGTGTGCGGCAACTCTCCCAGTCTCCACACATGTGCTCCATTGGGCATACATTGCATGGCTCCTCCCACTTTACTAAGCTATATACTCAGAGCAGCTTCCCTCCTCAGCGCAGTGACGCAGAGTCAGCATCCCCACACTCATCCAAGTCCTCTGCACGTCGAGGGAAGCTTCCTTCACCCCTCGGTGCCAGAGCATCAGCTGTCATGGCGTCTAATGCTCTTAAAGAGCCATCTCCATGGCAACACCAATGCTACCACTCTGCTAATTGCTCAGGAGCTACGCTTCCCTGCCGCAGCTACAGACACTGCTCTCCTATCTGCGGAACTGACACAGCGGACAAGAGGGAGAGAGACACACACACCAGGAGGGAAAGAAGATGGGAGCACAGGATTTAAAAGGGCTGCACTACCCCCTCATAAGACAAAAGGGTAGGGAGAAGGTGCAAACAGGGGTATGCCCATCTGGTGTAACCCCAGTCAAAACACTGTACAGCATTTCAAATTACACTAATCCCATGGCTATATCATCAACTGGTGATGTGGAATACCATCCAGTTCCACATAAAAGCTGTAGAAGAAAACCAAAAATACTGGTTGATGAGCGCTGCTGGGTTTTAGAAAGGATTCATGAAGAGGTCCAGGTGGTATTTTACACTCAATAACATATATTTTTGAGCAACGTATTTTAGGGATTATTGGACTCCCTCATCAGATTCTATATCCTAATGAAGGGGTCAATCTGTCCCCAAAACATTCTTTCCTGATGGGGTTTTAATGCATTGCCTATTAGTTTTAGATTAATAAATAACTGAATTAAATCAATTGAAACAAAGTTTCCTCTAATTTTAACACCACATCTAATATTAGACACTGAGAATAGTGCACATTACAAGGATTCATAGAATGAGGTCTGTTGGAAACTTATTAAGGTAATGAAAGTTCATATACTAGAGGGAAACAGCTTGTATCTATTGGATGCAAATCTATCACAATTTAAAGATGTGCTTCGCTTAGCTGTCATAGACTTTCAAAAGAAACTCCCTCCTACCCTCCCATTTGCCCTTTATAATTAGGATAACATGTCCCATCTGTTGGGACCTGGAAATCAAAAATCTTAACATCTTGTTTAATTTTCTCCAGGCACTTACACACTTTACTGAACTGGAAACAACCATGACAGAACCAGCAGTTTGTTCAGACAGAGCTCTGCTGTTTTTCTAAAGGAAAATCATAGTCAATGATAGATTAGCTGTAACCTTCGAAAGAAATTCAGTATCTTCATGGCTGCTCTTTAGATATTTGTGAGCCATTTGATATTTCACCTCACCAAAATGTGAAACCTGCAAATACACTTTAACATTTCAACTCATAAATCAAATCCTTGAGTCACTTCAATTTTATGGCTTATCAATATATTAGTGGAAAAGCATGTGGAGATTTGTACAGTGCTTTGTAAAAAATATTCAAACCCCTAAAAATGTCAATAGATTTGTCTGGATTAAAGAGATTCTTCCAGAAAGTATTTTTATTGCAAGACATTTTTGCAATTCATTATTTGGCTGCAGATTTATAAAGAATGAATAAAAATGGGAGGAAAAATATTGTTTGCATAAGTATTCAACCCCTTTAGACTAGTACTTCTTAAATTCAACTTTTGCTGCAATCGCAATTTGAATTCTATTGGCGGAAAGTTTCTACCAGCTTTGTACAATGTTTGTGAGTGCTAATAATGTTGCAGATACTTGATTGGATTGAGATCTGGACTTTGATTTGGGTATTGTAGAATATTCACCTTTTTATTTCCCCTACACTTGTCCTTCTTTGGCCTTGTGCTTGGGATCATTGATCTGCTGAAACGTAATTTTCTTCCAAGTTTTACTTTTCAGCAGACTGAAACAAGTTGTCTAGCAGTATCTCCCTATATTTTGCACCATCCAACCATCCTTTAAATTTAACAACATGCCTAGTCAAGACTGAGGAAAGCATCCCCACAACATGATGCTGCCACCCTCATACTTTACCATTAGGCTGAGTTCATACGGGCGGATACGCTACGTAAAAGCACTAAGCATATCAACCCTGTGCGCAACCGGAATTTCGGGTGAAAAACCACACCAAACTGTGGTGCAATTTTTCGCCCGGAATGTCCGCTGTGGAAAACTGCAGCATTTCATCCCAGGTCACATGGGATTACAAGTCATCCCTGGAGGCCGACCCTCTGATGTAATCGGAGCCGGCCTCCTGGGATGACGTTTCATCCCATGTGACCACTGCTGAAGCCTGTGATCGGCTGCAGCGGTAAAATGGGTTGAAACATCATCCTAGGAGCCCGGCCTGGAGGAAGAAACACAGACGTCTCGGTAAGTATGAGAATTTTTTTTCTCAGTTGCGACTACACCAAAAAAACGTGACAACTGATTTTTGTTGTGAGCTTTAGCTCCCCATTGAATTCAATGGGGAAAACCTGCAACAAATAAGCAGCGTTTACGCTACTACAATTGACATGCTGCGGAATAGAACTCTGCACCGCATGTCAATTTCTGAGCGTTTTTTCTATCTCATCCACTTTGCTGCTACTGTATTATGCTGCGGATTTTCTGCAATGAATTCCTTTGCGCAAAATCCGCAGAATGCACGCAAAGTGGGAACTGACCCTTAGGGTATGTCCACAGGTAGCGTAAATACTGTGGATTTTCCGCAATGGATTTAATTGCGGAAAATCCGCAGCATAATACAATAGCGGCAGAGTGGATAACATTTGAACAAATCTCATTCACACGCTGCGTAAAAAATCTGCCACAAAAAGTTCAGAAATTGACATGCAGTGCGTTTTTTTTTAATCCGCAGTATGTCAATTTATACTGCGGATTACTGGTTTTCTGTTGTGGATTTTCCCCATTGAATTTAACTGGAAGATAAAACCCGCAACAAATAGCAGATGTTGCGATTTTTGTGGCAGTAAAGATGATATTTACCCAGATCTCTCTGCTGCTGCATCCAGCCCCGCCTCCAGTGATGACATTTCATCCCATGTGACTTCTGCAGCCAATCACAGGCTGCAGCGGTCACATGGGATGAATTTCAATTGGTGCAAAAGATAAAAAATGACCATAAAAGGGGTTTTACCATCAGGGACATTTATGACATATCCACAGGATGTCATAAATGTCAGATAGATGGGACCTCCACCTCTGGGACCCGCACATATCTCTAAAACGGGGCCACCTAAACCCTGTTCTACCACTCCATGTTTCCGTTGACACATATGATTTCCGACCATGTTAGATGAAAACAGCTGAGCTATGCTGTTTCTGTAACTGCCATGCACTTCTGTAAGACTTATATATGTTATTTAAATCACCAACATTAAAATTATTGCTAAAACAGTTTCATTTTATCTTATATGGCAGCACCCCGTCACTAATGTTTCATACAGGGATTGTCACTTATTTATTCACATTTATCTCCATTTACATCAAAAGCAGCCTGTCCCCATCGCAAGCATTAATGCCTAGTTTACACTGAGTTTTTTGTCAGGCAGAAAAAATCTGCCTCAAAATTCCAAATTTTGAATTGCCAGAATTGTTTGACAGTATTTATTCAGCTTTTTTTTGTGTCGTTTTTTTGCCCACAGCTGTTGAAACGAATGCAAGAACAGCTGGCAATGAACGCTGCAATTAACGTTCCAAATGAGCGCAATGTTTTTTTTTCTGCCTCCCATTGATTCGATCGGGGGTCATAGGCGGAAACCGCTTAAAGAAAGAGCATGCCGCCTGCATAAAAAAACTGCCTCGGCCTCCCATTGAAATCAATAGGGGGAAATTTTGAGTGTTTGTTGATGCTGATTCCGTCGGGTTTTTTTGCATGAGGGCATGTTCACACGCACTAATTACGGACGTAATTCGGGCGTTTTTGCCCCGAATTACGTCCGAAAATAGCGCCTCAATAGCATTGACAAACATCTGCCCATTGAAATGGGCAGACGTTTGTCTGTTCACACGAGGCGTAATTTACGCGCCGCTGTCAAATGACGGCGCGTAAATAGACGCCCGCGTCAAAGAAGTGACCTGTCACTCCTTTGGCCGTAATTGGAGCCGTTATTCATTGACTCCAATGAATAGCAGCGCCAATTACGTCCGTAATGGACGCGGCGTTCAAGCGCCTGCACATGCCGTTACGGCTGAAATTACGGGGATGTTTTCAGGCGGAAACATCCCCGTAATTTCAGCCGTTACGGACGCCCTCGTGTGAACATACCCTTAGAATCAGTGCCAAAAACCTCCATGTGAACTGAAAGAGAAAATGTACATTTACAATAGTCAGCAGTGAAAAGGAAAAGACCCAAAATATGCAGTAACATTTCTGGCTGGACTACATCTACTATCTCAATAGAAATAAATGGATAATGGGGTGCAATTATCAAGGCGTCACAAATAGGCTTCTACCTGGCTATACACGTTGTGCCTCATGACGTACACACTATCCCTCCATGTTTCACTCACTTGCACCCCATTATCCATTTATTTCTATTGAGGCACTTCATTTATTACTGCCCCCTATATTTCACTTATAGTATTACACTTGCACACACACTATTCATTTATTATTTCTTACTACACATCCCATGCACCACATACCACTCCCCTCAAGACTAGTGGGAGTGGCTATTATTATTTAAAGCACCTGCTCGCCCTTTCATCAGCATTTCTGGCCTGGCTGTGTCCATTTGTAAGTGTGGCCTTTTTCGGTGTTTTTGTATATGTCCCTGTGTTTTTATCGGTTCTGTTTGTGCATCAGGAACGTTCTGTTCCAGTTTAGGAGTTAGGGACTCGCAAGTCTGGGGATCCTTGTCGTGGATTGCGAGCTTGCGTCCTTTTGGCCAAAATGATTACCAATACCCCAGGTATTTTTCATTATTATGTATATTCGCTTCTCTTGGACACAGCCGGGTCTTTGATGCTGGGAGAGCATGGTGTGTTGTTGTTTGGCATAGCAAGCAGGGTAGCCCGCTCTATGAATTATCAAGGCGTCACAAATAGGCTTCTACCTGGCTATACACGTTGTGCCTCATGACGTACACACTATCCCTCCATGTTTCACTCACTTGCACCCCATTATCCATTTATTTCTATTGAGGCACTTCATTTATTACTGCCCCCTATATTTCACTTATAGTATTACACTTGCACACACACTATTCATTTATTATTTCTTACTACACATCCCATGCACGACATACCACTCCCCTCAAGACTAGTGGGAGTGGCTATTATTATTTAAAGCACCTGCTCGCCCTTTCATCAGCATTTCTGGCCTGGCTGTGTCCATTTGTAAGTGTGGCCTTTTTCGGTGTTTTTGTATATGTCCCTGTGTTTTTATCGGTTCTATCTATTTACTGCTGCCTAAGGAGATACTCTAAAAAAAAAAAAATTATTATGATAGAAACACAATTTAGGATTTTGATTTTTATAGTAAAACCCATACTATAATTTCTCTGGAACGGATAGATATACAATTATGTGATTAATTAGAATACTGTCATGTTAGGCTTATCGAATGTACATTCTGCATGTTGTAAATCATGAACGGATGTGACTGAATGAACTTTAATTAGTTTCTCATTTGTACATTTAACAGACGTCATACAACTTAACATATTGCGGATTCCTTCATCAATGCATGATATGGTTTTATAAATAGACGCTTATCATAGATTTTTACTTTTCAGTGCTGCAATCTGCTTTCATATACTAAACATTTCTTGCACAGTATCTGCAGCTGAATCCAGATAAGTGAATGCAGTACATCATTTTAATTGCTGCCCAACAAGTCCATTGACATTATTGTGTGTCTCCGAAGAGGAACGTTACACTAATGTAGAGTAGGACTGAGCATACGTCAGTGTTTCTTTCCCATTATTCAATAAGTTGCATTAGTCTCTAAAAAAGAATTGCCTGTTACAATATAATGCAATACAGCTTGTCACTATCTCGACATTAATGAATTTATTTGACTATATGAGACGAACTGTACCTTTATCTGGCAAGGTGGGTGTACAGATTTACAGTAACATATAGCTTGATAAATGCCATGAGCTAAAGCAATGCAGAAATATACAGAGCTGGATTTTAGGAGAAGAAAAATTGCTAACTTCCCCAAGGTAAAGTGGAGTGCAACCAATGGAGAAAGACCACGCAGCTGCTATGGGGGCCATGTACCGTCCCTTGTCCCCAGCCCCAGAAAAGCCGATTGCCGACACATTGCTACGTTACTGCTGCGGCAGCCACCTGCCGATGCATTTATCTGTGCCCACTGCTGCCTGCCTGAAAGTCAGTTTCTGTAGAAAGACAAGCTGCCTGCTTCTCCACTGCTCTGCTCCAGTCTAGGACTCCAGGACAACAGATGTAACCGTGAGAGCCACAGATTTTATGTACTGTAGCAGAGTCAGTCACTGTATTTAGTAACTCATTGTGTTAATGACTGCAGTCAAAAAAGGTTTTTATTGGGGGGAAGGGGCTCAATTTTTATTTAATGTAATGTCCATGGTCGCGGACCGCCGGCTTCTCTTACCCTCCAGCGGCCACGACAGCAGACCTCTGAACTCCTGCCACTGTCTCCCTCCCCAGAGACGCCAGCACACGAGGTTGCACTGCCCTGTAGTGTTTCCTAACGTGCACATGTACGCTCGTCTGTGCGCGCACCTCTAAATGTTCCCTACCCTATCTCAACAACACCCTGAATTATAAATATGTGCCCCTTCCTCCTTGCCTGAGCATTTTTGTGTCTACCCATGTTCGTTATTGCAAATGATCCCTTAGTTGAATCCCGTATCCAGTAATTGTGTTTTGTTCCTGAGCGAAGTCGAGCTCATCCTATGTGCCAAGTGTCATCTGCCATCCTACGTGTCATCTGCCACGCCAAGTGTCATCTGCCATGCCAAGTGTCATCAGTGCCAAGTGTCAGCTACTCCTCGTGTCTGCTACGTCGAGTGTCTGCCAAATCATCTATCCAGGTACTCTTGTCCTGGAGAGTGTTATTGACTATACTTCGGCAAGCTGCAACTCCGCTACGGCGGAGCGGCTTAGTGGGTCCACATACTCCATATCCGTGACACTTAATCTTTATTTGGGGCCCTGTGATTTTTATGTATAATACTTCTAAGGCCTCCACCAACCTGTTTCCACAATGGATGGCATTCCTATTTAGTGGAACATGCCAGCTGGTGTTAAAGTGGGAAGATGGCAACTGATTTGTTGCTTTGTATGGCACTATTTTAGGTACTACATAGAGTGGTTATGAGTTTGTTTTTTTTTAACTATTATTCCAAGAACAAGGGTATTTTAAATCACGGGCCGCCACATTGATCTATAACTAAAAAACTTATTAAGCAAGGATTAAGCATTCTGTGATCGATGTGTTAATGATGAAAATCATACGACTGGGTTTTCTCGAGGGGTACCCCATCTGCCCATCACCTCTGCCTCCTATCGCTTCACCCCACATCAGTTTCTGCCTCCATTTTGCACAGGCTTGGATCACCCTCTGGCATTCACCTTAATGTATGCAGTTTACAGCTTTTCCCTTTTTGCCACAAGAGAAGCTGTCCTGATTTGAAGGATCTCCAGCACAGCTTTCTATACTTCTTGCGGTTCTCTCGTTCTCTTGTACCTTTGGGCTCAATATCACCTCCCTTATACGTGCTCCCTCCAGTCTCTCCTCCTACCAGTGTGGTGGCACAATATATTAACCCCTTAAGGACATGGCCAATTTGAGTTTTTTCATTCTTTATTTTTTTCTCCCCGCATTCCAAAAGCCATAACTTGTTTATTTCTTAGTCGACATAGCCATTTGAGGGTTTTTGTTTTTTCCGCAGGATAAGTTGTCGTTTTTCATGGCACCATTGATTGTACCACATAATTCACTGGTAAGCTGAAAAAAACATTATTTGTGGGCTGAAATTGGAAAAAAACAGCAATTACGCCATTTTTTGGGGGGTTTTGTTTTTACGGAGTCCATCAGGCGGTAAAAACTACATATTCACTATATTCTACAGGTTGATATGATTACGGCGATACCAAATTTATATGTTTTGTTTTATGTTTTACCACTTTTAAAAAAATACAACTATTTGCTAAAAAATATAATGTTTTGTGTCGCCATATTCTGAGAGCTATAACTTTTTTATTTTTCCATCGATTTAGTGATGTGAGGGCCTAAATTTTTTGGGGTGAGCTGTAGTTTTCACCGATACCATTTTGGGGTACATGCAACTTTTTGATCACTTTTTATCGTTGTTTTTGGAGAGCTAAGCTGACCAAAAAACAGCAATTTACATGTTTTATATATATTATTTTTTTTA